>NC_041384.1:437656208-437680282 GCF_002162155.2 Triticum dicoccoides
CTGAGTCCCGCTCAGGTACGGCCCGAAGTCGACTTGACTTTTTTTAAATAATTCCGGCGTGCAGAAAAAGAAAGAAAAGAAATACTAAACGGACTCCAAAAATCCCAAAATAAAATTTCCCCGTCTTCTAAAAATATGACAGACAAGGTGAACATTTATCTGGGTCTAAATTGTAATTTTGGAAAACGCATATTTTTCCTAATTCAAATAAAATAGCGATAAAACTCCGAATAAAAATCTTATTTGATTTTAATATTAAATCTTCGATATTTCTTTATTTTGAGGAACTCATTTTATCCTCTCTCTTTTATCTTTATAAAAGAAATATTCGAAGAGAAAATAATTAAAATCAAACGATCCTCTCTTCAAAATTTGAGAAAACTCAAATATGAAAATAACGAAATCCCCAACTCTCTCCGTGGGTCATTGAGTTGTGTAGAATTTCTAGGATCAAACCAAAATGCAATAAAATATGATATGAAATGATAATCTAATGTATAACATTCCAAATTGAAAATTTGGGATGTTACAGTGCTGAAATTTACTGTCACTTGTTACTATGAAATATAATCCTTTGAGGGGCTTGTTCGGGGTATCTTCACCCCGACCAGTAGAGCAAAGAGTTGCTCCTCAACCTACTGAAAATGTGTACTTTGAAATTCCTTCGGGTATGATAGAGAAGCTGCTAGCTAATCCTTTCACAGGTGATGGAACATTACATCCTGATTTGCACCTAATCTATGTGGATGAAGTTTGTGGATTATTTAAGCTTGCAGGTATGCCCGAGGATGTTATCAAGAAGAAGGTTGTAAGGACATATTTATCCCTAAGTGTTTTGTTGATTGATGACAACGCATTTGCGGACTAATCGTGTGCCACGAGTTTTCCAGACACTTCTTTGCTAGGCACAAGACGATTGGGTGCCCCTCGAAGACTGACGAAGACGGCGTCTTTTCTACATTTCTTTTTGGTGGATTTGAGTCATAGGAAAGCCGTACTATTAAGAGGGGGTCCGCGTTGGAAAGGTTTGGGTGGAATCATCACGTACACGTCTCCTTTTATCCCCTCCTTCTTCCTTGGAGCTTCCTCTGTTTTTCCTGCCTCCTTTGACTGGCTGCTGTTGTGGTTGCGGTAGTACTGCTCCTGGATCAACGGTAGTACCATGGGCATCCACGGTAGTACCGCGCGGTGGCGCGGTAGTACCGCTGGTGCTCACGGTAGTACCGCTCCCCTGGAGCTGCACTACCGCTGCCCACCAGGCTAGTGCCGCCCCTTTGCGGTAGTAGGAGCGGATGTAATTTTTTACATCCGCACCTGCCGCGGTAGTACCGCTTTCGCCGTGCGGTAGTACCGCGCTATGCGGTCAGGCAATAGTACCGCCCCTCGGCAGTACTACTGTGTCGAGTTTTTGCTACTTCCGTTTATTTGCGGAAGTAGGCACGGAAGTTCCCCTTCCCCCTGGACGGGACTTTTGCCTTACGGTAGTACCGCATTGGTGGCGCGGTAGTACCGCGCGTGCGGAAGTACCGCCCCCAGCTTGTGTCTGTTTCCCTGGCTGGGGTCGCGGCAGTACCGTGGGACGGTACGGTAGTACCGCACTACCGTGCGGTAGTACCGCTTGGTTGCAAGCAGTAGTACCGCGCGGCCTTGCGGTAGTACCGCTAGCCGCGGGCTGGTTGGTGGGTAACGGTTGGATCTTTTCCACACACTATATAAAGGGTCTCCTTCTTCCCCGTTGACTCACCTCTTCCACCATTAAAGCTCCATTATTGCTCCAAGCTCCATTTTCGCCTGATCTCACTCCCTAGCCAACCAAACTTGTTGATTTGCTCGGCGGTGGTCGAGAAGGCCCCGATCTACACTTCCACCAAGAGATATTTGATTCCCCCTACTAATCCCTTGCGGATCTTGTTACTCTTGGGTGTTTGAGCATCCTAGACGGTTGAGGTCACCGCGAAGCCATAGTCCATTGTGGTGAAGCTTCGTGGTGTTGTTGGGAGCCTCCAATTGAGTTGTGGAGATTGCCCAAACCTCGTTTGTAAAGGTTCGGTCGCCGCCTCCAAGGGCACCAATAGTGGAATCACGGCATCTCGCATTGTGTGAGGGCGTGAGGAGATTACGGTGGCCCTAGTGGCTTCTTGGGGAGCATTGTTCCTCCACACCGCTCCAACGGAGACGTACTTCCTCTCAAAGGGAAGGAACTTCGGCAACACATCCTCGTCTCCACCATCTCCACTCTTGGTTATCTCGTGGCTTTACTTGTGTAGCCTATTTGTTTCATATATCTTGCTTGCTTGTGGTCCTATTCGTGTTGCATCATATAGGTTGCTCATCTAGTTGCATATCTAGACAACCTACTTTGATGCAAAATTTAAATTGCTTAAGAAAGGCTAAAAATTGTTAGTTGCCTATTCACCCCCCTCTAGTCAACCATATCGATCCTTTCAATTGGTATCAGAGTCTCGTCTCTTTATTAAGGACTTTACCATCCAAAGAGTTTGGTTGATACCGTAGACGATGCGGAGGAACACTCCGGTGTGAATCCTATATCGTCTACGGGCGATGGGGGAACTTCGGTCTCTCGTGAGGAGTTCAATGTGGCCTTGGAGACATTGAAAACCTCCATGACGACCGAAGTTGAAAGCATGTTTACTAAATTTCTTGAGGGGCTTAAATTATCCACCGCATCGTTAAAAGTGGGTGATCCCGCCATCAAGGTGTCGGATGCTATCCCCGACAAGGGGGAAGCTAGTAGTGAAAAGGCTCCTTCTTCTAGTGGCAAGAATGGCACCGGCGTCTTTGCCCATGTGGAACCACCACTTGTTTATGGTGGACCGGTTCCTTCCACTCATTTGAATCATGCCGGTCCTCCCCCTATGATTGTGAAAAATGAGGATTTTGATTATTGGGTTTACCGCTTTAAACGTCATTTAAATCTTGTGAACACTAACCTTTGGAGAATCATTGAAGAAGGCTTCTATCCACATGATCCAAGCAACTTCACTCCTCGAGAAGCCGCGGACAACCAATTCAATGAGAATGCTCTCTTCATCATTCAAGATGCAATTCCACCCGAAGACCTACCTCATCTTCGTCCCTTCGCCTTGGCAAAAGATGCATGGCATTGTGTCGTGTCTCTCTACCGGGGAAGCGCAAGCATTCAACGCTCCAACTATGAAGTGGTACAAGATGAGGCCGATGAGTTTGCAATGAAGGAAGATGAAGAACCTCGTGAGCTTTATCGGAGAGTAACCAAACTCGCGGTCTCACTACGAGATCACGGGAGCAAGGAAACGAATGACAATTGGATCAAGCGCAAATTCCTCAAGGCAATGATGCCCTACCACAAGGCCATGTCTTCCGTCATTCGTCAAAGACCGGACTTCCACACTTTGACCTCAAGCGAAGTGTTGGATGAGTTTGTGGCCATGAACATTCTGGACAAGACCGCCGACAATGCGGTGCTCCGTTCTCAACGGGCAAAGAAGCCTAACCTTGCATTGAAGGCCAAGCTCACCGTGGAAGAAGAAGAAGAGGAAGAAGAGGAGAGCAACCCCGAAGATACGAAGTATGCATATCATGAACACATGGCACTTGCTTCAAGGCAATTTTGGAGCAAGAAAAACTCGAGGCCCAATTTTAGCAAAAACAACTCGAGTGGCACAAGGGGCAAGCAACGTGTAAGGACTTGCTACAATTGCGGCAACGTGAGTCATTTCATTGCGGAATGCCCGTATGAGAAGAGGGAAGACAATGGTGGCAAACTCATCCGAAAGGACAAGGCCAAGTCATTCCCCAACAAGAACAACTTCACCAAGAAGACTCCTCCCAAGGCTTTGGTTGTGCAAGAAGAGTACAATGAGGATGATGATGATGATGAAGATGATGAGTCGGTTGCCATGGCCTCCGTTGCCATTGCAACAATGTCACGGGTGTCTCTCTTCAACTCACCCAACGAGATCATCACCGCCAACTGCCTCATGGCTAAAGCCACCAACAAGGTAACCTCCAACATCAAAACTACCATCATTAATCATCCTTCCCCAATGGATAGCATTAATGAACTTGAGGGAGCTAATGTGGAGGCTAACGAGTTTGAGGCCTTTATGGGCAAACTCAAGGGAAAATCCAAGAAGCACTTTGTTGCTCTCTTGGAACAACTGGGTGAGGCCAATGACATGATCGAGGCTCACGAAGACACCATCTCTAAGATGGAAGGGCATAGTCATGACTATGCCGATGAGATTTCGGATCTTTCCAATGCTCTTGAGGAAGAGCGTGGTCTTAGTTTGGCTCTTGAGGAGTCACACAACGTTGATCATGCTAAGTTAAAGAAAGATTATGATCATGCCCTCATTGTTTCTCGTGTGCTAAATTCCGAGAAGGCCAAACTCGGGGTTGATCTTGCTAGACTCAAAGAGGAGTTTGATATACTTGACAAGGCCCACAAGGCCTTGAAGGGTATTCACGCTAGTCTCAAGGAGTCTCATGATCAACTCCAAGTGAAGCTAACTAAGGAGAAAGCAAATTTTCCTCATATGGTTTTAATTGATAATGCAAATGCTACTAACCCGTGTTGTGAGCATATACATCTTGTTGAGGAAAATGTGAAGTTGAAGGAGCAACTTGAGAGAGGTCTTGCGACTTGCATACAAGGCAAGAAGAACCTCAACGATCTCTTGATCAACCAAAAGGGAGGTGTGGCAAAGGAAGGGGTTGGGTACGTGCCCGACTCCAAGAACAAGAAGAAGAATGACAAGACCAAACGACCTCCTCCCCTCATGCAAACCTTTGTGAGGGAGGGAGAAAGTGCCCCTGAGGAGAAGAAGAAGAACAATGTCAAGAAGGGCAATGCCATCCCTCTCAACAAAGCCGGCGATTTTAACCCTTCTTATGTGTTATGCCGTGCTAGTGATGGGCATGTTTATGCCAAATTTGTTGGTTCTCTTCATGAATACATTGAATGGTCTATATGGGTTCCAAAAACCCTTGTTACTAACATCAAAGGACCCATTACAAAATGGGTACCTAAAACCAAGCATTGATCTCTTGTAGGTGTTTGCTTCCGGTGGGGGATCATGGTTGCTCGATAGCGGAGCTACAAATCATATGACTGGAAGCAAGGACTTGGTGGTGGACGTGCACAAGGTTCCATCTATGCCCACCAATGTCGAGTGGGGTGACGCCTCATCTTCTAAGGTATTGGGACTTGGCAAGGTGGTCATCTCTCATGATCTCACGACCAAGAAGGTCATGCTTGTTGAGTCCCTTGCATACAATTTACTTTCCGTTCGTCAACTTGCTATCATGGGCTTTGCCACTTTCTTTGATATTGATACCGTGGCCCTCTTGTGGAGCAAGACTCTTAAAGTAGCCTTTGTTGGGCATGTCGAGAACGGTCTATATGTGATTAACTTTTCGGAGCGACCCACTAAGACCGCGACATGCCAAATGGCTAAAGTTGATGTGGGATGGCTTTGGCATCGCCGTTTAGCCCATGTCAATATGAGATCTTTGCAAAGTCTCATCAAGGGGGACCATGTCCGTGGACTAACAAATGTTAGTTTTGCTAAAGATCGTGCTTGCAGTGCCTGTATCGAAGGAAAGCTACATGAGAAGGCTCACCCTCCCACGACTATCATTTATTCAAAGAGGCCTTTGGAACTCCTTCACATGGATCTCTTTGGGCCTCCATCCTTCAATAGTCTTGGAGGTAGGAAGTATTGCTTGGTGATTGTGGATGACTACTCAAGGTACACGTGGGTGTATTTCTTCAAGAGGAAGAGCGAGACCCAACAAACCGTCATTGACTTTGCAAATGAAGCACAACGTCAACACAATGCAAAGATCTTGACAATAAGAAGTGACAACGGCACCGAGTTCAAGAACTACACCTTGGATGAGTTTCTTAGTGACGAGGGAATCAAGCATCAATATTCCACATCCTACACCCCTCAACAAAATGGTGTTGCGGAGAGGAAGAACCGGACGTTGATGGATGCGGCAAGGACCATGATGGCGGAGTTCAAGTCTCCGTACAACTTTTGGGCCGAAGCCATCAACACCGTGTGTCATGCATCAAATCGGCTCTACCTCCGCAAGGGCTTGAACAAGACTCCATATGAAATACTCACCGGTAACAAGCCCAACCTCAAGTACTTCCGGGTATTCGGGTGTAAGTGTTTCATTCTCAAGAAAGGTGTTCGGTTGTCTAAATTTGAGGCTAGAGCTTATGAGGGCATATTTGTTGGATATGCTACAAACTCTCATGCTTACCGTGTCCTCAATAAATCCACGGGACTTATTGAGGAGACGTGTAACGTGGAGTTTGATGAGAATAACGGCTCCCAAGTGGAGCAAAGTGGCACTTGTGATGTAGGTGATGAAATTCCTCCTCAAGCCATAAGAAGAATGGGTGTTGGTTTCATCCTACCCATTGAGGAACCCCTTGTGGACGAAGGAGAAGGACAATGCTCCACTCAAGTGGAGCCATCACCAACCCAAGGCCCACACGCTTCCGAAGAACAAAGTGAAGGCCCTCAACCTCATGAACAAGACCAAGGACAAGATCATACTCAAGACGGTGTGGACACACCAAGTGATGCCCAAGGTCAAGTTCTCTCCCCCGAGCAAGTTCAAGATCTACAACAAGTTCATGACGGCGCTCAAGATGATCAACTAACCACTCCTCAACTCACCACCGAGGAGGAATTAGAGCGTCGTGCCGCCAAGGTTGCTTCCAAGCTCTCCACCAAGGATCATCTCATGACGAATGTGCTTGGAAGCTTAAGAAAGGGGGTAAGCACTCGTAGACAATTAGCAAATTATTGTGAGCATCACGCGTTTGTCTCTTGTGTGTAACCCCACAAGGTCTATGAGGCGCTAGAAGATCCGGATTGGCTCAATGCCATGCACGAAGAACTCAACAACTTCGAGTGCAACAAAGTGTGGAGATTGGTGCCAAGGCCAACGAGGAACCACAATGTCATTGGAACCAAGTGGATATTCAAGAACAAGCAAGATGCCCATGGGATTATCATTCGCAACAAGGCTCGTTTGGTAGCACAAGGCTACTCCCAAGTCGAGGGTATCGACTACGGTGAAACCTTTGCTCCCGTTGCTCGTCTTGAATCCATTCGCATGTTGATTGCATATGCTTCTCATCATAACTTTAAGTTACAACAAATGGATGTGAAGAGTGCTTTTCTTAATGGTCCCATTAATGAATTGGTGTACGTCAAGCAACCCCCCGGGTTCGAGGATCCCTACTTTCCCGATCATGTGTATCAACTCGATAAGGCACCCTATGGCCTTAAACAAGCCCCACGTGCGTGGTATGACCACCTTACCGAGTTGTTACAAGACCATGGTGTTGAAGCTGGGCTAATCGACCCCACTCTTTTTACTAAGAAGGTCAAAGGGGAGTTGTTTGTGTGCCAATTATATGTTGATGATATTATCTTTGGTTCTCCTAACAAAGCTTTCAATGAGGAATTTGCCGCTCTCATGACCTCAAAGTTCGAGATGTCCTCCATGGGAGAGTTGAAGTTCTTTCTAGGGTTTGAAGTGAAGCAAAGAAGAGAAGGAACCTTCATCAATCAATCCAAATACACTCAAGACATGCTCAAGAGATTCAAGCTAAGTGACGCCAAGCCGGCTTCCACTCCAATGCCCACCGAGTGCCAACTTGACTTAGATCCCAATGGTAAAGTGGTGGATCACAAGGTATATCGTTCCATGATTGGATCCTTGCTTTACCTTTGTGCATCTAGACCGGACATCATGTTGAGTGTGGGAATTTGTGCACGGTTTCAAGCCGCACCTAAGGAAAGTCACTATGTGACGGTCAAACGAATCTTTCGATATTTGGCTCATACCCCAAACTTTGGCTTATGGTACCCAAGAGGATCAAACTTCAAGCTTGTAGGGTACTCGGATTCCGATTGGGCGGGAGAGAAAGTGTATAGGAAGTCCACTTCCGGAGGGTGCCAATTCCTTGGTTGCTCTTTGGTAAGTTGGTCTTCCAAAAAGCAAAGTTGTGTGTCTCTCTCGTACACCAAAGCAGAGTATGTTGCGGCCGGTAGTTGTTGTGCACAACTCTTATGGATGAGGCAAACTTTAAAGGATTATGGCGTCACTTGTGACAAAGTGCCTCTTTGGTGTGACAATGAAAGTGCCATCAAGATCTCTCTCAACCCGGTGCAACACTTCAAGACGAAGCATATTGAGATCCAGTATCACTTCATCCGGGATCACATTAGGCGAGGAGAGATCGAGCTCAACTACGTCAACACTCATGATAACCTTGCAGATATCTTCACGAAGCCCTTGGATGAAGCAAGATTTCGCGAGTTAAGGCATGAGCTAAATATCATCGATTCGAGCAATGTTGCTTGAACCCTTGCACACCCCACCATACTCAACGTGTTGTCCTATTTAGATGTAGTCATGGACATAGGGGGAGTGATGTTCTCTCAATGAACTCTCCCTCCCCCCATTATGCATAAATCAATCAAGTCTTTCACATTAGCCATGTTTGATGGTACTTGTGCTTCAAAGACGAGTTTTGGTCATGGACCCAAGGATAATTCTTCGCGGTGCCATACCAATTGACTCAAACATAGGTGGCTACGGCCACCGCCCTCTCTTGTGGAGAGGTGGTGTCTCGTGGTTGGTTCGTTTGTTGTGTGCCTTTCTGGTTTTGTGTGTTGCGTGGTCTTGTGGTGTTGTGTTGGCTCGGAGTGGTTTGTGCAAAGATCCAATTTTTCGCGCTCGAAACATGCATCTTCTTGAGCCCACGGCACTACCGCGTCTGGGCACGGTACTACCGCTTTGGGAGGCACGGTACTACCGCGCCACAGCACGGTACTACCATGTCTGGGCACGGTACTACCGCGCTGTCAAGGGCGCGTGGGGGTTATGACTCGGGCAGGGGAGTTCCAACTCCCCATACCCATTCATTCTCTCTCTCCACGTCTCTCCCTCTCAAGAACGGCGCTGGAGGCCCTCGCCGGATCTCCGTCTCCGGCCACTCTCCTCGGATTCCGACCGGTGGGATCGTTCCCCACCACTTCCTCTTGCCATGGACCAAGGTTTTTCCCCAAATCCCTCTTTTTCTTGGTTGTTCTCTTGCTTCTAGGCTTTTGGGGAGAAACTTGTTGTTATTGAGATTTTAGGCCAAATCTATGCAAGAGTAGGATGTAGGAGAGTCGTGATGCTTAGGAAACATACTTGATATGCTGTCTTGTGGTAGCTTTGTCCAACCGTAGTACCGCCGTGGTTTCGCGGGCTTTCTCAGATTTGAACCAGTTCAGATCTGACGTGGTGCAGTACTACCGTGCCCGATGTGCGGTACTACCGCTCTCATAGTATTACCGCCCGTCAGGCGCGGTACTACCGCGCCGGCCGCGGTGCTAAGGTCGTACTACCACTCCTACACCCGGTACTACCGTGATCTTGCACGGTACTACCGCGTCTAAGAGACGTACTACTCTCTTAGCTTCGCAGCTCTTGGCAGTACTACCGTAGGGATCAAATCTCTCTCTAGGCATGTATCATGTATGCTTTCTACTTGTTTCACTTGCTTTGTTGTGGTCTTTGCATTAATCTCTCTTGGCTGTTGTGCGTGTTTTTGCGTTCTGTGTCTCAGGTGGTGGCTCTCGCCGTTCCAATCCCAGTCGTGACACTGGCTCCAAGCGTCTGCGCAACCCCCAAGATGAAGCCCCAGAGGGCTCCAATGCCCCCAAGCGCAATGTCAAGACCACTGCCAGCAAGCAAAAGGAACCGGCTAAGGGCATGGATGAGATTTCAACCACTGAGTATGTCGAGCGCCGGAAGATCAATCCCTATGTGAATCCTCAGAGGCACCGAGTTGTTCTGGACCAAGCAACAAGCTCTCATCTATCTGGATGTGATCAAGAACAAGCAGAATACCTACGTGGATGTCAAGTGGATAGACATGCATCACCTGCAGAAAGACAAGTTTCGTGACTATTTTGGAGAGGCTCTGGACTTGGTGGAGTAGTTTGCTATTGAGCTGGTGATCTCCTTTCACCTTGACTATGACCCTGAGCTTATCTGTCAGTTCTTTGCCTCAGTGTACTTTCATCCCGGGGAGGAGCGGAGGATGACTTGGATGACCAATGGCCGTCAGCTGTCTGCTACATGGAAAGAGTTCCTGGATCTGCTGCACATTCCTGATGACGGGCTTCACACCCCCGTTGGCGTCCGCCCCCATGCCAACTCTGAGTCTGCCAACAAGAACCAGCTTCAGCCCTTCCTTGTTGAGAAGGTACTCCCCAATGGGAAGTCATCTTGGGTGTTGAACTCCTTTCTGGATATCATGCATCGCATCTTCCGCAACACTCTGTTCCCACGCATTGGTGACAAGGACAAGGTCCATGCATATCTAGTGGACATGTTGCTCTTGTGTGCAGAGGCACGTACTTCTCAGACTTAGCCACTTGATGACTCTCACATCATGTGGTGTGAGCTTCGGTTTGCGGTGTTCACTCGCAAGGTACCTATCTATGGACCGTACCTGTTTCTGCTGCTCTCCACCACTTGGGAGAAGACGTATCCAGGTGATGAGTTCCTTGCTCCAGACTGGATTCGCCATGAGTCCATCAGCCTCCGCGTTAAGCCCAACTGGGCCAACACCACTACTCGTGCTGAGGCATCTTCTGCTAGAAGGGCTGCTGGTGAGGGGGAGGCTGCTGCTGCTGAGACTGCTGCTGAGGACCGTGCTGCTAGGTCCACCACTTCTTCCTCTGAGCCATCATGGGCCAAGAAGCTGAAGGACAAGATGAAGACTCTCTTCTGCATGCAGGCGAAGGGACAGTACAGGGCTCACGTGACTGACAAGGAGAGTCGCCGCCGTGACAAGAAGGTGATGAGGCTCTTTGGAGAGGATGTGTCTGGCGGGTCTGAGGACGTCATCACACCTGAGGCTGCCTGGATGTCAAAGCAGGGCTACAAGTGGACCAGTTCAGAGGATGACATGGAGGAGACTATCCCCGCCGCTGAGTCTGACAATGTAACACCCTCGATGCGACTATAGCTCCCACGTGTCGAGGCACGACTTAGAGATATAATCGCATTGAAGGCATATATCGCAAGTTAGGAAATCTTCACAACATCCCATGTAATATGATAACAAAAAGGGAGATAACATAGTTGGCTTACACTCGCCACGTCAATAAAGTGCATAAATAACATTACATCATCCAAACACTCATGGCCTGACTATGGCGCAAAAATAAAAGAGAACCCAACATGCGACACGGTCCCGTTCACCCCCAACTGGGCACCACTACTGATCATCGGGAAAGGAGACATAGTAACGTTGAGAGTCTTCATCGAACTCCCACTTGAGCTCGTACGCGTCTCCTTGAGCGGAATCATCAGGCCCTGCATCTGGTGTAACAGTAATCTGTGAGCCACAGGGACTCAGCAATCTCGCACCCTCGCGATCAAGACTATTTAAGCTTATAGGTATGGCAAGGTAAATATATGGAGCTGCAGCAAGCGACTAGCAAGTATGGTGGCTAACTTATCCGCAAAAGAGAGCAACAAGAGGGGGCAAAGCACGAGCGAGAAACTAGAGAGCAACCTGCGCAAACATTACTCCAACACCGTGTCCACTTCCTGGACTCCGCCGAGAAGAGGCCATCACGGTAACACACTCAGTTGATTCATTTTAATTAATTAAGGTTCAAGTTATCTACAACCGGACATTAACAAATTCCCATCTGCCCATAACCGCGGGCACGGATTTCGAAAGTTCAATCCCTGCAGGGGAGTCCCAACTTATCCCATGACAAGCTCTCACGGTCAACGAAGGAATAGACCCCCTCCCAAGACATTCCGATCAGACTCGGTATCTCGGTAATTCAAGACACTTCGGCAGGTTAAAACAAATCCAGCAACACCGCCCGAATGTGCCGACAAATCCCGATAGGAGCTGCACATATCTGTTTCTCAGGGCACACTCGGATGAACACTACGTACAACTAAAACCAACCCTCAAGTTGCCCCGAGGTGGCGCTGCAAGTGGCTCTATTTGGACCAACACTCAGAGGAGCACTGGCCCGGGGGGGTTTAAAATAAGATGACCCTCGGGCTCCGGAAACCCAAGGGAAAAAGAGGCTAGGTGGCAAATGGTAAGACCAATGTTGGGCACTGCTGGAAAATCTTTAATCAAGGCGAGATATCAAGGGGTTCCCATTATAACCCAACCGCGTAAGCAACGCAAAATCCGGGAACATAACACCGATATGACGGAAACTAGGGCGGCAAGAGTGAACAAAACACTAGGCGAGAGGCCGAGCCTTCCACCCTTTACCAAGTATATAGATGCATTAAGATAACAAGGCAATATAATGATATCCCAACAAGTAAATAAAAGATGTTCCAACAAGGAACGGCCTCCAATCTTCACCAGCAACTAGCAACGCTATAAGAGGGGCTGAGCAAAGCGGTAACATAGCCAATCAACGGTTTGCTAGCACAATGGTGGGTTAGAGGTTTGACATGGCAATTTGGGAGGCTTGCAAGAAAGTGGTAGGCATCGCAGCAATGGCATAGCAAAAGAGCGAGCAAACTAGCATAGCAAAGATAGTAGTGATTTCGAGGGTATGATCATCTTGCCTGCACAGTTGTCAGAGTTGACTGGATCCTCGAAAGCAAACTCAACGGGCTCCTCGTTAGCAAACTCGTCTCCTGGCTCTACCCAAACAAGACAAACAAGCAACAAGGAGATAATCAACCACGTGCAAACTCAAACAACACGATGCAAAGATGATATGCTATGCGGGATGCGATGCGGGATGCAAAATGCAAGATATGACAGGAAATGCATGAAGCTAGCCTCAACTTGGAAATCCAAGTGGGCCACTGTAAAGATGAGATGAAATCGCTTGAAAACGATATAAAGAACGCCGGAATCGGAGTTACGGTTTGGAAATGGCAAGCGATTCAAAAATGACACCAGTCTGCGATTTACAGCAAGTAGGCATCTAAATGCAATGAGATGAACATGCTACAGCCACCAAACATGACAACAAAATACATGGCAGGGATGCACACAAGATGCTTAACAAAAGTCTAGCACTGAGCTACGGCCAAATCATCCATTAACAGGTTCAAACAAGCATGGCAAAAACGCAAATGGTAAAACAGATCTCAGACTTAGTGAAATTAACACTTGTCTGGAATTTCAGATCATATAGCCCTCTTCGGAGCAACAAAACAACATGCTACAGGACCTGAACATGACAAAGAATGACATGGCATGGATCTACTCAACAAGCTTAACAAAAGTCCCTTAGTGACCTTGAGCCAAAAGGGAGCACAAAATACAATTGCAAGCATGTGAACATAGCAAAAACATAATCAGTTTTCAGACTTAGTGAAAACTGGGACATGCTAAAACATAACTCACGAAGGCATGTTTACAAGCTCGATGCACTCACCACGGTGCAAGTCATGGCAAGACAAGCATACATCCCTTAAGAAGGCACAAAATGCAAGCTAGAAATGGCAAGAACAATGGCATAGCATGCACGGATCAACTACAATAACATCGGCAAAATCGCAAACAAGTTGACGATCTGCCCAGATTCGCAACGAAGCAAAAATAGAGCTCGATTGACTCAAGCTAGGGTGCTTCATAATTGCAAACAAAGACATGGATGGATAGAGCACTACAAGATTAACAAAACTCCTCTACTTATCATCCTCAAAAGAGGCACAGATCACTAGGAAACAACATGAACATATGGCATCATGAACTAAACAATCCCAGGACTTAGTGAAATTACAAAGTCCCTGAAAACAGAATTAGCAAGTGCACCACTTTGCAAGCTTGCACAAGTCACCACACACATCCTAAAAATATATGGGTTACACCTCTGGAAAGATGACAAAACCCTTAACAAAACACATGTAGAACTCACGGGCATAGCATGCACACAATAATCATGGCAAAAATGACAAAAGTGCTAAACGGAGTAACAGATCTGACAATTATCTCAAGTAGCCCTCTTCTAACAGCATTTTGGGCATCAAGATGAACTCTAATGAAAATGATGCAATGGAATGAAATGATGTACTCTCTGAGATGAACATTTTGATATGCTATATGCCCAAATCGGAGCTACGGATGCAAAGTTACGGGGCCAGAAAACAGAGGCACTTGGATCTGCAATTTCGGGAGTTAGCAAAAAAAACACCTCCTGGGGTTTACTGTAGACGTTTCGGATCTGGATCGTGGCGTGCCTCCCGGGGTGGATCCAGGCTTGCCGGCGGGCTGGTCGGCGACGACGGCGGCGGCCAGGCGGCGCAGCAGGGTAGCGGTGGCGGCGTGGGGCGGCGAAGCGGCGCGGTGGCGGCGTGGGGCGGCCGGCGGCTGGAGGCGGCGGGCGACGGGATGCGGCGCGCGGCGTGCGGCGGAGGCTGGAGGCAGCGGGCGGCGTGCGGGCGCGGGCAGGCGGGAGGCGGCGGCCCGGTCACGCGGAGGAGAGGGCCCGCCCTGGGCCGGGACAGGCCGCGGCGGTGGGAGGCCGACGCGGGACAGGTGGCGCCTCAGGATTGGCGGCGACACGGGCAGACGTTGTCCGGCTCCCCCGGACACGTCCGGAGCGGCGGATCTGGGATTTTAGGGTTTCGAGGGAGGAGGAGATCCGAAAACGGAGGGGTCTATTTATAGGCATAGAGGGAGCTAGGAGAGTCCAAATGAGGTGCGGTTTTCGGCCACGTGATCGTGATCGAACGCTCTAGGACATGGAGCAGAGTTTGGTGGGTTTTGGGCCAAATTGGAGGGGTGTTGGGCTCCAACACACACGAGGCCTTTTCGGTCCCTCGGTTAACCGTTGGAGTATCAAACGAAGTCCAAATGGTACGAAACTTGACAGATGGTCTACCGGTAGTAAACCAAGGCCGCTTGGCAAGTCTCGGTCCAATCCGGAAATGTTTAATCCCCACACACGAAAGAAAGCTAGAAATGACCATCGGAGGAGAACGAAGCGCCAGAACGCAAAACGGACAACGGGGAAAAAGCTCGAATGCATGAGATGAACACGTATGCAAATGCAATGCACATGATGACATGATATGAGATGCAAGACAACGACAACAACACATGGAGACAAAGACCCGAACCCGAGAAAATAAAATAACTTAACACCGGAAATGGCAAGAGTTGGAGTACAAATAGGGAAAGTTACATCCGGGGTGTTACAACACTCCACCACTACGAAAGGATCTCGTCCCGAGATCTAGGACTGAAAGAACACCGGGTACTCAGAACGGAGGTGATCCTCGCGTTCCCAGGTAGCTTCACAGTCGGAATGGTGTGACCACTTGAGTTTGAGAAATTTGATTGACTTGTTGCGAGTCTTGCGTTCAGTCTCTTCAAGAATAGCAACTGGGTGCTCACGATAAGAGAGATCTTCTTGGAGCTCAATGTCCTCGAAGTTGACGGTGCGGTCAGGAGTCTTGAAGCACTTTCAAAGCTGAGAGACATGGAACACGTCATGAACATTTGCAAAATTTGAAGGAAGCTTGAGTTGATAGGCGAGGTCGCCTCTCTTGCTGACAATCTTGAAAGGTCCCACGTATCTAGGGGCAAGCTTCCCTTTGATACCGAAGCAACGATTTCCTTTCATAGGAGAGACGCAGAGGCAAACATGATCTCCGATCTCGAAAGCCAAATCGCGGTGCTTACTATCATAGTAGTTCTTCTGACGGGATTGGGCTGCTTTGAGGTTATCACGAATGACTTTGCACATTTCTTCTACCTCTGTGATTAAGTCATTACCCAAAAGCCGACGTTCACCGGTTTCAGACCAGTTGAGAGGGGTACGACACTTCCTGCCACACAAAATTTCAAAAGGGGCCTTGCCCGAACTTGCTTGAAAACTGTTGTTGTAGGAGAATTCAGCATAAGGAAGACAATCCTCCCACTTCATGCCGAAGGAGATCACACAAGCCCTGAGCATATCTTCAAGAATCTGGTTGACACGCTCGACTTGACCGCTAGTTTGAGGATGGAAAGCTGTGCTGGAGCGGATGTTTGTGCCCATGGCCTTCTAAAAAGAATCCCAAAACATCGAGGTAAAGATGCTACCACGTTCTGAAGAGATCACTTGAGGAATACCGTGCAGAGAGACAATTTGAGAGGTATAGAGTTCCGCCAATTGAGCTGTAGGGATCAACTCTTTGATAGGCAGAAAATGAGCCACTTTGGTGAGTTTATCGATGACAACGAATATAGCATCATTGCCACGCTTGGACTTAGGAAACCCAGTCACGAAGTCCATTTCAATGTGGTCAAACTTCCATTCTGGAATGGCAAGAGCTTGGAGGAGACCTGCTGGCCTTTGGTGTTCTGCCTTCACTCTTCTGCAAACATCACATTCATTCACGAATTAAGCGATCTCGCGCTTCATTCGAGTCCACGAATAAGCTTGCTTGAGGTCCTGATACATCTTCGTACTCCCAGGGTGGATGGAGAGGAGAGAATTGTGAGCCTCGTTCATGATCACTTTACGGAGGTCACCTTTGGGCACAACAATACGATCCTCGAAGAAGAGAGTGTCCTTGTCATCAAGGCGGTAGCACTTGTACTTGGACTGGCTCTTGGCAATCCCAATCTTCACCTTTTTCACCATAGCATCAAGAAGCTGGGCTTGGCGAATCTGGTCTTCTAAGGTAGGAGAGACTTGAAGGTTGGCGAGGAAACCTTGAGGAACAACTTGCAGATTAAGTTTGCGGAAAGCTTCACAAAGCTCGGGTTGATAAGGCTTGAGAATCAGACTGTTGTAGTAGGCCTTTCTGTTCAATGCGTCAGCAATCACATTGGCCTTTCCTGGAGTATACTCGATACTCGGATTATACTCTTGAATCATTTCGACCCATCGAGTTTGCCTGAGGTTGAGATTAGGCTGAGTGAAGATGTACTTGAGACTCTTGTGATCAGTGAAAATGTCCACTTTTCTTCCCAATAGAAGATGTCTCCAAGTCAAAAGAGCATGCACAACTGCCGTCAACTCGAGATCATGAGTGGGGTAGTTATTCTCATTAGGCTTCAACTGGCAAGATGTATAAGCAACAACTTTCTTCTCTTGTATCAATACTGCGCCAAGACCTTGGAGAGAGGCATCACAAAAGACCTCGTACGGCTTGGATTCATCAGGTGGAGTCAGAACTGGAGCAGTGATCAATTTCTCTTTCAAAGTGTTGAAAGCAATATCACACTCCGGAGACCAAACGTACTTGACGTGCTTCTGAAGAAGATTAGAGAGAGGCTTCGCGATCTTAGAAAAGTTTTCAACGAATCTTCGGCAATAGCTTGCGAGACCGAGAAAACTGCAGAGTTGCTTCACGTTCTGAGGAGGTTCCCAATTCACAATTGCAGACACCCTCTCAGGATTCACGGCAATGCCCTTGGCAGAGATGATATGACCAAGATAAAGAACCTCGTCGAGCCAAAATTCACACTTGGAGAACTTGGCGTAGAACTGATGTTCTCTGAGCTTATCAAGAACCAAACGCAAATGCTTGGCATGATCTTCCTTGTTCTTCGAGAAAACCAGAATGTCGTCGAGATAGACCAAAACGAAGTCATTGGTGTAGGCATTGAAGATGAAGTTCATCATGCGAGAGAACGTCGGAGGGGCGTTGGCAAGGCCAAAAGACATGACAATGTATTCATATGAACCAAAGCTTGTTCTGAATGCTGTCTTGGGAATATCTTCTTCACGAATGCGAATCTGGTGATAACCCATACGGAGATCAAGCTTGGAGAATACTTGGGCACCTTTGAGTTGTTCGAACAGCTCATTGATGTTGGGAAGTGGATATTTGTTCTTGATGGTCTTCTTGTTCACTGGACGGTAATCAACACAAAGTCGGTCCGTTCCATCCTTCTTCTTCACAAAAAGAACACCACAACCCCACGGAGAAGAACTAGGCCGGATGAGACCCATTTTCTCTTGCATATCGAGTTGATTCTTCAGCTCTTTCAACTCTTCAGGTCCGAGCTTGTAAGGACGCTTGCACACAGGTTCCGTGCCAGGCTCAAGATCAATAACGAATTCAACTGGCCGGTGCGGAGGCATTCCTGGAAGCTCTTCTGGAAAGACGTCTTGATATTCACAAACGACTAGAATTTGAGAGATGGCATCCAATTCACCCTTCTCATTGAGAGAAAACAGACGGATAGTATCATCACGAGCGGCAAAGACAATTACATCCTCAGACGAATGAGTCAATTGAATCTGCCTGGCTGCACAATCAAGATGTGCCTTGTGCTTATAAAGCCAATCCATTCCGAGAATAAGATCAATATCCGAGTTACCAAGAACCACCGGAGAAGAGAGAAACATGTACTCACCCAACGTGATAGAGACATCCGGGACGCAATTGTTAGAAGTCATTTGCTTGCCCGGAGACACAATCTTCAATGGAACAGGAATCCTTTCAGTCACAAAATCATGCTTGGACACAAATGGAGTTGAAATAAAAGAAAGCGATGCACCAGTGTCAAAAAGAACTTTTGCAGGAACATCGTTAACAGGAAGGTTACCCATGATCACATCCGGTGAGTCCTCTGCCTGAGCTGCATTCAGCAAATTGACCTTGGCGTGCTTGGGGTTATGCTTGACCACACCTGTACTTGCCGATCTGACAGGAGGAGGAGGAGGAAGACGCCTCTGGTTGAAACACTTGTTGGCATAGTGGCCCTTCTGTTGGCACTTGTTGCACGTGACCTCTGAAAGCGGACGGTGATACGGAGCACTCGATCTTGGAGCTTGAGACGAAGTCTTGTTCTGAAAGCCAGGGTTGGGTGGGTGGGAAGAACCACTGCCACCTTTGCTCTTCTGCTGTTACGGCTGATAGAACGGAGGAGGAGGAAGCCAAAACTTCTGCTGCCTGGCCACTTGAGTAGAGGAAGAAGGAGTAACATCTCTGACTTGCTTCTTGGAAGCATCACACCTCAACTGAGCAGCCTCTTGCTTCAGTGCCATGTTGTAGAACTCATCGTATCTCAAGGGCTCAAAGAGAACAAGAGCTAGCTGAATTTCTTCTCTGAGACCACCTCTGAACTGGTATATCATGCTCTTCTCATCAGGGACGTCCTGCTTGGCAAAGCGGGCGAGCTTCTGAAACAACTTGTTGTAGTCATAGACAGACAAAGAGCCTTGCTTCAGATTGCGGAATTCCTCACGCTTGCTTTAAACCATGCTCTGGGGAATATGATGAGCTCGGAAATCACGACGGAAATCATCCCAAGTGATAACACGTCCACCTCTGGAATCCTTGCACTGCTGGAACCATTCTGTAGCTTGATCTTTGAGTTGGAAGGAAGCGAACTTGACGAAGTCCTCAGGCCTGACGTTACTGCACTCGAAATGCTTACACAGATCCACAAGCCAATCATCAGCATCGGTTGCCTCAACACAATTGCTGAAAGTCTTTGGCCCGTTAGCAAGGAACTGGTTGAGTGTAGCAAAGTGACTCTGATTGCTGCCTTGATTCCCTTGACTGCCTTGATTGCGCTCTTGAAGAATTTGCATGATCAGCTGTGTGTTTGCATTGGTTGCGGCCATCACAGCTTGCCATGCCTCCGGAGGAGGTGGAGGTGGTGGCGGATTAGGATTCGGAGTCGTGCACGTTGGAGGAGCCATCCTGAAGAGGTTGACCACCATTAGCACAATCATAGACAAATAATGAAGCTGAATCCAACGGAATGAAAATTGCAACATATAGTCTTCACATCCGAACAAAATGAACGAATGCATTCCTCTTGAAATGGTCACATATCCATAAATTGAGAAGCCACGCAGAATTAAGGTAGAGAAATAAATCAACAAGGTACGGATCAAGAACGAATAATCGGTAAGAAATCCCAATCTCAAACCAATATCCGTGGAAGAAGAACTAGAGCTACTAGAATTCCACCTATGAAACTCCCGAACCTTTCCGGTTATGCAATCAGGTGTTGGGGATACAGGGGAAGCATAATATCTCACCCAAACTAGCAAATCCTACATCCAGCTGTATCCATCCTTCAACACATAACAAAGAAACCTTCAGAAACCATCTACCTCAACCTTCGAAAAGCATCCGTTATACAAGTTATGGCGATACTCCCGAACTCCCGCCCCAGTACTGGGTGGCGTCGAGGTTATCTCACCAACGAACTGCATAAAAGAGATTTTCGATGTCGGCGTACTAGACTCAGGTATTCTAGAATCGCAACGATAAAATTATGATGACAACACCTCAGAGCTCAACTCCCCGGGACACTTCCACTAAACCCCTGATAGGAGGCACCAAGACAATGTTCTCATCATAAAACCATCGGAACGATTCCAAGATACCCGCGTGATCCTAAAAAAAATTTAGTGAAATTTGAGAAGAGAAGAGTCAAAACTCTACGTCAGGATGCCTTACCAGAGCGATGAGGAGACTGGGAAGTAAAAAGAATTCCTAATCTCTCCGATATATAATTCCTAAATGACTCAAAACATTTTTCTAGACACAACTCGGCCGCTAAAAACGATCAAGCAATGGGGCTCCTAAGATCGGCGAAGGCTCTGATTACCAACTTGTAACACCCTCGATGCGACTATAGCTCCCACGTGTCGAGGCACGACTTAGAGATATAATCGCATTGAAGGCATATGTCGCAAGTTAGGTAATCTTCACAACATCCCATGTAATATGATAACAAAAAGGGAGATAACATAGTTGGCTTACACTCACCACGTCAATCAAGTGCATAAATAACATTACATCATCCAAACACTCATGGCCCGACTACGGCGCCAAAATAAAAGAGAACCCAACATGCGACACGGTCCCGTTCACCCCCAACTGGGCACCACTACTGATCATCGGGAAAGGAGACATAGTAACATTGAGAGTCTTCGTCGAACTCCCACTTGAGCTCGTACGCGTCTCCTGGAGCGGAATCATCAGGCCCTGCATCTGGTGTAACAGTAATCTGTGAGCCACAGGGACTCAGCAATCTCGCACCCTCGCGATCAAGACTATTTAAGCTTATAGGTATGGCAAGGTAAATATATGGAGCTGCAGCAAGCGACTAGCAAGTATGGTGGCTAACTTATCCGCAAAAGAGAGCGAGAAGAGGGGTCAAAGCACGAGCGAGAAACTAGAGAGCAACCTGCACAAACATTACTCCAACATCGTGTCCACTTCCCGGACTCCGCCGAGAAGAGGCCATCACGGTAACACACTCAGTTGATTCATTTTAATTAATTAAGGTTCAAGTTATCTACAACCGGACATTAACAAATTCCCATCTGCCCATAACCGCGGGCACGACTTTTGAAAGTTCAATCCCTGTAGGGGAGTCCCAACTTAGCCCATGACAAGCTCTCACGGTTAACGAAGGAATAGACCTCCTCCCAAGATGTTCCGATCAGACTCGGTATCTCGGTAATTCAAGACACTTCGACAGGTTAAAACAAATCCAGCAACACCGCCCGAATGTGCCGACAAATCCCGATAGGAGCTGCACATATCTGTTTCTCAGGGCACACTCGGATGAACACTACGTACAACTAAAACCAACCCTCAAGTTGCCCCGAGGTGGCGCTGCAAGTGGCTCTATTTGGACCAACACTCAGAGGAGCACTGGCCCGGGGGGGTTTAAAATAAGATGACCCTCGGGCTCTGAAAACCCAAGGGAAAAAGAGGCTAGGTGGCAAATGGTAAGATCAATGTTGGGCATTGCTGGAAAAGCTTTAATCAAGGCGAAATATCAAGGGGTTCCCATTATAACCCAACCGCATAAGGAACGCAAAATCCGAGAACATAACACCGATATGACGGAAACTAGGGCGGCAAGAGTGGAACAAAACACTAGGCGAGAGGCCGAGCCTTCCACCCTTTACCAAGTATATAGATGCATTAAGATAACAAGGCAATATAATGATATCCCAACAAGTAAATAAAAGATGTTCCAACAAGGAACGGCCTCCAATCTTCACCTGCAACTAGCAACGCTATAAGAGGGGCTGAGCAAAGCGGTAACATAGCCAATCAACGGTTTACTAGGACAATGGTGGGTTAGAGGTTTGACATGGCAATTTGGGAGGCTTGCAAGAAAGTGGTAGGCATCGTAGCAATGGCATAGCAAAAGAGCGAGCAAACTAGCATAGCAAAGATAGTAGTGATTTCGAGGGTATGATCATCTTGCCTGCACAGTTGTCAGAGTTGACTGGATCCTCGAAAGCAAACTCAACGGGCTCCTCATTAGCGAACTCGTCTCCCGGCTCTACCCAAACAAGACAAACAAGCAACAAGGATACAATCAACCACGTGCAAACTCAAACAACACGATGCAAAGATGATATGCTATGCGGGATGCGATGCGGGATGCAAAATGCAAGATATGACAGGAAATGCATGAAGCTGGCCTCAACTTGGAAATCCAAGTGGACCACTGGAAAGATGAGATGAAATCGCTTGAAAACGATATAAAGAACGCCGGAATCGGAGTTACGGTTTGGAAATGGCAAGCGATTCAAAAATGACACCGGTCTGCGATTTACAGCAAGTAGGCATCTAAATGCAATGAGATGAACATGCTACATCCACCAAACATGACAACAAAATATATGGCAGGGATGCACACAAGATGCTTAACAAAAGTCTAGCACTGAACTACGGCCAAATCATCCATTAACAGGTTCAAACAAGCATGACAAAAACGCAAATGGTAAAACAGATCTCAGACTTAGTGAAATTAACACTTGTCTTGAATTTCAGATCATATAGCCCTCTTCGGAGCAACAAAACAACATGCTACAGGACCTGAATATGACAAAGAATGACATGGCATGGAGATACTCAACAAGCTTAACAAAAGTTCCTTAGTGACCTTGAGCCAAAAGGGAGCACAAAATACAATTGCAAGCATGTGAACATAGCAAAAACATAATCAGTTTTCAGACTTACTGAAAACTGGGACATGCTGAAACATAACTCACGAAGGCATGTTTACAAGCTCGATGCACTCACCACGTTGCAAGTCATGGCAAGACAAGCATACATCCCTTAAGAAGGCACAAAATGCAAGCTACAAATGGCAAGAACAATGGCATAGCATGCACGGATCAACTACAATAACATCGGCAAAATCCCAAACAAGTTGACGATCTGCCCAGATTCACAACAAAGCAAAAATAGAGCTCGATTGACTCAAGCTAGGGTGCTCCATAATTGCAAACAAAGACATGGATGGATAGAGCACTACAAGATTAACAAAACTCCTTTACTGATCATCCTCAAAAGAGGTACGGATCACTAGGAAACAACATGAACATATGGCATCATGAACTAAACAATCCCAGGACTTAGTGAAATTACTAAGTCCCTGAAAACAGAATTAGCAAGTGCACCACTTTGCAAGCTTGCACAAGTCACCACACACATCCTAAAAATATATGGGTTGCATCTCTGGAAAGATGACAAAACCCTTAACAAAACACATATAGAACTCACGGGCATAGCATGCACACAATAATCATGGCAAAAATGACAAAAGTGCTAAACAGAGTAACATATCTGACAATTATCTCAAGTAGCCCTCTTCTAACAGCATTTCGGGCATCAAGATGAACTCTAATGAAAATAAAGCGATGGAATGAAATGATGTACTCTCTGAGATGAACATTTTGATATGCTATATGCCCAAATCGGAGCTACGGATGCAAAGTTACGGGGCCCCGAACAGAGGCACCTGGATCTGCAATTTCGGGAGTTAGCAAAAAAAACACCTCCTAGGGTTTATTGTAGACGTTTCGGATCTGGATCGTGGCGCGCCTCCCGAGGTGGATCCGGGCTCGCCGGCGGGCTGGTCGGCGACGACGGCGGCTGGGCGGCGCGCGGCGTCGGCCGGGCGGCGCGGCAGGGCAGCTGTGGCGGCGCGGGGCGGCGGAGCGGCGCGGTGGCGGCGTGGGGCGGCGGAGCGGCGCGGTGGCGGCGTGGGGCGGCGGGCGGCTGGAGGCGGCGGGCGGCTCCGGGCGGCGGGCGACGGGATG
>NC_041384.1:437680739-437695339 GCF_002162155.2 Triticum dicoccoides
CCGCCCTGGGCTGGGACGGGCCGCGGCGGTGGGAGGCCGGGACGGGCCGAGGCGGTGGGAGGCCGGCGCGGGACATGTGGCGCCTCAGGATTGGCGGCGGCGACGGGCGGACGTTGTCCGGCTCCCCCGGACACGTCCGGAGCGGCGGATCTGGGATTTTAGGGTTTCGGGGGAGGAGGAGATCCGAAAACGAAGGGGTCTATTTATTGGCAGAGAGGGAGCTAGGAGAGTCCAAATGAGGTGCGGTTTTCGGCCACGCGATCGTGATCGAACGCTCTAGGACATGGAGCAGAGTTTGGTGGGTTTTGGGCCAAATTGGAGGGGTGTTGGGCTGCAACACACATGAGGCCTTTTCGGTCCCTCGGTTAACCATTGGAGTATCAAACGAAGTCCAAATGGTACGAAACTTGACAGGCGGTCTACCGGTAGTAAACCAAGGCCGCTTGGCAAGTCCCGGTCCAATCCGGAAATGTTTAATCCCCACATACGAAAGAAAGCTAGAAATGACCACCGGAGGAGAACGAAGCGCCAGAACGCAAAACGGACAACGGGGAAAAAGCTCGAATGCATGAGATGAACACGTATGCAAATGCAATGCACATGATGACATGATATGAGATGCAAGACAACGACAACAACACACGGAGACAAAGACCCAAACCCGAGAAAATAAAATAACTTAACACCGGAAATGGCAAGAGTTGGAGTACAAATAGGGAAAGTTACATCCGGGGTGTTACAGACAAGGAGCACAAGGAGCAGTGGGATGACTTCTCTGCCTGAGCCACCCTGAGGGAGTCCTGGATTAGGGGGTGTTTGGGTAGCCGGACTATACCTTCAGCTGGACTCCTGGACTATGAAGATACAAGATTGAAGACTTCGTCCCGTGTCCGGATGGGACTTTCCTTGGCATGGAAGTCAAGCTTGGCGATGCAGATATTCAAGATCTCCTACCATTGTAACCGAATCTGTGTAACCCTAACCCTATCCGGTGTCTATATAAACCGGAGGGTTGTAGTCTGTAGGCAATCAACTCCACATACAACAATCATACCATAGGCTAGCTTCTAGGGTTTAGCCTCCTTGATCTCATGGTAGATCTACTCTTGTACTACCCATATCATCAATATTAATCAAGCAGGACGTAGGGTTTTACCTCCATCAAGAGGGCCTGAACCTGGGTAAAACATCGTGTTCCCTGCCTCCTGTTACCATCCAGCCTAGACGCACAGTTCGGGACCCACTACCCGAGATCCGCCGATTTTGACACCGACATTGGTGCTTTCATTGAGAGTTCCTCTGTGTCGTCGCCTTTAGGCCCGATGGCGCCTTTGATCATCAACAACGATGCAGTCCAGGGTGAGACTTTGCTCCCCGGATAGATCTTCGTCTTCGGCGGCTTTGCTCTACAGGCCAATTCGCTCGGCCACCTGGAGCAGATCGAAAGCTACGCCTCTGGCCATCAGGTCAGGTTTGGAAGCCTAAACTACACGGCTGACATCCACGGGGACTTGATCTTCGACGGATTCGAGCCACAGCCAAGCGCGCCGCACTATCTTGATGGGCATGATATAGCTCTGCCGCCGAACAGCGCCTTGGAGGCCGCATACGCATCGGTTTCGACCATTGATTCGGAGCCTACTGCGCCGATCGAGGATCAGCGGTTGGACACTGCCTCAGGGGCTGCTATCTCAGAGGCGATCGAGCCGAACGCTAGCCCCGCACTCTGCACTACCCGTGACTCCGAGGATCCGGACTCCTCCCCGGACTCTGAAACCCCCGCGCCCCTGCCAATCGAATCCGATTGGGCGCCGATAATGGAGTTCACCGCTGCAGACATCTTTCAGCATTCGCCTTTTGGCGACATCCTGAATTCTCTTAAGTCTCTCTCTTTATCAGGAGAGCCCTGGCCGGACTACGGTCAGCGAGGGTGGAATACGGACGATGAGGAAATTCAAAGCCCACCCACCACCCACTTTGTAGCCACTGTTGACGATCTAACCGACATGCTTGACTTCAGCTCCGAAGACATCGACGGCATGGACGACGATGTAGGAGACGAACAAGAACAAGCACCTGTAGGGCGCTGGAAGGCCACCTCGTCATATGACATATATATGGTGGACACTCCAAAAGATGGAGATGGCGATGGAACAGTGGGGGATGACGCCCCCAAGAAACAGCCAAAGCGCCGGCGTCAGCGGCGCCGCTCTAAATCCCGCCAAAACAAAAACAGTGATTCCGGCACGGGAGATAATACTACCCCGGATAGCACCGAAGAACACCCACCTCAGCAAGATTCGGCACAGGAAGATGGAGAAGCCATCCCTCATGAGAGAGCGGCAGACCGAGAGGTCGAGGATGATAACTATACGCCTCCCTCCGAAGACGAGGCAAGCCTCGATGACGACGAATTCGTCATACCATCAGACCCCGCCGAACAAGAGCGTTTCAAACGCAGGCTTTTAGCCACGGCAAGCAGCCTCAAGAAAAAGCAGCAACAGCTTAGAGCTGCCCAAGATTTGCTAGCTAACAGATGGACTGAAGTCCTTGCGGCCGAAGAGTATAAACTCGAACGCCCCTCCAAGAGTTACCCGAAGCGCAGGCCGCTACCCCGATCAGAGGAGGAAGCACCTACATCACCAGTGCATGACATGGCAGACCGGCCACCTCGCGGCCACGACAGAGAGGCCTCTCGGCCCTCCACCCAAGCCATGCCCCGACGCCGCTCAACTAAGGCACGGGAAAATGCGCCTGACCTGCGAGACATACTGGAGGATAAGGCAGGACAAACAAGATCGATCTACAGATCGCGCAGGCGCCCTACGGCATGTGACAATGATCTTCACTCCGGATACAACAAATCCGGCCGGGCCGAACACAACAAACATAGCTCTTCCGAGCTGCGTCGTGATATAGCCCAGTACAGAGGCGCCGCACACCCGCTATGCTTCACGAATGAAGTAATGGATCATAAAATCCCAGAGGGTTTCAAGCCCGTAAACATCGAATCATACGATGGCACAACAGATCCGGCGGTATGGATCGAGGATTATCTCCTTCACATCCACATGGCACGCGGCGATGATCTACACGCCATCAAATACCTCCCGCTCAAACTTAAAGGACCGGCCCGACATTGGCTTAACAGCTTGCCAGCAGACTCAATCGGTTCTTGGGAGGACCTGGAAGCCGCATTCCTCGACAACTTCCAGGGCACTTACGTGCGACCGCCGGATGCCGACGACTTAAGCCACATAATTCAACAGCCAGAAGAATCGGCCAGACAATTCTGGACACAACTCCTAACAAAGAAAAACCAGATAGTCGACTGTCCGGACGCAGAGGCCCTAGCAGCCTTCAAGCATAACATCCGCGACGAGTGGCTTGCCCGGCACCTGGGACAGGAAAAGCCGAAATCCATGGCAGCCCTCACGACACTCATGACCCGCTTTTGCGCGGGAGAGGACAGGTGGCTAGCTCACAGTAACAACTTATCAAAGAACCCTGGTAATTCGGATACCAAGGAAAAAGTGGCAGGACACGTCGGAATAAGCAAAAACACCGCGTTAACAGCGACAGCAATGAAGACACGGCAGTCAATGCCGGATTCAAAGGCTATAAATCCGGTCAGCGGAAAAAGCCATTCAAAAAGAATACTCAGGGCCCGTCCAGTTTGGACCGAATACTCGATCGCTTGTGCCAGATACATGGCACCCCTGAAAGGCCAGCCAATCACACTAACAGGGATTGTTGGGTGTTCAAGCAGGCAGGCAAGTTAAGGGCCGAAAACAGAGACAAGGGGCTACACAGCGACGACGAGGAGCCCAAGCCGCCGAACAACAATGGACAGAAGGGCTTTCCCCCACAAGTGCGGACGGTGAACATGATTTACGCAACCCACATTCCCAAGCGGGAGCGGAAGCGTGCGCTAAGGGACGTATACGCGATGGAGCCAGTCGCCCCAAAGTTCAACCCATGGTCCTCCTGCCCGATCACTTTTGATCGAAGGGACCATCCCACTAGCATCCGTCATGGCGGCTTCCCCGCATTGGTTCTCGACCTAATCATCGACGGATTTCATCTCACAAGAGTCCTCATGGACGGCGGCAGTAGCCTGAACCTGCTTTATCAGGATACAGTGCAGAAAATGGGCATAGATCCCTCAAGGATTAAGCCCACAAGAACGACCTTTAAAGGCGTTATACCAGGTGTAGAAGCCAACTGTACAGGCTCAGTAACACTTGACGTGGTCTTCGGATCCCCGGACAATTTCCGAAGCGAAGAGTTAATCTTCGATATAGTCCCGTTTCGCAGTGGCTATCACGCCCTGCACGGACGAACCGCATTCGCAAAATTCAATGCGGTGCCGCACTACGCATATCTCAAGCTCAAGATGCCAGGCCCTCGAGGAGTAATTACGGTCAACGGAAACACCGAATGCTCCCTCCGTACGGAGGAGCATACGGCGGCTCTCGCAGCGGAGGTACAAAGTAGCCTTCTCAGGCAATTCTCCAGTCCGACCATTAAAAAGCCAGACACTGCCAAGCGCGCCTGGTGTAACCCACAGCAGGACCGCCTGGCACACTCTGAGCAAGCGTAGCAATGCGGCCCCAACCCCAGCCTTCGCAACATAGCGAAACCAGTACCTCGCGTACATAACTACGCCCTTGAAATACCATGGGCACAAGGGAAGGGGCACAATAACGGCACGCCCAAAATACGGCTTAAAACGTACTAGGGGCTGCCGGATTCTTTTTTTAATTTTTTCTTACTTTCAGGACTCCATACTTCGGACGACCTGTTCGGTAATTCGACTGCCGCACAAACGATGCAAGATTCAGGGAAGCAGACAAGCCACGTCGCATTATGGAACTCCCAGGTGGTCTCTATCGCGAGCAGTATACCTATTTTTTAATACAATTCCGCGGCCTGCCCCTGGCCAGGACATGTTAAATAGTCCAATTTATTTTGCCTATCGCACTATTTGTATCGTTCCGCTTTCATAGCAGCCTTTCTATAAACAATGCATAGCTTTTTGTCTATTTTTTGCATTACTCTCTTTTTATATATATGTTTATTAATAACATGCTGCATCCGTACACTGTGGTACGGCAAAATACGCCAGGGGCTTCAGTACCCATCAATATGGCATGAGAAGTCCATCCACTTCCACAAGTGCGGCACCCCGAACTTATAGCACTATATGCATCGGCTCTGAATCATGATTTGGGTCAATAGTTGGGTTTGCCCGGCTCCTATGTTTTGGTGCCTTACGTTCCGCTATATCGGCTAAGGTAGCACTAGGAGAACCACTGCAATTGTGCCCCGGTTGAGCTGGGTTAAGCACCTCAGTGGAGAAAGCTAAAACTGACTGTCATGATGAGGTGAGAGACCGGTCGCTGTTCGAGAGGTTTTTCGAGTCCCTAAAGACTTATGCCGCTTCGAGCGAGGAGCCGGATTTGTCCGGCCAAGGCGTGGATAGCGTCCCGAACTCGATCTTCCGGACTAGGGGCTTCGCCGAAATTTAAAATTATAAAGTTCTATGGCTAAGTGAGAGTGTTCAAGCATTATAGTCCGATTTCCTGGTTTGTTGTGCTGAGCGCCTCCCTCGAAGGACCCAACTATGGGAAAAAGAGCGCTCAGGTTTATCCCGAACACCCCAGCACTAGTGGCATGGGGGCAGAAGCCGACGACTGGCCATCTCTCAATTTTTTGATAAACGACTGCATAGAAAATAATATTTTAAATTCAACAAGCATTGCTTAAGCGCCCATGAACAAGTTTTCAGCGTACAGGATAAAAACGAGCGAGTTTATTCAAAAATTACATCCTTGGTACATTCATCCGCCACAAGGCGGGCACCCGCAAGAACATCCTTGTAATAGTTCTCGGGCTTGCGATGCTCCTTCCTCGGCGGCGGCCCATCCTTCACAAGCTTCTCACCGTCCAGCTTACCCCAGTGCACCTTTGCACGGGCAAGGGCCCGACGGGCACCTTCGATGCAGACGGAGCGCTTGATGACCTCGAGCCTTGGACAGGCCTCCACCAGCCGCCGCACCAGCCCGAAGTAGCTCCCAAGCAGGGCCGCTCCAGGCCACAGCCGAACTATGAAGCCCTTCATGGCCTGTTCGGCCGCCTTGTGGAGCTCGACCAGCTGTTTCAGCTGGTCGCTCAAGGGCACAGGGTGTCCGGCCTCAGCATACTGAGACCAGAACACCTTCTCCGTCGAGCTGCCCTCTTCAGCCCGGTAGAATGCAGCGGCGTCGGATACGCTGCGGGGAGGATCTGCGAATGCCCCTGGAGAACTCCGGATTCGGGTAAGTAACAAGTAGTTTACTTTTATATTTCTACTTTGCATAAAGAATGCCTTACCCGCTGCTATCTTCTTCATCTCCTCCAACTCTTGGAGGGCCTTTTGGGCTTCGGCCTTGGCAGACTTGGCAGTCTCAAGGGCCGCCGCGAGCTTGGACGCTTGGGTCTTTGACTCAAGCTCCAAACTCTCATGTTTTTTCATGAGATCCTGAAGCTCTTGCTGCACCTCGCCGACCTGAGCCCCAAGTTTCTCTCGCTCGGTGCGCTCCGCGGCCGTTTTCTTTTCGGCCTTGGACAGCGCCTGCTTGAGGGTCGCCACCTCAGTCGTGGCCCCTATAATAAGCAGTGCAATCCTGTTATTTTTTGCAATCACGCCTCTCTATAGGCACTTTTTCTGTAAGGTATTTCCTACCTTCTTTTTCCTCGAGCTGCCGCTTGGCAAGGCCGAGCTCTTGCTCGGTCCGCTTGAGGTCCTGTTTCAGGACACCCACCTCCGCAGTCAGTGCGGCGGTGGATAGCAGCGAAGCCTGCACATGCATATTGACTCTTTATTGTTAGACTCCTGCGAAATTTACTAGATCCTCTATTCGGCTTTTCTTTCCGAATGCCAAATAGAGCATCAGGGGCTACTGTCTATGCGGTACTATTTTTATATATGTTTACTTACCTCGAAGCCTGTTAGAAGGCTAGCGCAAGCTTCAGTCAGTCCGCTCTTGGCGGACTGAACCTTCTGGATCACCGTACTCATAATAGTACGGTGCTCCTCGTCGATGGAGGCGCCGTCAAGCACCTCAAGCAGATTGTCCGGCACCTCCGGTTGGACGGAGGCCGCCGGCTCAGAAGGCTTGCTCCTCTTGGAAGGAGTTCGCCTACCGCGGTCCGGAACTGTTGAAGATTCCGGTGCGGTGTCCGGTACAAAGCCGGACTTGGAGCCCTAGGGGGTCTTGTCCCCTTTACTCCTGGGGTCCGGGAGGTCGCCTTGCGGCTCCTCCAGGACCACCTCCTCCTGCCCCGGAGCTCGTTGCGACGCCACTTCGGCATCGTCCGCAGTGCGGGGGGAGACAGCGGGCAGAACTGAGTTCACGTCCGATGAATCCAGGGAGCCGCTCGACGACTCGTTGAGTTCGGCCCGGGGCGGGCTGCATAATTATGTTCGAGATTAGGGAAAGCTGTGCGACAAAGGAACGTCATGAGTTACTCTGATATCCGAATACTTACGATTTCGCCCGACGCTTGGCCCTATCTGGCCACTCCTCTTCGTCCTCTTCGGCGTCGGGGGAGTAGTTCGGCGGAGGGGTCTTCCTCTTCCTGGACCCTTCGGCCTCCCCCGTTGGGGCGGCCTTCCTTTTCTTTCCTCCCCCCGCTGGAGGGGGAGAGTTTTCTTCCTCCTCCTCCTCGTTCTCACGGGAGGAGAGCGTCTCGGACTCGTCGGATGACGAGTCCGACACCACCACATTATGGGCACTCTTTTGAGTCCCCGTGGCCTTCTTCTTCTTGGCCTTCTTCTCCGGCACCACATAAGGCGCCGGAACCAGCAGCTTCACTAGGAGAGAAAGGGCTGGGTCTTCGGGCAAGGGAGCCGGACAGTTAATTGATCCGGACTGCGCCTGCCAAGTCTGTCAAAGGTGAGGGAGTTTAGATCCCGCATAGAGTCAGACTATGAAAAAACTTAACATCCTGTAAAAGGTGAAAACAGCTTACCTCGCTAGCGTGATGCCGCGAGCTGTATCCGCGGTCCTCAGAAGCGGATGTGGGAGCCTCGGCGCCTTTGGTTAGCACCTTCCAGATGTCTTCATACGTCGTGTCGAAGAGCCTGTTAAGGGTTTGGTGTTGCGCCGGGTCGAACTCCCACATATTAAAGTCCCGTTGTTGACACGGGAGGATCCGGCGGACGAGCATAACCTGGACTACATTGACGAGCTTGATCGGCTTGCTCACCAGGGACTGGATGCATGTCTGCAGTCCGGTCACCTCTTTTTCGTCGCCCCACGACAGGCCCGTCTCTTTCCAGGACATAAGCCGCGTGGGGGGTCCGGATTGGAACTCGGGGGCTGCGATCCATTTCGGATCGCGCGGCTTGGTGATGTAAAACCACCACGATTGCCACCCCTTCAGGGTCTCCACGAAGGAGCCCTCGAGCCATAGGACGTTGGCCATCTTGCCCGCCATGGCGCCTCCGCACTCCGCCTAACTACCGTGCACCACCTTGGGCTTGACATTGAAGGTCTTGAGCCAGAGGCCGAAATGGGGGCGGATGCGGAGGAAAGCCTCGCACACGACGATAAACGCCTAGATGTTGAGGACGAAGTTCGGGGCCAGATTGTGGAAATCCAGGCCATAGTAAAACATGAGCCCCCGGACAAATGGGTGGAGTGGAAAACCCAGTCCGCGGAGGAAGTGGGGAAGGAATACTACCCTCTCATGGGGCCTTGGGGTGGGGAGAAGCTGCCCCTCCTCGGGAAGTCGGTGCGTGATGTCTTTGGACAAGTATCCGGCCTTCCTTAGCTTTTTGACATGGCCCTCCGTGACGGAGGAGACCATCCACTTGCCTCCCGCTCCGGACATTGCAGGAGAAGGTTGAGGTGGGAAGTGCGGGCTTGGGCGCTGGAGCTCGAGTGTGCAGGAGATGGATAGGCAAAGGAGGAAGAAGGCATAGGTAGAAAGGTGGATCCTTATCCCCTTATATGGACGGATGCGGTTGTGCGTCCCCACCTGCCTAGTAAAACTCGCTTGCCTCCCAAGCGCCGTGATAAGTGGCGCGATTGGATTACCCACGTCCATATTGATGAGAATCCCGTAAAGGGGGTACACGATCTCTGCTTTGACAAGACGTGCCAAGGAAACCGCCTCGCAAAACATGGTGAGGTGGAAAAATAAAAACGATTCGAGTAAAGGACTTGGCTGTAGTGTGATGACGCACTACGGAATACGTCAGCAGATTTGATTTGTGTTAATATTATTCTCTCTATGGAAATATGTGGAAGCTTATTTTGCAGAGCCGGACACTACTCTTGGTGTTTACAATCTTCTATGAAGGACTTGGAGGAGGAACCCGCCTTGCAATGCCGAAGACAATTTGCGCGCCGGACTCGTCGTCATTGAAGCCTGGTTCAGGGGCTACTGAGGGAATCCTGGATTAGGGGGTGTTCGGGTAGCCGGACTATACCTTCAGCCGGACTCCTGGACTATGAAGATACAAGATTGAAGACTTCGTCCCGTGTCCGGATGGGACTTTCCTTGGCGTGGAAGGCAAGCTTGGCGATGCGGATATTCAAGATCTCCTACCATTGTAACCGACTCTGTGTAACCCTAACCCTATCCGGTGTCTATATAAACCGGAGGGTTGTAGTCTGTAGGCAATCAACTCCACATACAACAATCATACCATAGGCTAGCTTCTAGGGTTTAGCCTCCTTGATCTCATGGTAGATCTACTCTTGTACTACCCATATCATCAATATTAATCAAGCAAGACGTATGGTTTTACCTCCATCAAGAGGGCCCGAACCTGGGTAAAACATCGTGTTCCCTGCCTCCTATTACCATCCGGCCTAGACACACAGTTCGGGACCCACTACCCGAGATCCGCCGGTTTTGACACCGACACACCCCGTGTGTGTAGGTGTCCTCTGTGCCTTTTTGGCGTCTCGATGCCAAAGGGGGAGAGAGTGTAGGGATTTGCGTTGTGTCGTGCTTGGTGTGTTTGTTTGCTTTGTCGTTTGGACCTCGTTTACCTCGTTTACTTTTGTTCGGTTTGTGCCTTCGAGACCTATCCTCCATATGGTGTAAGACATATGCACTCTATCTATCTTAGTTATCTTATATTTATACTATCTTGTCTAGTGATAAATTTGCCCTGTCTCTATAATATAGGGGGAGCTCTGTTCCTAGTATTCGTGCTCATCTAGGTGGCACACATTTAGGGGGAGCCCGTCTATATTATAGAGAGGAGGGGTTTGCTTTTACTTAATAGTATTTTTCCTTGTGCAAATCCCGTTTTGTCATCAATCCACCAAAAAGGGGGAGATTGTAAGGACATACTTATCCCTAAGTGTTTTGGTGATTGATGACAACGCATTTGCGGACTAATCGTGTGCCATGAGTTTTCCAGACACTTCTTTGCTAGGCACAAGATGATTGGGTGCCCCTCAAAGACTGACAAAGACGGCGTCTTTTCTACGTTTCTTTTTGGTGGATTTGAGTCGTAGGAAAGTCGTACTGTTAAGAGGGGGTCCGCATTGGAAAGGTTTGGGTGGAATCATCACGTACACGTCACCTTGTCCTTCTTTAACTGCACGACTTCTTTGTTGGCTTCGGCGATGGCAGTCTTCATATTGGCGTTTTCTTCTTCTAACTTGCCGACTGAAGCCAGCTTCTTGTCAGCAAGTTTAGTTTTCTCCCATGCCGTCTTTTGAGCTGCGGCAAGGTCAAGGTCCTTTTGCTCCAGCGCCTGCTTCATTTTGTCTAAAGAAATAACACTCTTCAGACGAGCTTGGAGTTGTCTGTTTTCGCTACGCAAATCTATTCGAGTGGAGCCACTCGGTTCAAAAGGCGAAAAGTAAAAGCTGGCGAAGCAAACAGTCGGCAAGTGGTTACCTCACATAGCAACTGCTTCATCCTTGGCCTTCTAAAGATTTTGCTTAGCCAGTTCTAGATCAAGGCTGAGCTGAATTTGCTTCTGCTCTAGTTCAGCGAACTAAGCCCCGAATGCACAAGATTTCTGCAGTCGATAGATAAGACACGTCAGTCGACAGTGGATCAACAAAGATCGATTGCTTCTGAGCGATAAGATAAAAGTTCACATCATTACAACAAAAAGAGTTCTAAGACTACTGCCGAATCCAACATTCAATAGTAGTCTCTGGGACTACACCCAGTGGGTGCACTTAGCGTGCCCCCACTGATTCGGCTTTTCAATTAGCATGGTCCGTCCAGTCGAAAAGAAAAAAAGAGAGAGGCAATACTCATTCTCAAACCACCGCCGACAGCCCACAGTCGACCGTGGTCTCGGGGACTACACCCAGTGGGTGCACTCAGCGTGCCCCCCTGGTCCGGATTCCACTCGACACGACCTATCTAGACCGAGTGGAAAAACAGTAAGAGACATTTTTGACAAGATCCCTGCCGAACCAACCATTCGACGACGGCCTTGGGATCTACACCCAGTGGGTGCACTCTGCCTGTCCCCACTAGTTCAAATATACAATCGACGCAACCTAGTCGACTCAAGTGGAAAAACTACTCAGCAAAATTGGAAACACCCACTAGGTGTACAGATGCAAGATTCAGACTGACAATAGATGCACATTAAAGGTTTTCGGGTAGCATATCCTAACAGAACAAACGTCAAGCTAAAAGATCAATCGGAAATTAGCTAACCTGGACATTGGTCTGGAGTGCTGAGCTGGCATCATAAGCAGCCTAACTGGCCTCACGCACCACCTTCATCTGCTCCATCATAAGGCCTGCCTGGCATATAGCTTCCTTGACAGTGCTCACTCGGTCCTCCGGGACATGATGGGTGACAAAAAGCGGAGTGGGTGGAACAGTCGCAACAACCTGAGGATCTGAGGCATGGAGTTGCACGGATGAAGCAGGGACTTGGACAGTTGACACCGAAGGACGTTCAATCGACACAGGATCGGCAAAGGTAACATAAGCTCTATTGAGGTCCCTGGACTACTGGGTCGCTGGTTCTAGCACTGATGTCGTCTGAGGTGCCTTGTTGGCTGGAACCCTCCTGCCTGAGGTCCTGCCCCTCCTTCCCGTAGGCTTCTGGGGCATATCTTCATTGTCGTCTGGAAGTTCAATAGCATTCTGCGGCGCTACAAAAGACTCGACCACAAGAGTTCAGTCAACCATAACTCAATTGACAGAATGAAGGCAAGATGGCAGGAGTCATACCTGCTTTGGAAGTGACCGCATCTTCCATCTCCTCATCATCTTCATCCTTGTAAATGGAAGTCCCAGAGGTAGCAGCGCTGCAAGTTTCAGGACTCGCTCGGTTAAATCGGAGAATGAGTTGACTGGAATAAAGAAGTTTCCGAACAACGCAAGAATAAAGAGATAAAGTAAAATACTTATGCAGAGGCAACGGGAAAATCCACCTTGATTTTAGGCAGAGCCTTCCGAGGCTTTGCAGGCGCAACTTTGGGCTGCTTTGGAGCCTTCTCGGTCGGGCCGGGAATGGATGTCTGAGTGTGCCTCAGGGCTTGCGTACTTGACGCAACTGCTTTGCCCCGTCCACCTGTTGGATCGTGTGTCTGCTTGGAATGTCTTTCAGAGCAGGGCGGTGACTCGACTTGTAGAGACCAGACCTCAAACAGTTTGATCTCTGTGTATAAGTGTCATCCATGGATCGGTAATGCTGACACACACAGTACTTGAAGGATTTATAACAGAGTGGCAATCACACACTTATTACATCGATTGTCTCAAAAGAGAACTTATTACAATAAATCTGGCTTAAGGCCATCTAATACGATAACAGCGGAAGGCTTGGAAGATAAAGTGAGTCCATCAACTCCAACGGCATCACCGAGTGAAAGACCACGACCTAAGGCTCCTTACTCATCGTCTGAAAAGTCTGCAACATGATACGTTGCAGCCCAAAAACGGGTCAGCGCATAGAATATGCTAGCAAAGTAACACAAGAGAGTAATGCATAGAGTAAAGCTATCACTACATGCATATATGGCTGGTGGAGGCTGTATGGTTAATATGTTTTGCGAAAAGCCAATTTTTCCCTACTGCAGAGGAATAAATTTTATTTAACTATCATGGTAGTTGTTAAACATTGAGAAGGTTCACCCAACTTAGTCCCAATTAAAAAAAGTAATCATCATTAAACCCAATCAAGTTATATTAAGAGTGATGAGATCCACATGATAATCCAAGAACTAGATACTCAAGATGTCCATAACCTCGGACACGGCTAACCATGATTAGTTTGTACACTCTGCAGAGGTTTGTGCACTTTTCCCCACAAGACTCGATCTCCTCCGTTGGTGTTCTCACACTACATGGTGTTTGCGAAACGGATGACCGAGACACAGTCTTTCCGAAGAGGTCCCCTTAACCGATAGATAGGCCGGTACACCTACAATCCCCTACATCTGCTAGCCCATCATGGAAAGGTTTCCGACAACTTACTCAACTATGCCAGAGCCCATAATGGCATGTGGCTGCACACGAAAGTTTCCAGTATGAATAATCTTATGATCCCTTTGAGCCTGGGTGGCGGTCCATGGGAGAATCACACGGTACCCCGGGATTTCCAAAAAAATACAGGCAATCACTGGAATCCCCAGGTGCCTCAATCCACCTAGATGTGTATTAAAGTTGCCACCTTAAGTTAACCATTAAATCTCAACTCACATCTGTCATGGATACTCTCAAACCCAATCCACGTCTACAAGCATAGCATAGCAATATAAGCAACGTAGAAGTAACTCCCAGGGTTTGATAATAAACAGGTGAATACGTACTACCTCATCTACTTCCCAAACCCACAATTTAATTCAGATCTTAACCATGCAATGTTTGAGGGTTGATCTAATGCAATGAAAACTAGGTAGTAAGAGGTATGATCAAAGTGTTACTTGCCTTGCTGATGATCCGCGAAACCTAGAGACTCGATGTAGCACGCTTCGCACTCTGGGTACTCTATCACAATCAAACAAGCATACAATAAGCAATCAAGCAAAAGCACGGGTAAAACGCAAATAAGAAATCTAACCAGAAAGTTCAACTTAAGAACTCCGATTGGCAAAAAGAATCAAATCAAACGAAACAACAAAACTCAAACGGCGAGAGAAACAAGCTTCGTTTACTAATATGGACCTAGGTCAAATTTTACAGTAGCAAAAACTTGTTTAAGTTGGTTAAACAGAAAGAGGGTTTCGAGATGAAACTCTAGGCGCTTGAATCGCCTGATTCCGATAAACGGGCGAAAAGTTATACTAGAACGAAAATCGGATCAGGAATCACGATTGAAAATAATCGCAAAAAATCCGAGAAAAAGAAAAATTGACGAACAAGCTAACGAATGAATGTTCACTGCCTGCGGCCAAATGGTGAAAACTGTTCGTAAAACTGAACAAAAAAACGGGTGTTCGCTAAATAACTAAACCGTAAAACAACCGAACCAGATCTAAAAAAACAGATTTAGGGTTTACGAAATAAAACCGATCGGTTTTAAAAAAATGGCGGCTACCTCGAACTCCGGCGGGGTCCGATGGCGGCGGCGGGCTCCGGTACGGCGGCGCGGCGGCGGCGGCGCGGCG
>NC_041384.1:437696173-437721734 GCF_002162155.2 Triticum dicoccoides
GACGGCAGGCCAGCGATGCGGCACGTGAGGCGAGGCGGCAGCGGCGGCGGCAGGGCGGCTCCCGGCGACGACGGCGGATCGGGTGGCGGTGGGGCTAGGGTTTCGGGTGGGCTGGGGCGGCTCGGGGTCTCGGGCTTTACAGGCTGGCCCGATAGAGTCCTGGCCGAATACGGCCCTAAGTCGGTTGACTCTTTTTTTCTTTTTAATTAATTTCGACGCGCAAAAAAGGAAAGAAAAGAAATACTAAACGGACTCCAAAAATTCCAAAATAAATTTTCCCTGTCCTCTAAAAATAAGCCGGATAAGGTGAACATTTATTTGGGCCTAAAATGCAATTTTGAAGAACGCACTTTTTCCTAATTCAAATCAAATAGCGATAAAACTCCGAATAAAAATCTTAGTTGATTTTAATATTAAATCTCTGATATTTCTTTACTTTGAGGAAGTCATTTTATCCTCTCCCTTTTATTTTTTTATAAAAGAAATATTTCAGAGAAAAATAATTAAAACCAAATGATCCTCTTTTCATAATTCGAGAAAAACCCAAATATGAAAAATTAACGAAATCCCCAACTCTCTCTGTAGGTCCTTGAGTTGCGTGGAATTTCTAGGATCAACCAGAATGCAATAAAATATGATATGCAATGATGTTCTAATGTATAACATTCCAAATTGAAATTTTGGGATGTTACAAACCTACCCCCCTTAAGATGAATCTCGCCCTCGAGATTCGGGTTGGCTAGAAAATAGGCGAGGGTGATCTTTTCGTAGGTCTTCCTCTCGTTCCCAAGTGGCTTCATCCTCGGTATGGTGACTCCACTGAACCTTGCAAAACTTGATAAACTTGTTGCGCGTAACTCGGCTGGCAAACTCGAGTATCTTGACTGGTTTCTCCTCACATGTCAAATCACTATCCAACCATATCGCTTCTAGCGGGATTGTATCTCTGAGAGGAATTTCAGCCATCTCCGTGTGGCACTTCTTCAACTGAGAAACGTGGAACACATCACGAACTCCGGACAATCCTTCGGGTAACTCCAACTTGTAAGCAACTTCTCCCATACATTCCAAAACTCTATATGGTCCCACAAAACGTGGTGCTAACTTTCCCTTAACTCCAAAACGCTCCACTCCTCGGAATGGTGATACTCGAAGATATGCTCTGTCTCCGACTTCGTAGATTGTCTCCTTGCGTTTCTAATCCGCATAACTCTTCTGCCTGGATTGGGCTACCTTGAGTCTATCGCAAATCAGCTTAACCATCTCTTCAGACTCCTTAATCAAATCTGGTCCAAACAATTGTCGGTCTCCAACTTCGTGCCACAACAACGGTGTTCTGCACCTCCTTCTGTACAGTGCTTCGAAAGGGGCCATCTTCAAACTGGCTTGATAACTGTTGTTATAAGAGAACTCTGCATAAGGCAAATTATCGTCCCAACTAGATCCATAGTCTAGCGCACAAGCTCTCAACATGTCCTACAGAATCTGATTTACTCTTTCAGTTTGTCCATCTGTTTGCGGGTGAAAAGCTGTACTGAACTCTAGTCTGGTTCCCAAAGTTTCATGCAACTGATTCCAAAACTTTGAAGTAAACTGGGTTCCTCTATCTAATACAATGGTCCTCGGAACTCCATGTATACATACGATCCTGGCCATATAGATCTTTGCCAACTTAGCACTGGTGTAAGTGGTCTTTACTGGGATGAAATGAGCTACTTTCGTCAATCGATCAACTACAACCCATATCGAGTCATAGCCTGAACGAGTCCTGGGCAATCCCGTGATAAAATCCATGCCTAGTTTATCCCACTTCCATTCGGGTATAGGCAATGGCTGTAGCAATCCGGCTGGCTTCTGATGTTCTGCCTTCACTCTCTGACATACATCACAAACTGCTACATACTCCGCAATATCCTTCTTCATACCAGTCCACCAGAAACGGTCCTTCAAATACAGATACATCTTGGTATTTCCTGGGTGAATCGAATATGGCAAATCATGGGCCTCTTGCAGAATCAACTTCCTGATCTCCTGGTCATTTGGCACATATACGCGGTCCTCAAACCATAAAGTATCGTGCTCATCCTCACGAAATCCCTTGGCTTTTCCTTTGCTCATCCTTTCCTTTATTTCGACGATCTCCTTGTCCGTCTTTTGTGCTTATCTGATCTTATCCATCAAAGTGGACTGAATCTCCAAAGCTACTACATAACCTCTCGGAACTATCTCCAAACATAGCTCACGAAGGTCTTCGGCTAACTCCCTGGGTAACTCTCCGGTCATGAGTGTATTGACATGACTCTTGCGGCTCAACGCATCGGCTACTATGTTAGCCTTTCCGGGATGATAGTGCAACTTCATGTCATAATCCTTAATGAGTTCCAACCATCTCCTCTGCCTGAGATTCAACTCCTTCTGTGTGAAGATGTACTTCAAACTCTTGTGATCCGTGTATACCTCACAATGGTTTCCGATGAGAAAATGTCTCCATGTCTTCAACGCATGCACTACGGCTGCTAACTCCAAATCATGTGTAGCATAGTTTAACTCATGGGGTTTAAGCTTTCGTGAGGCATATGAAACAACTCTTCCCTCCTGTATAAGTACGGCTCCAAGTCCTCGATGAGAAGCATCGCAATGCACTTCATAATCCTTACATTGATCTGGTAGAATCAACACCGGTGATGTAACCAAGCGTCTCTTCAACTCCTGAAAACTGGCCTCACATTCCTCAGTCCAATTGAACTTGGTGTCCTTATTTAACAACTCCGTCATGGGCTTTGCAATCTTCGAGAAATTCTCAATGAACCTCCGGTAGTATCCTGTGAGTCCAAGAAAACTCCGGATCTCTCCAACTATCGTGGGTGCTTCCCAATTTGTCACGGTGACAACTTTGTTGGGGCCTACTGCTATTCCTTCTTCGGATATAACATGTCCAAGAAATCCAACTTCCTTCAACCAAAACTCACACTTGGTGAACTTGGCGTATAACTGGTGTTCCCTGAGCTTGTCAAGTACCAAATGCAAATGTTCCGTATGTTCCTCTTCATTCTTCAAGTAAACCAGAATATCATCAATGAACACAATGACGAACTTATCCAAAAACTCCATAAACACTTTGTTCATCATGTTCATAAAATAGGCAGGTGCGTTAGTCAGGCCAAATGACATAACGGTATACTCATATAGCCCATATCTTGTGGTAAAAGCTGTCTTAGGTATGTCCTGCTCTCGAATCTTCAACTGGTGATAACCTGATCGCAGATCGATCTTGGAAAACACCTTAGCTCCTTGCAGCTGATCAAACAAATCATTGATCATCGGCAGTGGGTACTTGTTCTTGATTGTTACTTCATTTAATCCACGATAATCAACAACCATCCTTAACGATCCATCCTTCTTCTCCACTAGAAGTACTGGTGATCCCCAAGGTGACGAGCTTGGGAGAATATATCCCTTATCCAGTAACTCCTTAATCTGCTTCTTAATTTCCTCTAAATCTTGTGCGGGCATCCTGTACGGTCTCTTAGATATTGGCCCAGTGCCTGGCAAAAGCTCTATCAAAAACTCTATGTCTCTATCCAGTGGCATGCCTGGCAACTCTTCTCGAAATACATTCGGAAATTCCTTCACCATTGGTACTTCCTCCTGTACTATTCCCGATAAGCATTTTACTTGAGTCCTATTCGGCACATGCCGGGATACATACTTGATCCTTCTTCCTTCTGGGGTGGTGAGTAAAATTGTCTTACTGGCGCAATCGATGTTTCCTCCATACATCGATAGCCAATCCGTACCCAGAATCACATCCAAACCTTGTGACTCTAAAATTATCAAGTCAGAAGGGAAAACATGCCTACCTATGGCCAATGGTATCTGAAAACATCCTTGGCTTGCCATATACTCTACTCCCGGCGAGCTTACTAACATAGGTGTACTAAGAACTTTGGTGGGCAGTTTATACTTATCCACAAATCCCCTTGATATGTATGAATGCGATGCACCAGTATCGAAAAGTACGACTGCAGTAAAAGACTTAACCAAAAACTTACCTATTACTGCATCTGGCTGGGCTTCAATCTCCTCCACGTTAACGTGGTTCACTTGTCCCCTGTTGAAAGGGTTGGGCTTCTTCCTAGAGCTTCCATTGCCGTTTCCGTTCTTAACTTCGGGACATTCATTTGCGTAATGTCCGGTCTTCTGACACTTGTAGCAAGTAACGTGGCTTAGATTCTTCTTGGTAGGGGTTGCCGGGTTGGAACGGTTCTGTCCGCTACTTCCTCCATTACCATTGCCGTTCTTGGGCCCACTATGGTTGTGCGAACTTCCTCCATTATGAGTGTGGCCTCCATGGTTATGCACAAGCCCTCCCGAGTTCGGGGTGAAACGGGGTCTCTGCCAAGCTCCAGAATTATACTTCCCTTGTGCATACTTCCTCTTGCGGCTGTCAATCTGTTGCTGCTTCCCTTCAAGCATGAGAGCTCTATCCACCAACTCCTGGTAGTTATTGAAATTTTCTACCATCAACTGAATGCTTAGCTCATCATTCAGTCCCTCCAAAAACTTCTCCTTCTTAGCTGCATCTGTAGCAACGTCATCTGGGGCATAACATGCTAACTTACTAAACTCATCCACATACTGGCCAACAGTACGTGCTCCTTGGCGTAAGTTGTAAAACTCACGCTTCTTCATGGCCATAGCTCCTGCTGATACATGGGCAGTACGGAAAGCTTCCTGGAACTGATCCATGTGACAGTGGCTATAGGATAAGTGATAGTGTAATTCTCCCACCATGAGGCTGCTGGTCCATCCAATTGGTGTGCGGCAAAACGCACCTTCTCGACATCTGTGCATCCTGCAGTGGTTAACTCCCTTCCAATCCTGTGGAGCCAATCATCTGAAACTATCGGCTCGCTGCTACTGGAAAACACCGGCGGCTGCAACCTCAGAAAACGGGCTAAGTTGTCAACTAGTGGTGGTGGTGGTGGTGGGTTGTTGTTGTTGTTGTTGCCTTGGTTCTGAACTAACAACTGCATTAGAGTATTCTGCTGCTGGATCAACTGAGTGAGCTCCGGTGGAAAAGTAAATCCGGGGTCGCGTCTCGGAGGCATCTGAGGGTTTAGAGAGAAGAGAATAGAATAGAATGAGGTCTACTGAGAAAACACTACCCATATGCACATGAGACAAACACAAACATATCACTCAATCAATCAAGCAAAAGCATACAATCGGTCTAGAACTATCGTTACAAGGTGCTTGGACTATACAGTTTACATGGTAGACTACTACTATTGTTTTGGTGGTCAACTAGAAATATTGATCGGTCGAAGACTCCATGATATCTGCTCTAGCTTCGTCAACATAGTCATCATCGTTACCGTCGGGGTCCGAGTCGGTGTCGTCGATGATGATGTAGTCCTCCGGACGAATCTCCTTGGGTTCTTCGTCTTCTCCTCCTGGCGCGGGGTCTCCCATGAATACTCCTAGCTTCCTTTCCAGATCGTCATTCCTCTCCACTAGTACGACGATTTCCTCCTCATAATCTTCGCGAGTTGCCTTTAGTACTTCTTCAAGCTCCGCGATCCTAGTCATTGCCTTCTTCAGATCTATCATGCCTGCGCACATCTGGTTCTCCTGGCGGCGAATATGCTGGTTTAACTACTGGATGAAAGCTGCAATGGATCTATCCTTCCTGGTGCTGATCATCTCCAATTGCTCATCTCGGCGCCCTCAAATCTGGTAGATAGTATCTGAGGGAGTCCTGGATTAGGGGGTGTTCGGGTAGCCGGACTATGCCTTCAGCCGAACTCCAGGACTATGAAGATACAAGATTGAAGACTCCGTCCCGTATCCGGATGGGACTTTCCTTGGCATGGAAGGCAAGCTTGGCGATGCGGATATTCAAGATCTCCTACCATTGTTGTTGGGGAATGTTGCAGAAAACAAAAAATTTCCTACGGTTTCACCAAGATCCATCTATGAGTTCATCTAGAAACAAGTGATCGGATTGCATCTACATACCTTTGTAGATCACGCGCGGAAGCGTTCAAAGAACGGGGATGAGGAGGTCGTACTCGACGTGATCCAAATCACCGGAGATCCTAGCGCCGAACGGACGGCACCTCCATGTTCAACACACGTACGGTCAGCGTGACGTCTCCTCCTTCTTGATCCAGCAAGGGGGGAGGAGAGGTTGATGAAGATCCAGCAGCACGATGGTGTGGTGGTGGATGCAGCAGTCACCGCAGCAGGGCTTCGTCGTTCTTCTGCGAGAGGGAGAGGTGTAGCAGGGGAGAGGGAGGCGCCAAGAGTCAAGGGTGCGGCTGCCCCTCCCTCCCCCCCCCCTTTATATAGGCTCCCCTAGGGGGGCGCCGGCCCTAGGAGATGGGATCTCCTAGGGGGGGCGCCGGCCAAGGGGTAGAGTGCCCCCCAAGCCAGGTGGGGCGCCCCCCCACCCCAGGGTTCCCAACCCTAGGCGCATGGGGTGGGCCAAAGGGGGCGCACCAGCCCACTATGGGCTGGTCCCCCTCCCCACTTAAGCCCATGGGGCCCTCCGGGATGGGTGGCCCCACCCGGTGGACCCCCGGGACCCTTCCGGTGGTCCCAGTACAATACCGGTGAATCCCGAAACTCTCCCGATGGCCGAAACTGCACTTCCTATATATAATTCTTCACCTACGGACCATTCCAGAACTCCTCGTGACGTCCCTGATGTCATCCGGGACTCCGAACAACTTTCGGGTTACTGCATATTCATATCTCTACAACCCTAGCGTCACCGAACCTTAAGTGTGTAGACCCTACGGGTTGGGGAGACATGTAGACATGACCGAGACGGCTCTTCGGTCAATAACCAACAGCGGGATCTGGATACCCATGTTGGCTCCCACATGCTCCTCGATGATCTCATCGGATGAACCACGATGTCGAGGATTCAAGCAACCCCGTATACAATTCCCTTTGTCAATCGGTACGTTACTTGCCCGAGATTCGATCGTCGGTATCCCAATACCTCGTTCAATCTCATTACCGGTAAGTCACTTTACTCGTACTATAATGCATGATCCCGTGACCAGACACTTGGTCACTTTGAGCTCATTATGATGATGCATTACCGAGTGGGCCCAGAGATACCTCTCCATCATACGGAGTGACAAATCCTAGTCTTGATCCATGTCAACCCAACAGACACTTTCGGAGATACCCGTAGTATACCTTTATAGTCACGCAGTTACGTTGTGACGTTTGGTACACCCAAAGCACTCCTACGGTATCCAAGAGTTACACGATCTCATGGTCTAAGGAAAATATACTTGACATTGGAAAAACTCTAGCAAACGAACTATACGATCTTGTGCTATGTTTAGTATTGGGTCTTGTCCATCACATCATTCTCCTAATGATGTGATCTCGTTATCAATGACATCCAATGTCCATAGTCAGGAAACCATGACTATCTGTTGATCAACGAGCTAGTCAACTAGAGGCTTACTAGGGACATGTTGGTGTCTATGTATTCACACATGTATTACGATTTCCGGATAACACAATTATAGCATGAATAAAAGACAATTATCATGAACAAGGAAATATAATAATAATCCTTTTATTATTGCCTCTAGGGAATATTTCCAACAGTCTCCCACTTGCACTAGAGTCAATAATCTAGTTACATTGTGATGAATCGAACACCCATGGAATTCTGGTGTTGATCATGTTTCGCTCTAGGGAGAGGTTTAGTCAACGGATCTGCTACATTCAGGTCCGTATGTACTTTACAAATATCTATGTCTCCATCTTGAACATTTTCACGAATGGAGTTGAAGCGACGCTTGATGTGCCTGGTCTTCTTGTGAAACCTGGGCTCCTTGGCAAGTGCAATAGCTCCAGTGTTGTCACAGAAGAGTTTGATCGGCCCCGACGCATTGGGTATGACTCCTAGGTCGGTGATGAACTCCTTCACCCAAATTGCTTCATGCACTGCCTCCGAGGCTGCCATGTCCTCCGCTTCACATGTAGATCCCGCCATGACGCTCTGCTTGCAACTGCACTAGCTTACTGCCCCACCATTCAAAATATACACGTATCCGGTTTGTGACTTAGAGTCATCCAGATTTGTGCCGAAGCTAGCGTCGACGTAACCCTTTATGACGAGCTCTTCGTCACCTTCATAAACGAGAAACATTTCCTTAGTCCTTTTCCGGTACTTCAGGATATTCTTGACCACTGTCCAGTGTTCCTTGCTGGGATTACTTTGGTACCTACCTACCAAACTTACGGCAAGGTTTACATCAGGTCTGGTACATAGCATGGCATACATAATAGACCCTATGGTTGAGGCATAGGGGATGACACTCATCTCTTCTATATCTTCTGCCGTGGTCGGACATTGAGCTGAGCTCAATTTCACACCTTACAACACAGGCAAGAACCCCTTCTTAGACTGATCCATATTGAACTTCTTCAATATCTTATCAAGGTATGTGCTTTGTGAAAGACCTATGAGGCGTCTTGATCTATCTCTATAGATCTTGATGCCTAATATATAAGCAGCTTCTCCATGGTCCTTCATTGAAAAACTCTTATTCAAGTAGGCCTTAATGCTGTCCAAAAGCTCTATATCATTTCCCATCAAAAGTATGTCATCTACATATAATATGAGAAATGCTACAGAGCTCCCACTCACTTTCTTGTAAATGCAGGCTTCTCCATAAGTCTGCATAAACCCAAACGCTTTGATCATCTCATCAAAGCGAATGTTCCAACTCTGAGATGCTTGCACCAGCCCATAAATCGAGCGTTGGAGCTTGCACACCTTGTCAGCATTCTTAGGATCGACAAAACCTTCCGGCTGCATCATATACAATTCTTCCTTAAGGAAACCATTAAGGAATGCCGTTTTGACGTCCATTTGCCATATCTCATAATCATAGAACGCGGCAATTGCTAACATGATTCGGACAGACTTCAGCTTCGCTACGGGTGAGGAAGTCTCATCGTAGTCAACCCCTTGAACTTGTCGATAACCCTTAGCGACAAGCCGAGCTTTATAGATGGTCACATTTCCATCCGCGTCTGTCTTCTTCTTAAAGATCCATTTATTTTCTATGGCTCGCCGCTCAACGGGCAAGTCAGTCAAAGTCCATACTTCGTTTTCATACATGGATCCTATCTCGGATTTCATGGCTTCCAGCCATTTGTCAGAATCCGGGCCCTCCATCGCTTCTTCATAGTTCGAAGGTTGATCGTTGTCTAACAACATGATTTCCAAGACAGGGTTGCTGTACCACTCTGGTGCGGAACGTGTCCTTGTGGACCTACGAAGTTCAGTAGCAACTTGATCTGAAGTTTCATGATCATCATCATTAACTTCCTCTCTAGTCAGTGCAGGCACCTCAGGAACATTTTCTTGAGTTGCGCCTTTTTCCGGTTCAAGAGGTAATACTTCATCAAGTTCTACTTTCCTCCCACTTACTTCTTTCGAGAGAAACTCCTTCTCTAGAAAGGATCCATTCTTGGCAACAAAGATCTTGCCTTCGGATCTAAGGTAGAAGGTATACCCAATAGTTTCTTTAGGGTATCCTATGAAGACGCATTTCTCCGACTTGGGTTCGAGCTTTTCAGGTTGAAGTTTCTTGACATAAGCATCGCATCCCCAAACTTTTAGAAACGACATCTTAGGTTTCTTCCCAAACCATAATTCATACGGTGTCCTCTCAACGGATTTTGACGGAGCCCTATTTAAAGTGAATGCGGCAGTCTCTAAAGCATAGCCCCAAAATGATAGCGGTAAATTGGTAAGAGACATCATAGATCGCACCATATCAAATAGAGTGCGATTATGACGTTCGGACACACCATTACGCTGAGGTGTTCCGGTGGCGTCAATTGTGAAACTATTCCACATTTTCTTAAGTGTGTGCCAAACTCGTGACTCAAGTATTCTCCTCCATGATCTGATCGCAAGAACTTGATTTTCCTGTCACGTTGATTCTCAACCTCACTCTGAAATTCCTTGAACTTTTCAAAGGTCTCAGACTTGTGTTTCATTAAATAGACATACCCATATCTACTCAAGTCATCAGTGAGGGTGAGAACATAACGATAGCCACCGCAAGCCTCAACACTCATTGGACCGCACACATCAGTATGTATGATTTCCAATAAGTTGGTTGCTCGCTCCATTGTTCCTGAGAATGAAGTCTTGGTCATTTTACCCATGAGGCATGGTTCGCATGTGTCAAATGATTCGTAATCAAGAGACTCTAAAAGTCCATCTGCATGGAGCTTCTTCATGCGTTTGACACCTATGTGACCAAGGCGGCAGTGCCACAAGTATGTGGGACTATCATTATCAACCTTACATCTTTTGGTATTCACACTATGAATATGTGTAGCATTACGCTCGAGATTCATTAAGAATAAACCATTCACCATCGGAGCATGACCATAAAACATATCTCTCATATAAATAGAACAACCATTATTCTCGGATTTAAATGAATAGCCATCTCGAATTAAACGAGATCCTGATACAATGTTCATGCTCAAAGCTGGCACTAAATAACAATTATTGAGGTTTAAAACTAATCCCGTAGGTAAATGTAGAGGTAGCGTGCCGACGGCGATCACATCGACCTTGGAACCATTCCCGACGCGCATCGTCACCTCGTCCTTCGCCAGTCTCCGCTTATTTCGCAGCTCCTGCTTTGAGTTACAAATGTGAGCAACCGCACCGGTATCAAATACCCAGGAGCTACTACGAGTACTGGTAAGGTACACATCAATTACATGTATATCACATATACCTTTCGTGATGCCGGCCTTCTTGTCCACTAAGTATTTGGGGTAGTTCCGCTTCGAGTGACCACTTCCCTTGCAATAAAAACACTCAGTCTCAGGCTTGGGTCCATTCTTTGGCTTCTTCCCGGCAGCTTGCTTGCCGGGCGCGGCAACTCCCTTGCCGTCCTTCTTGAAGTTCTTCTTACCCTTGCCTTTCTTGAACTTAGTGGTTTTATTCACCATCAACACTTGATGTTCCTTTTTGACTTCTACCTCTGCTGATTTCAGCATTGCAAATACTTCAGGAATGGTCTTTTCCATCCCCTGCATATTGAAGTTCATCACAAAGCTCTTGTAGCTCGGTGGAAGCGACTGAAGGATTCTGTCAATGATCGCGTCATCCGGGAGATTAACTCCCAGCTGAGTCAAGCGTTTATGTAACCCAGACATAGTGAGTATGTGCTCACTGACAGAACTATTTTCCTCCATCTTACAGCTGAAGAACTTGTCGGAGACTTCATATCTCTCGAACCGGGCATGAGCTTGAAAAACCATTTTCAGCTCTTCGAACATCTCATATGCTCCGTGTCTCTCAAAACGCTTTTGGAGCCCCGGCTCTAAGCTGTAAAGCATGCCGCACTGAACGAGGGAGTAATCATTGGTACGTGTCTGCCAAGCGTTCATAACGTCTTGTTCTGCAGGGAGAGCAGGTGCTTCACCTAGCGGTGCTTGTAGGACATAATCTTTCTTGGTAGCTATGAGGATGATCCTCAGGTTCCAGACCCAGTCCGTATAGTTGCTGCCATCGTCTTTCAGCTTGGTTTTCTCTAGGAACGCGTTGAAGTTGAGGACAACGTTGGCCATTTGATCTACAATGCATGTTGTAAAGATTTTAGACTAAGTTCATGATAATTAAGTTCATCTAATTAAATTATTCAATGAACTCCCACTTAGATAGACATCCCTCCAGTCATCTAAGTATAACATGATCTGAGTTAACTAGGCCGTGTCCGATCATCACGTGAGACGGACTAGTTAACATCGGTGAACATCTTCATGTTGATCGTATCTTCTATACGACTCATGCTCGACCTTTCGGTCTTCTGTGTTCCGAGGCCATGTCTGTACATGCTAGGCTCATCAAGTCAACCTAAGTGTTTGCATGTGTAAATCTGTCTTACACCCGTTGTATGTGAACGTTGGAATCTATCACACCCGATCATCACGTGGTGCTTCGAAACAACGAACTGTCGCAACGGTGCATAGTTAGGGGGAACACTTTCTTGAAATTATTATGAGGGATCATCTTATTTACTACCGTCGTTCTAAGTAAACAAGATGCAAAAACATGATAAACATCACATGCAATCGAATAATAGTGACATGATATGGCCAGTATCATATAGCTCCTGTGATCTCCATCTTGGGGCTCCATGATCATCTTGTCACCGGCATGACACCATGATCTCCATCATCATGATCTCCATCATCGTGTCTCCATGAACTTGCTTGCCAACTATTACTTCTACTACTATGGCTAACACGTTTAGCAATAAAGTAAAGTAATTTACATGGCATTTCTCAATGACACGCAGGTCATACAAAAAATAAAGACAACTCCTATGGCTCCTGCCGGTTGTCATACTCATCGACATGCAAGTCGTGATTCCTATTACAAGAACATGATCTCATACATCACATATATATCATTCATAATTCATCACAACTTTGGCCATATCACATCACAGAACACTTGCTGCAAAAACAAGTTAGACGTCCTCTAATTGTTGTTGCATGTTTTACGTGGTTGCAAGAGGGTTCTAGCAAGAACGTTTTCTTACCTATGTTAAAGCCATAACGTGATTTGTCAACTTCTATTTACCCTTCATAAGGACCCTTTTCATCAAATCCGCTCCAACTAAAGTGGGAGAGACAGACACCCGCCAGCCACCTTATGCAACTAGTGCATGTCAGTCGGTGGAACCGGTCTCACGTAAGCGTACGTGTAAGGTTGGTCTGGGCCGCTTCATCCCACAATACCGCTAAAGCAAAATAAGACTAGTAGCAGCAAGAAAGTTGACAACATCTACGCCCACAACAAATTGTGTTCTACTCGTGCAAAAAGAACTACGCATAGACCTAGCTCATGATGCCACTGTTGGGGAACGTTGCAGAAAACAAAAATTTTCCTACGGTTTCACCAAGATCCATCTATGAGTTCATCTAGCAACGAATGATCGGATTGCATCTACATACCTTTGTAGATCACGTGCGGAAGCGTTCAAAGAACGGGGATGAGGAAGTCGTACTCGAGGTGATCCAAATCACCGGAGATCCTAGCGCCGAACGGACGGCACCTCCGTGTTCAACACACGTACGGTCAGCGTGACGTCTCCTCCTTCTTGATCCAGCAAGGGGGGAGGAGAGGTTGATGAAGATCCAGCAGCACGATGGCGTGGTGGTGGATGCAGCAGTCACCGCAGCAGGGCTTCGTCGTTCTTCTGCGAGAGGGAGAGGTGTAGCAGGGGAGAGGGAGGCGCCAAGAGTCAAGGGTGCGGCTGCCCCTCCCTCCCCCCTTTATATAGGCTCCCCTAGGGGGGGCGCCGGCCCTAGGAGATGGGATCTCCTAGGGGGGCTGCGGCCAAGGGGTGGAGTGCCCCCCAAGCCAGGTGGGGCGCCCCCCCCACCCTAGGGTTCCCAACCCTAGGCGCATGGGGTGGGCCAAAGGGGGCGCACCAGCCCACTATGGGCTGGTTCCCCTCCCCACTTCAGCCCACGGGGCCCTCCGGGATGGGTGGCCCCACCCAGTGGACCCCAGGGACCCTTCCGGTGGTCCCGGTACAATACCGGTGACCCCCGAAACTCTCCCGATGGCCGAAACTACACTTCCTATATATAATTCTTCACCTCCGGACCATTCTGGAACTCCTCGTGACGTCCGGGATCTCATCTGGGACTCCGAACAACTTTCGGGTTACTGCATATTCATATCTCTACAACCCTAGCGTCACCGAACCTTAAGTGTGTAGACCCTACGGGTTCGGGAGACATGTAGACATGACCAAGACGGCTCTCCGGTCAATAACCAACAGCGGGATCTGGATACCCATGTTGGCTCCCACATGCTCCTCGATGATCTCATCGGATGAACCACGATGTCGAGGATTCAAGCAACCCCGTATACAATTCCCTTTGTCAATCGGTATGTTACTTGCCCGAGATTCGATCGTCGGTATCCCAATACCTCGTTCAATCTCGTTACCGGCAAGTCACTTTACTCGTACTATAATGCATGATCCTGTGACCAGACACTTGGTCACTTTGAGCTCATTATGATGATGCATTACCAAGTGGGCCCAGAGATACCTCTTCGTCATACAGAGTGACAAATCCCAGTCTTGATCCGTGTCAACCCAACAGACACTTTCGGAGATACCCATAGTATACCTTTATAGTCACCCAGTTACGTTGTGATGTTTGGTACACCCAAAGGACTCCTACGGTATCCGGGAGTTACACGATCTCATGGTCTAAGGAAAAGATACTTAACATGGAAAAACTCTAGCAAACGAACTATACGATCTTGTGCTATGTTTAGTATTGGGTCTTGTCCATCACATCATTCTCCTAATGATGTGATCTCGTTATCAATGACATCCAATGTCCATAGTCAGGAAACCATGACTATCTGTTGATCAACGAGCTAGTCAACTAGAGGCTTACTAGGGACATGTTGGTGTCTATGTATTCACACATGTATTACGATTTCCGGATAACACAATTATAGCATGAATAAAAGACAATTATCATGAACAAGGAAATATAATAATAATCCTTTTATTATTGCCTCTAGGGCATATTTCCAACAATTGTAACCGACTTTGTGTAACCCTAACCCTCTCTGGTGTCTATATAAACCGGAGGGTTTTAGTCCGTAGGACAACTTCATCATACAACAATCACACCATAGGCTAGCTTTTAGGGTTTAGCCTCCTTGATCTCGTGGTAGATCTACTCTTGTACTACCCATGTCATCAATATTAATCAAGCAGGACGTAGGGTTTTACCTCCATCAAGAGGGCCCGAACCTGGGTAAAACATTGTGTCCCTTGTCTCCTGTTACCATCTGGCCTAGACGCACAATTTGGGATCCCCGACCCGAGATCCGCCGGTTTTGACACCGACATTGGTGCTTTCATTGAGAGTTCCTCTGTGTCATCGCTTTCAGGCCCGATAGCTTCTTCGATCATCAACCACGATGCAGTCCAGGGTGAGACTTATCTCCCCGGACAGATCTTCATCTTCGGCGGCTTCGCACTACGGGCCAACTCACTTGGTCACCTTGAGCAGATCGAAAGTTACGCCCCTGGCCATCAAGTCAAGTTTGGAAGCCTAAACTACACGGCTGACATCCGCGGGGACTTGATCTTCGACGGATTCGAGCCACAGCCAAGCGTGCCGCATTGTCTCGAGGGGCATGATATAGCTTTGCCGCCGAACAGCACCTTGGAGGCCGCACACGCATCGGTTCCGACCATTGACTCGGAGCCCACTGCGCCAATCGAGGACCAGCGGTTGGACGCTGCCTCAGGGGCTGCAATCTCAGAGGCGATCGAGCCGAACTCCAGCCCCGCACTCTGCATGGCCCATGACTCCGAGGAGCCGGATTCCTCTCCGAACTCCGAGCCCCCCGTGCCCCCGCCGATCAAATCCGATTGGGCGCCAATAATGGAGTTCACCGCCGCGGACATCTTTCAGCACTCGCCCTTCGGCGACATCCTGAATTCTCTAAAGTCTCTCTCTTTATCAGGAGAGCCCTGGCCGGACTACGGTCAGCAAGGTTGGGATACGGACGATGAAGAAATTCAAAACCCACCCACCACCCACTTCGTAGCCACTGTCGACGACTTAACCGACATGCTTGACTTCGACTTCGAAGACATCGACAGCATGGACGACGATGCAGGAGACGAACAAGAACCAGCACCTGTAGGGCGTTGGAAGGATACCTCGTCATATGACATATATATGGTGGACACTCTAAAGGATGGAGATGGCGATGGAATAGCGGTGGACGATACCTCTAAGAAACAGCCCGAGCGCCGGCGTCAGCGGCACCGCTCTAAATCCCGCCAAAGCAAAAACGGTGATTCCGGCACGGGAGATAATACTACTCCAGATAGCGCCGAAGAACACCCCCTCCAGCAAAATTCGGCACAGGAGGACAGAGAAGCCAGCCCTCACGAGAGGGCGGCGGACCAAGAGGTTGAGGACGATAATTATACGCCTCCCTCCGAAGACGAGGCAAGCCTCAACAACGACGAGTTCGTTGTGCCAGAGGATCTTGCCGAACAAGAGCGTTTTAAACGTAGGCTCATGGCCATGGCAAGAAGCCTCAAGAAAAAGCGGCAACAGCTTAGAGCTGATCAGGATTTGCTAGCTGACAGATGGACTGAAGTCCTTGCGGCCGAAGAGTATGAACTCGAACGCCCCTCCAAGAGTTACCCAAAACGCAGGCTGCTACCCCGACTAGAGGAGGAAGCACCTACATCACCAGCGCATGACATGGCCGACCGACCACCTCGTGGCCACGACAGAGAGGCCTCTTGGCCCTCCACTCAAGCCATGCCCCGGCACAGCGTCAAGCATACTAAGGCACGGGAAAATGCGCCCGACCTGCGTGACATCCTGGAGGACAAGGCAAGGCAAACAATATTGATCTACGGATCGCGCAGGTGCCCCACGGCACGTGACGGTGATCGTCACTCCGGACGCAATGAATCTGGCCGGGCCGAACTCAACAGACAAAGCTCCTTTGAGCTACATCGTGATATAGCCCAATACAGAGGCAGCACACACCCACTATGCTTCACAGATGAAGTAATGGATCATAAAATCCCTGAGGGCTTCAAACCCGTAAACATCGAATCGTACGATGGCACAACAGATCCTGCGGTATGGATCGAGGATTATCTACTTCATATCCACATGGCCCGCGGCGATGATCTACACGCCATCAAATACCTCCCACTCAAACTTAAGGGACCGGCCCGACATTGGCTTAACAGCTTGCCAGCAAACTCAATCGGTTCTTGGGAGGACCTGGAAGCCGCATTCCTTAACAACTTCCAGGGCACTTATGTGCGACCACCGGACGCCGATGACCTAAGCCACATAATTCAGCAGCCAGAAGAATCAGCCAGGCAATTCTGGACACGATTCCCAACAAAGAAAAACCAGATAGTCGAATGTCCGGACGCAGAGGCCTTAGCGGCCTTCAAGCATAATATCTGTGATGAGTGGCTGGCCCGGCACCTAGGACAGGAAAAGCCGAAATCTATGGCAGCCCTCACGACACTCATGACCCGCTTTTGCGTAGGAGAAGACAGCTGGCTAGCTCGCAGTAACAACTTAACCAAGAACACTGGTAATTCGAATACCAAGGACAAAAGTGACAGGTCGCATCGGAACAAACAAAAGCGCCGCGTTAACAGCGACAACAATGAGGATACGGCAGTTAATGCCGGATTCCGAGGCTACAAATCCGGTCAACGGAAACAGCCATTCAAAAGAAAAACTCAGGGCCCGTCCAGTTTGGACCGAATACTCGACCGCTTGTGCCAGATACATGCCACCCCCGAAAAGCCAGCCAATCACACCAACAAGGATTGTTGGGTGTTCAAGCAGGCAGGCAAGTTAAGAGCCGAAAACAAAGACAAGGGGCTGCATAGCGATGATGAGGAGGAGCCCAGGCCGCCGAACAACAGTGGACAGAAGGGATTTCCCCCGCAAGTGCGGACGGTGAACATGATATACGCAACCCACATCCCCAAGAGGGAGCGGAAGCGTGCGTTACGGAACGTATATGCGATGGAGCCGGTCGCCCCAAAGTTCAACCCATGGTCCTCCTGCCCGATCACCTTTGATCGAAGGGACCACCCCACTAGCATCCGTCACAGCGGCTTCGCTGCATTGGTTCTAGACCCAATCATTGACGGATTTCATCTCACAAGAGTCCTCATGGACGGCGGCAGCAGCCTGAACCTGCTTTACCAGGATACAGTGCGAAAGATGGGCATAGATCCCTCGAGGACCAAGCCCACCAAAACGACCTTTAAGGGCGTCATACCAGGTGTAGAAGTCAACTGTACAGGCTCAGTTACACTGGAAGTGGTCTTCGGATCTCTGGATAACTTCCGAAGCGAGAAGTTAATCTTTGACATAGTCCCGTTCTGTAGTGGCTATCACACACTGCTCGGGCGAACCGCATTCGCAAAATTCAATGCGGTACCACACTATGCATACCTCAAGCTCAAGATGCCAGGCCCTAGGGGAGTAATCACGGTTAATGGGAACACTGAACGCTCCCTCCGAATGGAGGAGCACACGGCAGCGCTCGCAGCAGAAGTACAAAGCAGCCTCTCTAGGCAGTCCTCCAGTTCGGCCTTCAAAAAGCCGGACACTGTCAAGCGCGCCCGGAGTACCCTACAACAAGACCGCCTGGAACGTTCCGAGCTAGCGTAGCAATGCGGCCCCAACCCTAGCCCTCGCGATATAGCGAAACCAGCGCTTCGCGTACATAACTACGCTCTTGAAATACCATGGGCACAGGGGAAGGGGCACTATCACGGCACGCCCGAAATACGGCTTAAACCGCACCAGGGGCTGCTGAATTCCTTCTTTTTTCTCTTACTCTCAGGACTCCATACTTCGGACGACCCGTTCGGCAATTCAACTGCCACACAAACGATGCAAGATCCCGGGAAGCAGACAAGCCACGCCGCATTATGGAACTCCCAGGTGGTCTCTATCGTGAGCAGTATACCTATTTTTTAATACAATTCTGCGGCCTGCCCCTGGCCAGGACATGTTAAATAGTCCAATTTATTTTGCCTATCGCACTATTTGTATCGTTCCGCTTTCATAGCAGCCTTTCTATAAACAATGCATAGCTTTTTGTCTATTTTTTGCATTACCCTCTTTTTATATATATGTTTATTAATAACATGCTGCATCCGTACACTATGGTACGGCAAAATACGCCAGGGGCTTCAGTACCCATCAATATGGCGTGAGAAGTTCGTCCACTTTCACAAGTGCGGCACCCCGAACTTATAGCACTATATGCATCGGCTCCGAATCATGATTTGGGTCAATAGTTGGGTTTGCCCGGCTCCTATGTTTTGGTGCCTTACGTTCCGCTATATCGGCTAAGGTAGCACTAGGAGAACCACTGCGATTGTGCCCCAGTTAAGCTGGGCCGAGCAGCTCAGTGGAGAAAGCTAAAACTGACTGTCATGATGAGGCGAGAGACCGGTCGCTGTTCGAGAGGTTTTTCGAGTCCTTAAAGGCTTATGCCGCTTCGAGCGAGGAACCGGCTTTGTCCGGCCAAGGCGTGGATAGCGCCCCGAACTCGGTCTTCCGAATACTAGGGGCTTCGCTGAAATTAAAAATTATAGAGTTCTATGGCTAAGTGAGAGTGTTCAAGCATTATAGTCCGATTGCCTTGTTCATTGTGCTGACCGCCTCCCTCGACGGACCCAATCATGGGAAAAAGAGCGCTCAAGTTTATCCCGAACACCCCAGCACTAGTGGCATGGGGGCAGAAGCCGACGACTGGCCATCTCTCATTTTTTTCATAAACGGTCGCACAGAAAGTAATATTTTTAAATTCAAGCATTGCTTAGCGCATATGAACAAGTTTTCAGCGCACAGGATAACACAAGCGAGTTCATTCAAAAATTACATCCTTGGTACATTCATCCGCCACAAGGCGGGCACCAGCAAGAACATCCTTGTAATAGTTCTCGGGCTTGCGATGCTCCTTCCCTGGCGGCGGCCCGTCCTTCACAAGCTTCGCACCGTCCAGCTTACCCCAATGCACCTTTGCACGGGCAAGGGCCCTACGGGCACCTTCGATGCAGACGGAGCGCTTGATGACCTCGAGCCTTGGACAAGCCTCCACCAGCCACCGCACCAGTCTGAAGTAGCTCCCAGGCAGGGCCTCTCTAGGCCACAGCCGAACTATGAAGCCCTTCAGGGCCTGTTCGGCCGCCTTGTGGAGCTCGACCAGCTGCTTCAGCTGGTCGCTCAAGGGCACAGGGTGTCCGGCCTCAGCGTACTGAGACCAGAACACGTTTTCCGTCGAGCTGCCTTCCTCGGCTCGGTAGAATGCGGCGGCATTGGATACGCTGCGGGGAAGATCTGCGAATGCCCCTGGAGAGCTCAGGATTCGGGTAAGTAAGTTTACTTTTATATGTCTACTTTGCATATAGAATGCCTTACCCGCCGCTATCTTTTTCACCACATCCAATTCCTGGAGGGCCTTCTGGGCTTCGGCCTTGGTAGATTTGGCAGTTTTAAGGGCCGTAGCAAGCTCGGACGCTCGCGTCTTTGAGTCGAGCTCCAAACTCTCATGTTTTTGCATGAGAACCTGAAGCTCTTGCCGCACCTCGCCGACCTGCGCCTCAAATTTCTCCCGCTCGGCGCGCTCCGTGGCCGCTTTCTTCTCGGCCTCGGACAGCGCCTGCTTGAGGGTCGCCACCTCAGTTGTAGCCCCTACAATAAGCAGTATACTCCTGTCATTTTTTGCAATTGCGCCTCCCTATAGGCATTTTTTCTATAAGGTATCTCTTACCTTCTTTCTCCTCGAGCTGCCGTTTGGCAAGGCCGAGCTCTTGCTCGGTCCGCTCGAGGCCCTGCTTCAGGGCACCCACCTCCGCAGTCAGTGCGGCGGTGGCCAGCAGTGAAGCCTGCATACGTATATTGACTCCTTTTTAGTTAGACTCCTGCGATATTTAATAGATCCTCTATTCGGCTTTTCTTTCCGAACGCCAAACAGAGCATCAGGGGCTATTGTCTATACAGTAATATTTTTACATATTTTTACTTACCTCGAAGCCTGTTAGAAGGCTAGCACAAGCTTCAGTCAGTCTGCTTTTGGCGGACCGAACCTTCTGGACCACCATACTCATGATGGCACGGTGCTCCTCGTCGGTGGAGGCGCCCTTAAGCTCCTCCAGCAGATTGTCCGACGCCTCCGGTTGGACGGAGGACGCCGGCTCAGTAGGCTTGCTCCTCTTGGCAGGAGTTCGCCTACCGCGGTCCGGAACCATTGATGATTCCGGCGCAGTGTCCGGCTTAAAGCCGGACTTGGAGCCCAGGGGGGTCTTATCCCCTTCACTCCTGGAGTCCGGGAGGTCACCTCGCGGCTCCTCTTGGACCACCTCCTCTCGCCCCAGAGCTTGTCGCGACGCCACTTCGGCGTCATCCGCAACACAGGGGGAAGCAGCGGCCGGAACTGAATTCACGTCCGATGAATCCAGGGAGCCGCTCGACGACTCGTCGAGCCCGTCCTTGGGCAGACTGCATGATTATATCCGACGTTAGGGAAAGCTGTGCAACAAAAGGAATATCACGAGTTACTCTGGTATTCGAACACTTACGATCTCGCCGGACGCTGCGAGCTGAATCCGCGGTCTTCGGAGGCGGATGTGGGAGCCTCGACACCTTTGGTTAGCCCCCTCCAGACATCTTCATACGTCGTGTCGAAGAGCCTGCTCAGAGTGCGGTGCTGCGCCGGGTTGAACTCCCACAAATTGAAGTCCCGTTCTTGACACGGAAGGATCCGGCGGACGAGCATGACCTGGATTACGTTGACAAGCTTGAGCTGCTTGTTCACCAGGGACTGGATGCATTTTTGCAGTCTGGTCAGCTCTTCTTCGTCGCCCCACGACAAGCTCATCTCCTTCCAGGACGTGAGCCGTGTAGGGGGTCCGGATCGGAATTCAGGGGCTGCGATCCACTTCGGATCGCGTGGCTCGGTGATGTAAAACCATCCTGACTGCCACCCCTTCAAGGTCTCCACAAAGGAGCCCTCGAGCCATAGGACGTTGGAATTTTACCCGCCATGGCACCTCCGCACTCCGCCTGGTTGCCGCGCACCACCTTTGGCTTGACGTTGAAGGTCTTGAGCCAGAGGCCGAAATGGGGGCGAATGCAGAGGAAAGCCTCGCACACGACGATAAACGACGAGATATTGAGGATGAAGGTCGGGGCCAGATCGTGGAAGTCTAGGCCATAGTAGAACATGAGCCCGCGGACAAATGGGTGGAGAGGAAAACCCAGTCCGCGGAGGAAGTGAGGAAGAAATACTACCCTCTCATGGGGCCTTGGGGTGGGGAGAAGATGCCCCTCCTCAGGAAGCCGGTGCGCGATGTCTTTGGACAAGTATCCGGCCTTCCTTAACCTTTTGACATGGCCCTCTGTGATGGAGGAGACCATCCACTTGCCTCCCGCTCCGGACATTGTTGGAGAGGGTTGAGGTAGGAAGTGCGGGCTTGGGCACTGGAGCTCGGGTGCGCAGAAGATGGATAGGCAAAGGAGGAAGAAGGCGTAGGTAAAAAGGTGGATCCTTGTCCCCTTATATGGGCGGATGCGACTATGCGTCCCCACCAGCCTAGTAAAACTCGCTTGCCTCCCAAGCGCTGTGATAAGTGGCGCGGTTGGGTTACCCACGTCCGTATTAACGAGAATCCCGTAAACAAAGGGGACACGATCTCTGCTTTGACAAGACGTGCCAAGGAAACCGCCTCGCAAAACACGCTGAGGTGGAGAAGTGAAAACGATTCGAATAAAGGCTTGGCCGTAGTGTGATGTCACGCTGCGGAATACGTCAGCAGATTACATTTGTGTTAATATTATTCTCTCTATGGCAATACGTGGAAGCTTATTTTGCAGAGCCGGACACTACTCTTGGTGTTTACAAACTTTTATGAAGAATTTGGAGGAGGAACCCGCCTTGCAATGCCGAAGACAATCTGCGCGTCGGACTCGTCGTCATTGAAGCCTGGTTCAGGGGCTACTGAGGGAGTCCTAGATTAGGGGGTGTTCGGGTAGCCGGACTATGCCTTCAGCCGAACTCCAGGACTATGAAGATACAAGATTGAAGACTCCGTCCCGTGTCCGGATGGGACTTTCCTTGGCGTGGAAGGCAAGCTTGGCGATGCGGATATTCAAGATCTCCTACCATTGTAACCGACTTTGTGTAACCCTAACCCTCTCTGGTGTCTATATAAACCGGAGGGTTTTAGTCCGTAGGACAACTTCATCATAGAACAATCACACCATAGGCTAGCTTTTAGGGTTTAGCCTCCTTGATCTCGTGGTAGATCTACTCTTGTACTACCCATGTCATCAATATTAATCAAGCAGGACGTAGGGTTTTACCTCCATCAAGAGGGCCCGAACCTGGGTAAAACATTGTGTCCCTTGTCTCCTGTTACCATCCGGCCTAGACGCATAGTTCGGGACCCCCTACCGAGATCCGCCGGTTTTGACACCGACAGTATCCTTGAGATCCTTGTGGTAAAATTCTCCAATGCGTCCCATGGTGATGTGAGCTGCTATACTCTTTCCTAGACTCCAGGTTGGTGCATCGAAAGAAAATTCTATGGGCTCAGTGATTGGTGTGAATGTCCTTCCTGGAACTTTAACTTGAATCATCCAACGCTCCTCTTCTGGTAAAGTGGCATTGTAAGTCCCGGTGAAGCTTGGTATTCCAATGTTTAGGTACCTAGTGACTTCCTTCAAGTGTCTTCCAAAGGGGGCGTCTTCATCCGTTTGCGCAAACTTGTTCCTTGCATCCGCCATCCTAAAGATGTAGAAAAAGGGGGGGGAGTTAGAAATGAGAAGAGAGTAGTGATCTAGGGCTTTAGCTTAGTGGTCATGTCCTACAGTCAGCATGTGCTCTGATACCATCTTTGTAGCGACCAGACCTCAAACAGTCTGGTCTCTGTGTATAAGTGTCATCCCTGGATCGGTAATGCTGACACACACAATACTTGAAGGATTTATAACAGAGTGGCAATCACACACTTATTATATTGATTGTCTCGAAAGAGAACTTATTACAATAAATATGGCTTAAGGCCATCTAATACGATAACAGTCGAAGGCTTGGAAGATAAAGTGAGTCCATCAACTCCAATGGCATCATTGAGTGAAAGACCACGACCTAAGGCTCCTTACTCGTTGTCTGAAAAGTCTGCAACATGATACGTTGCAGCCCAAAAATGGGTCAGCACATAGAATATGCTGGCAAAGTAACACAAGAGAGTAATGCATAGAGTAAAGCTATCACTACATGCATATATGGCTGGTGGAGGCTGTATGGTTAATATGTTTTGTGAAAAGCCAATTTTTCCCTACTGCAAAGGAATAAATTTTATTTAACTATCATGGTAGTTGTTAAACATTGAGAAGGTTCACCCAACTCAATCCCAATTAAAAAAAGTAATCATCATTAAACCCAATCAAGTTATGTTAAGAGTGATGAGATCCACATGATAATCCAAGAACTAGATACTCAAGATGTCCATAACCGGGGACACGGCTAACCATGATTAGTTTGTACACTCTGTAGAGGTTTGTGCACTTTTCCCCGCAAGACTCGATCTCCTCTGTTGGTGTTCTCGCACTAAATGGTGTTGAGAAACGAATGACCAAGACACAGTCTTTTCGAAGAGGTCCCCTTAACCGATAGATAGGCCGGTACACCTACAACCCCTACATCTGCTAGCCCATCATGGAAAGGTTTCCCACAACTTACTAACTTATGCCAGAGCCCATAATGGCATGTGGCTGCACATGGAAGTTTCCAGTATGAATAATTTTATGATCCCTTTGAGCCTGGGTGGCGGTCCATAGGAGAATCACACGGTACCCCGAGATTTCCAAAAAATACAGGCAATCACTAGAATCCCCAGGTGCCTCAGTCCACCCAGATGTGTATTAAAGTTGCCACCTTAAGTTAACCATTAAATCTCAACTCACATCTGTCATGGATACTCTCAAACCCAATCCACGTCTACAAGCATAGCATAGCAATATAAGCAACGTAGAAGTAACTCCCAGGGTTTGATAATAAACAGGTGAATACATACTACCTCATCTACTTCCCAAACCCACAATTTAATTCAGATCCTAAACATGCAATGTTTGAGGGTTGATCTAATGCAATGAAAAGTGGGTAGTAAGAGGTATGATCAAAGTGTTACTTGCCTTGCTGATGATCCGCGAAACCTAGAGACTCGATGTAGCACGCTTCGCACTACGGGTACTCTATCGCAATCAAACAAGCATACAATAAGCAATCAAGCAAAAGCACAGGTAAAATGCAAATAAGAAATCTAACCAGAAAGTTCAACTTAAGAAATCTGGTTGGCAAAAAGAATCAAATCAAAAAAAACAACAAAACTCAAACGGCGAGAGAAATAAGCTTCGTTTACTAATCTGGACCTAGGTCAAATTTTACAGTAGCAAAAACTTGTTTAAGTTGGTTAAACGGAAAGAGGGTTTCGAGACGAAACTCTAGGCCCTTGAATCACCTGATTCCGATAAACGAGCGAAAAGTTATACTAGAACGAAAATCGGATCAGGAATCGTGATCGAAAATAATCGCGGAAAATCCGAGAAAAAGAAAAACTGACGAACAGGCTAACGAACGAACGTTCGCTACCTGCGGCCAAATGGTGAAAACCGTTCATAAAACCGAACGTAAAAACGGGCGTTCGCTAAATAACTAAACCGAAAAAATAAACCGAACCAGATCTAAAAAAACGGATCTAGGGTTTACGAAATAAAACCGATCGGTTTTTTTAAAAAAACCGGTGGCTACCTCGAACTCCGGCGGGGTCCGACGGCGGCGGCGGGCTCCGGTGCGGCAGCGGCGAGGCGGCGGCATGGCGGCAGGGCGGCGGTGCGGTGGTGCAACACGTGA
>NC_041384.1:437722373-437779410 GCF_002162155.2 Triticum dicoccoides
GGCGAGGCGGCGACGGCGGCTCGCGACGGCAGGGCGGCGCGCGGCGGCGGTGGATCGGGCGGCGGCGGGGCTAGGGTTTCGGGTGGGCTGGGGCGGCTCGGGGGCCTCGGGCTTTAAAGCCTGGCCCGATAGAGTCCTGACCGAATACGACCCTAAGTCGGTTGGCTTTTTTTAATTAATTTTGACGTGCAGAAAAAGAAAGAAAAGAAATACTAAACGGACTCCAAAAATTCCAAAATAAATTTTCCCCGTCGTCTAAAAATAAGCCGGACAAGGTGAACATTTATTTGGGCCTAAAATGCAATTTTGAAAAACGCACTTTTTCCTAATTCAAATAAAATAGCGATAAAACTTCGAATAAAAATCTTATTTGATTTTAATATTAAATCTCTGATATTTCTTTACTTTGAGGAAGTCATTTTATCCTCTCTCTTTTATTTTTTTATAGAAAAATATTTCAGAGAAAAATAATTAAAACCAAATGATCCTCTTTTCATAATTCGAGAAAAAACCAAATATGAAAAATTAACGAAATCCCCAACTCTCTCCGTATGTCCTTGAGTTGCGTGGAATTTCTATGATCAACCAAAATGCAATAAAATATGATATGCAATGATGTTCTAATGTATAACATTCCAAATTGAAAATTTGGGATGTTACACGACTTCTTCACTGCTGCTTGAGTCGCCACTCTCTTCTTCATCTGAGTTCCCAGATTGCCACTGAGTGCTTTCGTCACACTCGCTTCTCCTTCCTGGGTCAGATCCCCGTTCAACATTGAGTACATTTCAGTGTATATCTACAAGACAAAGAGTCAAACAAACGTCAATCAAATTCGAGGATAATTGCAAGTTAGAATTAGAAGACACTCGATAACAAATGTCAGACCTTGTCTGGTTCATGTCTGGAGTCGAATGGCACAACTCTTCTGGACCCCCTGGGGTTGTCCTTATTCCCAGTGATACTCTGCAGCCACTGCGCCACCATCTCCTCGGCGACCTCCTCCGGGTGGATCCGAGCGGTGTAGTTCGAGCCCGAGTACATCCACATCAGATGGTCACGGGCCTGGAGAGGCTAGATGCGTCGACTGAGGAACACCTCCAACAAGTCCATACCAGTCACGCCATCACAGACTAGCTGAACTACCCGGTCGACTAACATCAGCACCTCGGCTTTCTCCTCCGGGGTCTCGAGCAATGAAGGGGGTTGGTGAACTCGATCCATGGTGAAGGGAGGAAGACTGGTCGACTGACCAGGAGTCGGAACATCCTTGCAGTAAAACCAAGTCGACTGCCATCCCCTAACCGAGTCAGGAAGAGTCATGGCAGGAAAGGCACTCCTACCCCTCGTCTGAATCCCTAAACCCCCACACATTTGGATCACCTGGGTCTTATCGTCAGTTGGACTGGCCTTGCTCACCGACTGAGAGCGGCAGGTAAAAATGTGCTTGAAAAGACCCCAGTGCGGTCGGCAACCCAAGAAGTTTTCGCACAAAGAGACATACGCGACAAGATATGTGATTGTGTTGGTGGAAAAGTGGTGAAGTTGGGCTCCGAAAAAGTTCAAGAAGCCTGGGAAAAAAGGACGAGGAGGCAGAGAGAAACCGCGGTCGACATAAGTAGCGAGGAGGACGCACTCACCCTCCTGTAGCTGCGGCTCAAGCTTGTTTCCCGGCAGCCTCCCAGATTCAGGGGCAATCAAGCCCCCTACAGCCAGATCATCCAGATCTTCCTGCCGGATTGTGGACCGGATCCAGTCTCCTTGGATCCAGCCGGGCAACAATCCGGACCTTGATGATGACCCTCGACTCGTCTTCTTGCCCTTCGACTTCGCCATCGCCGTCACCTTCTTGGCACGCTCCAGGGCCATCGTCTTGTCCTGCCCCATCGTTGCAGATTGCTTACGCGTGGAGCGGCGGCGTAGGGAGTGGAGAAGGGCACGGGGGAGAAGCAGATGAGGAAGAAGGGAAATGGGGCGCACTGTGCAAACACATCGGCTTCAATGCCTTATATGGGGAAGTTTCCGAGTGACTGACTTGTGGGTCCAAGCGATCCTGTCAAATCCCGAAACAGTCACGTGCTCGGTACATGGCGGAAAAGGTGGTGCAAGAATCGAGGCCTCCCTGCCTAATCCGTTTTGTTTACTACGATGCTCTCCGTCTCGTGCGCTTCCCCAAATTTCGAATCCCGTGTGATCCGAGAACAGCAGTGCAACCAATCGCGCCAAAGATTTCATGCCATTCCAACACTCGAAGCATATTAGTAAAAGTTCACTCGACAAACTCTGAATGGATCAAGGCGACTGAAAACAGGGTAGAAGTTTCAACATGGTGCATCGACCCTGGTGAAATGCCTCTGAAGCATAAAAATCGAGTCGGAATCATCTTCAACCCCTTTTCCACTCAGACCTCGATCCATTCGGGGGCTAATGACGATGATATGTACCTAGGGTAGGGTAATAGGCCTGACCTAGACACCCTTCCCAAGGATACTTCCCTAGAGTCACAGGCATTCAAAAGTGCAGCAACATTTACCGACTGAAATCACCTCAAAAGTGCAACCCACTCGACCAACAGTTCCACTCGGATAACCCAATTACATTCGACCAAGACATAATCATTCGACCACACCAGGAACCACTCGGAGTACAGAAGATCTGAAGTCACTCAGGATGGCAACGGTCAGGCATTCACTCTATAGTCTTAATGATCATTTATGTATCTTTATTGTTGGCGTTACCAGTAACGTCCCACCTTAATGTACATTGAACCCCTTGTAACGTGGGTTGGCTGGGGTCATGGTGCACTCTATATAAGCCACCCCCTCCACTGGGACAAGGGTTCGCACCTCGTGTAACTTCACGCATAATCCAGTCGGCCAAGCCTTCGGGCACCGAGACGTAGGGCTGCTACTTCCTCCGAGAAGGGTCTGAACTCGTAAATCTTGCGTGCACAATCTCAGCGTAGCTAGGATCTTGCCTCCTCCTACGTACCCCCTATTCTACTATCAACTTATTCCCACGACACTACCAGCCTGCACTGGAGGAGACACTCCAGCTATCGGCAGCGGGGGACTGCGTCTACCCCTCGCCACCGCCGCCTGTCCACGAGCCCAAGCCCAAGCCCGAGCCGAGCCCACGCCACCACCACCTCCATCGATGAGAAGTACCAATGTGTAGGGGTACGTGCAGGAGTGGGGGAGTGCGCCACCCGTGTGGCTGGGCGCAATGCTGGAGCAGGAGGCGGTGTACCTCCAGCAATGGAAGGTCAGTGCGCTGGCGGAGGAGTGTGTGAAGGGGGAACGACGCATACGGCAGGAGCGGGCGAAGAAGGAGCGGCATGCCAAGCGACAGGGTGGCTGGGAGACGCCTTTTTTATGTTGAAAAATTTATGTTTAATTATGTAAGTGGACTTTGACCGGCAGTTGACCGGCTGTTTTATTGTCTAATTATGTTGAACTTATTTGCATGTTTTAATTTTTATGTGTATTTAGAGCAACTCCAATGGGGTGACCCATTTCGTCCGTCGTCGTCCGTTTGGGTCCGCGCGGACACAAAACGCGGCCCAACGCGCCGACCCAAATGGACGTGCATTTGCTTTTCGTTCGCGGGCGACCCATTCCCGGCCCATTTTTGAGCCGGATTTGCGTCGGCGCGGACATGCGACGGACGCGCGCACGCTCGCCTTCTCCTCTTCCCGGGTCCGTTGGTCGGTGGCCCATTGGCCTCCCCTCTCACCCCCCATCAAACAGCAACCCTCGCCCGCCTCCTTCGTCGCCGACGCCACCGCCCATTTTTGCCGGCGAGTCTGCCAGCTGCCGCTGCTTCCACATCCGCCCAGCAACGCCGCCCACTCCCCCGTCGCCTGCCACCGCCGTCTTGCCGTCGGGGAGCAGACAGCTTCCCCACCCCCGCTCCCCCCACCGCACATCCGCCCGCGACCAAGAAGCCGCCTCGCCGCCCCGGCTAGTTCCTCACCAGCACGCTCGTCAGACGCCGGCAGGGCAGTGAGCTGGTCCATGCGCGCCGCGACTCCCCTCGCCGGTTGTCTCCTTCGTCGACTCCCACAAGTTGTTCGACAGTTTGCCAAGGTACAAAATGGACTCCGCCGACGAGTTCTTTTTCCACAATTTCCTTTAAGACTCTGAAGATTCGTCGTCCAACGTCGAGGAGGAGATATTGGCTGCCGTGTTGGTCCATCACCACCTCAACAGCCAGCGGCCGTTGTTCCGTGGCTCCATTCCGGGCCACCTTCTGGCGTTGAATCGCAACCGAGAGAGCGGGCATTTTCTTCTTTGGAAGGACTACTTTGATACAACAAACCCGTTGTTCAAACATCAAAAATTCTGCCGCCGTTTCTGTATGAGTAGGCATCTTTTCAACTGTATTAAAGAGGGGGTGGTCGGCTATGATGACTATTTCGAGTGCAAAGAGGATGTCGTCGGCAAGATTGATTTCTCCTCTTATCAGAAATGCACTGCCGCCATCCGAATGCTTGCATACAGAGTGCCCGGTGATCTCATTGATGAGTACGTTCGTATGAGCAGGTCAACATGCCTAGAGTCCCTGTATAAGTTCTGCAAGGCTGATATTGCTGTGTTTGGTCCTGAGTACTTGAGAGAGCCGACAACGGAAGATACAACACGTTTGTTGGCGATGAATGCCAATAGGGACTTCTCAGGGATGCTTGGCAACATAGAGGCCATGGGAGTGGAAGAACTGCCCTTCTGCTTGGCAAGGGCAGTATAAGGGTCATGTCAGGGCTTGCACAGTCATACTTGAGGCCATGGCGTCTCAAGATCTCTAGATCTGGTACTCTTTCTTTGGCATGGCCGGATCACACAATGATATCAACGTGCTTCAGTGCTCGCTGGTGTTTGCTAGGCTTGCCCAAGGCAACAGCCCACTGGTGAACTTTACTATCAACGGCCACAACTACGACAAATGATACTACCTGGGTGACGGTATCTATCCTCAGTGGACCACTATTGTCAAGACAATACCCAACCCTGTCGGAGAGAAGAGGAAAAGATTTGCCCAAGAGCAAGAGAGTGCTAGGAAGGATGTCGAGCGTGCCTTTAGTGTTTTGCAATCTCGATGGGGCATCATTCGGTATCCTGCTAATACCTGGAGCACGCAGAAACTATGAGAGGTGATGACTGCTTGTGTGATCATGCACAACATGATCGTAGAAGACGAGCGCCCGAAACGTCTGTATGACCAAGCATTTCAGTTTCAGGATGAGAATGTTGTGCCTGAGCATGGAGGAGCGGCAACGTTTGAACAGTTCATCCAATTTCATCAAGACATGCTCGATTGGAAAACTCACATGCAACTGCAAAATGATTTGGTTGAGTATATGTGGGCTCATGTTGGCAACCAATAGATGTATCTTCTTTTATTCGTTTGCAAAATATGTGAAACATTTTTATTTGTATTCGGCTTGTAAAACTATACTATTTTATTCGGTTTAAAACTATGTTATTTGTGACAATATGTTTAAATGCAATCATCAATGTAAAATTGGCCAGCCAGCCGGCCTCGCCGACACATATGTTGGACGCAGACCCAAACAAAAAAACCCGCCCCGATCCAAAACAAATACTCCCTCCGTTCCGAATTACTTGTCGTAGGTATGGATGTATCTAGATGTATTTTAGTTTTAGATATACTCATTTCTGCTATGAGTAATTTAAAACGGAGGAAGTACTTAAAAGCGAACAAAATTCATGTATGTTTGCCTCTGCGCGTTGGAGTTGCCCGAACACCGTCACCGTTACAATTGCGAAAGAAAGGAAAACCAAAGCTGAGCCATATTTCTGACCACAGCCGCTCACCACCATCAGCAGAGGTTTAGCGATGTGCGCGCGTGGCTGACACACTGCATGACACCATCGTGGAGGGTGGAGGCCGGCGGCGGCGGCGCAGCGAAAGGTACCCCAGGGCCAGAGGGGCGCACTCTCACTTGGCTACCTCCTGACTCCTGACCTGAACCCCGTTGTGTGCCGCGGCGGTTCATTGAACCTGGCCCTTCCACACTCGCAAGGCCGCACTTTTTTTAATCAAAAGGAAGGGCCGCCTCCTCCCTCCTCTGGACTCCGATCCCCTCTGCCCTCCCTCCACCCCTTCGCCCATCCAAAACCACACCACCACAACGGACCACCCGCCTCCGGCTGTCCTGCTCCGGCCCTCACCTCACCTCGCTCCCGTATAAAATACCACCCCTGCCCAAATCCACGGTCCACACCCCTTGCGACGCCATGGCTCTCGCCCTCCGAGCGCCCCGCTTTCAGCCGCTTCCCGCCTCCATTCCCGCGACCTCAACCGCTTTCGCCAGCACCGCGAGGCCTTCCTCCTCCGCTGCCACCGCCACCGCCATCTGCGCCACCGCGTCTCCGTTCACCGAGGCCACGTCCTTCTCGAGATACCGCCGCGACGCCTGGTCCTACACTGCCCAAGACTCCTCCTCTTCCTCGTCCGCCGCCGCCGCCGCGGCGGCGGCGGCCTCGGGCCGCCGGGACGACGAGATCGCTCTGCAGCTCCCGGAGCTGCGGAGGCTTCTGGAGGCTCTCAGGGCGTCCAGAGGGAAAGGGCTGGAAGGGGAGGGCGGCGGCGGCGGTCCCGGGAGGGTGGCGCTGGTGGGGACGGGGCCAGGGGACCCGGAGCTCCTCACGCTCAAGGCCGTTCGGGCCATCGAGGCAGCGGACCTGGTGCTGTACGATCGCCTCGTGTCCAACGAGGTGCTCGATTTGGTCGCGGATGGCGCCAGGCTACTCTACGTCGGCAAGACGGCCGGATACCACAGTCGCACTCAGGTCAGTCACAAGGATCATTCATTCGGTGTTCGTCTTTAAATTCAGGTGCTTTGAGGTTTATATCTACTCCCTCCGTTCCTAAATATAAGGTTTTTTTAGACATTTCAAATGGACAACAACATACGGATGTATGTAGACATATTTTGAAGTATAGATTCACTAATTTTGGTTCGTATGTAGTCACTTGTTGTAATCTCTAGAAAATATTTAGGGACGGAGGGAGTAGTTTGAAATGCAAATGATATGTCTGCACTTTCTAAGCTTGTCCGCTTGCTCATGTAATGCAGGAAGAAATTCATGAGTTGCTCCTGAGCTTCGCGGAGGCTGGTGCCAATGTGGTGCGGTTGAAAGGCGGCGATCCTCTGGTAACACGCACTTCATATTTTCAATACTAGTACTCGATAGTTATCTATTAGTACTGGTCGATGATTCTTGTACGTAGTAGTCCCAGTTGGTACTAGAAGAGAAGCCAATTTCTGTATGGCTTTTCACATCAAGTCCTTGATCCTAGAAAAAAAGACAGATTGGAGGAAAACAGCTTATTCCCAATTTAGGCTTTGTTGCATGTGCATCAATGTTAAACTGACCGAGCATTATAAACACTTCTCCGTGCAATAGCTACTGCTCTGTAGAAATACTTCTCCATGCAATATCTGTAATGTTCTATGCTCATAATTAAAAGGTACTCCCTCCGTTTCAAAATAGATGACTCAACTTTATACTAAGTTAGTATAAAGTTGGGTCATCTATTTAGGAACGGAGGGAGTAGAGAACAAAATATGCCAAATTATGGCATTTTAGTATAAAATACTAACAAGAAAAAAGATAATCCTACCAACAGCCTATGTTAAAAATCCCAACATTAGGATGCTTGTTCCAATCTCTCTCTCTTTTTGTCAAACATAGATATCCTCATACTCCAGCTGAGAACTCACGTTAGTGATATAGTGATATGTACTTTACCTTGGAGGAAGTATGTTAATCGTGCTCTTTTCAGGTTTTTGGAAGGGGTGGAGAAGAGATGGATTTTCTACAACAACAAGGAATTAGAGTTGAAGTTATTCCAGGTATAGTAAGCCTGTGATGGCGGCTTGGATAATTTTCACTATTTGCCATGAAACAGGTAATAATCGCTTGCATCCAAACATCTACAGGAATTACCTCTGCTTCAGGAATTGCAGCTGAACTTGGTATTCCACTAACCCATCGGGGTGTCGCTACCAGGTATCTTTCTTGTGATGTGGCCGACTGTTCTAGCTGTTGCCCTTTATCAAAACATGCTTTTCTTTGAAATGGCTTCTGTGTGATCTTCATCACAGCTGATCAGTTGATTTTCATCATCTGCATCTACTTCTCAAATGCATGTCATTTGCTCAACGTAATTTGACTATAAAAGCAGTATAGTGGAAATACTTTGCACTGGTACTCCATTTGCCTATCTTTGTGTTCTTAAGTCCTGTGGCTGAATAGAAGCAAGAAAAAGGTTTTTTTAAATGAGGCAAAAGACTTGCCATTTTCATATATATGAAGAAAGTGAGAATCACCTGGTCAATTACGGAAAACCAGGTTAAAAACGATACAACCACCCACCTTGGAACATGACAGCCTTGATTGCACGGCCAGCCAATCTGGCACACAACAGATACACTGCACACACACTGTTGAGGAGGAAAGCACCGCTGATGTATCTGTTGTGTCGTTGTCATCACTCCTAGAGCAAGCGACTCTGACTTTGCCATCGACAACCACGAGAACGCCCTCAGCACAATAGTCTTGTGAAGTCACACTAAGAACAACCAAACAGTCAGCCACACACGCTGACCACAAAGCAGCTGCGAATCTAAAGGCGAGCTACGACGGAGCGAAATGCAAGTTTTGCGCCAAGGAGGAACACAACAACCGGACCACCCATCACATGTCATTGTCAGTTGTCACCACCCAGATGACACCGACATTGCTTTGTCTTCATAGGAACAAACAAACCACGGTGAGACCATGGACTCGCAGAAGAGTTGACTACCAAAGCCTGGCGCAACCCCGACATTGCTCATCCCTTCGTCATTGGCGCACAAGCCCTGAGACCAACCACTGCCAACTTCCACTGGTCCCTCCGGCTGTAGCATAACTCCAAAAATGATCCAAGGAGGGAGATCATGTATAAGTGTCATCATCATCCAACCACACGGATCTAGGGTTCCCCCTGGAGCTATCTCAGGAGGGAAAGAGAGCATCACCTCGATGAAGCCTTCAAGAACTAAACAGTACTTGGAAGCGTCATTATTGTGGGCTCCGGCCATCGGCTAGAGACAAGGCCTTTGTCTGGCTCAGGGCAACTCCAACGCGGATCACCAAACTGCCCGCGAATGTCCGGAGTATTTTTGCCATCCAACGGCGGTCACCAAAATTGTCCTGACTGGTCCGGACCGAAATCCCACAAACCGGAACCAAACTGGGGGTGGTTTGCAGGTGTTTGGACGTCCGCCGTGTAGGCATCCGATAACGTGGACCCACCCAAAAACCCCTCTCCTGCCTCTCCCGCCACGTCGCATTCATGCCTGTTCAGAGTGGATGTGAATGGACGGGGCAACTTCCTACCGCACTCAAGCTGGCTGACCGGCTGTCCGCCTGCCGGGCATTGACACTGGCGCGGCGAACGATAAGCCAACTCGGGGGCCCGCATTCAAGCCGCCATCTCTGATATTTCCAGCCCATCAGATATGACAGATATCATGGTAATGCTTTTTCCTGGGTGAAAGGAAGGCCCTGCCATGCCTGCAAACTTTGTTTAAGAGGAAAATAAGATGATTATAGATATCATGGTAAACGAACAGACTGGCAAAATTAATTGTTGGTGATGCATTTATGCAATGAGAAAGTGTTTATGAATGCTGAGTAGTACATTTTTGACATATCATCTTTTTTTGCAGTGTCAGATTTTTAACCGGACACTCTAGAAATGGTGGGACGGATCCTCTACATGTGGCAGAGAATGCAGCCGACCCAGAAACAACTTTGGTTGTGTATATGGGTTTGTCAACACTACCATCACTTGCTCCCAAGTTAATGAAGCACGGTCTTCCACCAGATACTCCTGCTGTTGCAGTAGAGCGTGGGACTACCCCCCAACAGCGAATGGTACCGACTCACAGAGCCTTACCATCTGAATTGTGTTCCAGCCTTAGCTTTTAGATGCTGAATATTTCCTTTGCTGTAGGTATTTGCAATGTTGAAGGATCTTGTGAATGAGGTCCACTCGGCGGATCTAGTTTCTCCAACTCTGATAATTATCGGCAAGGTGGTGGCCTTGTCACCCCTTTGGGTTGAGTCATCTGAACATGATGCTCTTAATAATGAGAACTCGTCGCAACCGAGTCCAACAGTTTCTCCTGTATAAAGTACATGGCCACAAGGGATGTTGATGAACGTCATGCTTTTGGAACATTTCCAAATTGAGATCTAAGGCTATATGATCTGGTTTAGGTTAGGACATGCAAACACAGGACGTAGTGAATCTGGACAAGAGAGCAAACACAGGAAGCATATATTTTGAATATTGCAGTTGCAGAAGACAGTACATAAAACCACAGAGAACAAGGGTTCACTATAACCGGCGGCAACAGTCTGTGATTCGGCATAATCTACTGAACTGCAGCAAATCTTCAGCATAGTTTAGTTTTGGTCTTGGACCATATGTATATCTTGAATCAAAGGTAGGATCTGTTTTTTGTCTCCCTTTGTCGCATTACTTTGTTTAGGGGCTACTCTTGAAACACGTTGGGCATTGTATGCCATTATTCTGTCAAGCTCATTTGTTGGGCTTAATAACGAATTTTGAACTAGTTCCGCACGGGATCAGTCGAGGAATCATGGACTAGTCTCTGAAGGTTTCGGTTGGAAGGCAAATACAGACTCATAGACTAGTCTTGCAACCCTTAATCATTAGTTTTGCTATGTGTTGAAACTAACACTACTAGTACAATGCCCGTGCGTTGCCACGGGCTCTTGAAATATTTTGCAAAAGTTATATAAAAACAATGCATGTTAAATTTCACACGTCATACAATATAACACAGACATCGCGTAAGATGCATAGTGGGAGGAACCCAGCCTCCTTAGAAATATAACACAGACATCGCGTAAGATACATAGTGGGAGGAACCCAGCCTCCTCAGACTTTAGCGCTTCCTGACTGTTGGATTTGGTTCTTGATACATTTTGGACCGTCAGATCAAGCCCCCGGTTGATCCCATTCGTCGGATCGAAACTGGGCTACCAACGCATGTTATTCCGGTGCCCCGCCAAGGGCATTATTGGAATTTCATCAACAGGTATAGAAAGCCCAACCGCCTCTCCTATCCCAAATCTAGCCGCCGCATTGCCCCGTTCCAATTCTCCCGCCCGCCGCTCGCGGTGCTCCTTGCCACGCCGCCGCCGCTCGCCGTGCTCCTCGCCCTTCCTGTCTCGCCGCCCCTCCCTCCTTCTCCTCCATCGCCAGGAGAGGTCGCCGCTCGCCGTGCTCCTTGCTACGCCGCCGCCGCTCGCCGTGCTCCCCGTCCTTCCTGTCTCGCCGCCCCTCCCTCCATCTCCTCCATCGCCAGGAGAGGCTCAGCCTCGCTCGGGCCGCTGCTCCCCGGTCGAGTTCGTGTGCCTGCATCGTCAGGAGGAGCGGAGGTTGCGGCTCACGTATCTGCTCCTCCATGGACTGCAGCACAGATGGGGGAAGACGTACAACCCGTTCTCTGTGTCCCTGGCGTCATCGCTACCGCCTCTTCTCCACTTCCTCTGGTGCTCATCGCAGGTTTTTTTTGAACAGATTGTAAACCCTATATGTCCTGTTTATTGTCTTGAAGATAGGTTGGTTGATGAAATCTGTGTATCTTGGAACTCAGGCTGCAAACCTTCAGATGGGTGTGGTAATGAACTTTTCCTTTCCTTAGCATTTCATTTTCCTCTTGTTTTTAGTTATTTCCAGTAGCGCTTTGCCTTATCTAATTGTTTGAGCACGCTTGTGATATTAGGCCACATTTGAAGAAAAACATAGGCACTATTTTGACTTCTATCGGAGAAGTGGCTAATTGCCTTTATAGGAGGTCAGTAGAAAGCAATCAATTACTATATCATTAAAACAATAGCAGAAGTGTTCTTCATCATGGTGGTTCGGTTGAACTGTTCTGATGGTAGTTTCCTTGGGTCAATTGAAGGTAACCTGAGTTTTTCTAACCCGTTTTTGTGTCTTGTATTGATATTTTCCTTGTGTGACCCCACCAAAAGATATCTCGATGCAACTATTTTCTAATCTAAACACGGATGACTTTTAGCAGGCTCTTAGTTTTCATGCACTTAGCAGGAATGCTACTTTGTTACTTGGTTTGATAAAATAACTACATCGAAGATATATAGATTTCTTGTCTTACTCAATGTGTTCTATAATGATGAAAGCCTCTTCTATTTCCAGGCTCCTGAGCTCCTTTATAGGTCTATATATTGTTGTGAAGCTTGTGGTTGGCATGCTTTTTCAAGGTCTGATATCGTATAATCTTAGCATGCAACCATTTTTGGAGGGACTCAAGTTTGAACTGACTGATTTCTTCTAGCATTCAATTCTTGTGAGGGTGGAGTTGGAGAAGGTGGGGCATCAGACAAGAGCCAGTTGTAGCATCCACGACCTCCTTGTCCATGGCCAATCGTGCAAGATTGACCACTACAACCTGAGGTATTTCCTTACCTTGCGTCCCCAAGCCCAACGCCTATCCTCACATGCAATAGCTAAAATTCATGTGCGTCTCTACCTCAAATGAAAGGATCCATGCTATAGAAATAAACTGCTTTAATTCATGTTCCTTAAATGTATATGCACCAACAGAACCATAGAGTAGTACTTGCTTAGAGAGCTAGACCAGTGCTATGTAAAAGGTGATTTACAAAGATCTCCGTCCTGAAAGCTTTAATGGTATTTTGTATGGTTTGAAGTACAATTTCGAATTAGGCACCTTGTCGGTGTCAAAACCGGCGGATCTCTGGTAGGGGGTCCCGAACTGTGCGTCTAGGCCGGATGATAACAGGTGGCAGGGGACACAAAGTTTTACCCAGGTTCGGGCCCTCTCGATGGAGGTAAAACCCTACGTCCTGCTTGATTAATATTGATGATATGGGTAGTACAAGAGTTGATCTACCACAAGATCAAAGAGGCTAAACCCTAGAAGCTAGCCTATGGTATGATTTTTGATGTGTATGTTGTCCTACGGACTAAAACCCTCCGGTTTATATAGACACCGGATAGGGTTAGGGTTACATAGAGTCGGTTACAATGGTAGGAGATCTGAACATCCGTATCGCCAAGCTTGCCTTCCACGCCAAGGAAAATCCCTTCCGGACACGGGACGGAGTCTTCAATCTTGTATCTTCATAGTCCAGGAGTCCGGCTTGAAGGTATAGTTCGGCTATCCGAACACCCCCTAATCCAGGACTCCCTCAGTAGCCCCTGAACCAGGCTTCAATGACGACGAGTCCGGCGCGCAAATTGTCTCCGGCATTGCAAGGCGGGTTCCTCCTCCAAGTACTTCATAGAAGATTTTGAACACAAAGATAGTGTCCGGCTCTGCAAAATAAGTTTCCACATACTGCCATAGAGAGAATAATATTTACACAAATCTAATCTGCTGACGTATTCTGTGGTGCGACACACCTCGGCCAAGCCTTTATCCGAGTCGTTTAATTACCCACCTCAGCGTGGTATGCGAGGTGGTTCCCTTGGCACGTCTTATAAAAATAGAGATGGTGTCCCCTTATTACGGGATTCTCATCAATACAGGCGTGGGTAACCCAACCACTTCTAGGACCCCTAGATCATAGGAAAGTCCAAACGGAAACGGGGAGGACGCTTGATATCCACCCTCTTTATAAAGGGGCAAAGCTTTTACCTTTTCCCTCCCGTGCTTAATCGAATCCTTCCCCCGCCTCAAGCTCAAACGCCCAAAGCTCAAGTTAGGTGCTCCGAACCTTCAGTCATGTCCGGATCCAGCCTTCAAGGCCGATGGATGCCCTCCTTCGTCACGGAAGAAGACATCAAAAAGTTGAGGGAGGCCAGGTATCTGACCGCCGAAATGTCGCATCGGCTGCCTCCTCGGGGGCAGGCCGTCCCTTCTCCCAAACCCAACGAGAGCGTCGTGTTTGTCTCCCACTTCCTCTGAGGTCTAGGTTTTGCTTTGGATCCTTTCGTCAGGGGTTTGATGTTTTATTACGGGCTAGATTTCCATGATCTAGCTCCAGACTCCTTCTTGCATATCACGACCTTTGTTGTCGTATGCGAGGCCTTCTTCCGGGTTACCCCCCACTTTGGCTTATGGCTCAAGACCTTTGAAGTAAAGCCAACGGTGATCGAAGGGCAACATGCAGAGTGTGGAGGCGCCTCAATACGCAAGATGATGGGAGCTCCGTGGCCCAAAGGTTCCATCCTAGAGGTGTCTGCATTGTGGCAACAGGAGTGGTTCTACATCACGACTCCTAGAAGCGCCAAGTGGGCGGCCGCCCCCGTTTTTCGCTCGGGCCCTCCACCACGACTGATGTCATGGATCAGCAGAGGACTGAGCTGGGGCCCAGCCAAGGACGTGCCTTTACTGCAGAGCCACATTCGAGATCTCTTCAACGACGATCTCAGTTTGGTTGCGGTAATACAAGTTATGTTGGTTCGTCAAGTCCAGCCTTGCAAATGTCGGCCCCTTCGCTTGTGGGAGTTCAATCTCGAGGGTCCGCGTGCCATTCAAAATTTTCTCGGCCTGACACACAAGGATATGTATAAGTCATTCTTCGGACCTCAAGTAGAGTGTCCGAAAATCACCGAGGACGTGGGCCTGAGCAGTAACCACGCCGCTGAACAGGTAAGGAATTTTCCAGTCGAACATATTATCTTTCCTTCATTACGAAGTTATTTCTGAGAGTTTGCTTTTTCAACCAGGACTGGCTAACAAAGGCGAAGTTGATTCGGTGTTCGGCCCCCCTCCCTGAGGGTTTGGAGAATCCGGTATTGGAAAAGATGCTCCTGACCGCACCTTGCTCGGATCCCTTGAAGGAAGATACTGTGGAGGGTAATGCGGGCGGACGCGGGCCCCCAATGCTGCCTATTCTAACCGAGGGAGCGAGCGTCTCCGTGGAAGAAGATGGTCGGAAGAGGAGAAGGACCGCGCCCGGGAATTCGGAAGCCGAAGCTTCCAAACGGGAGAAGAAATCTTCCACCGGGGGCCCTACCTTGGGGGACGCTGCTGCCGCACAAAGTCCGCGGGGGGATCAATTCTCCCGGGAGTCGTAAGTGACTCGAGAACTTTAATAGTACAGATATGCCATCCTTTTCTTCTGAGAAAATAACCACCGCATATATTTGTGCAGTTCGGGCCTTAGCCCCTCTCAAATGAGCTCGTCTTCGGGGGATCTTCTTCCAGAGATGATGGAGAGCAAGACGCCTCCTCCGGACTCCTCCGCTCCGGAAGCGGGCGACCCTGAAGTGTCGTCGCGGAGGGCCTCTCCAAGTGCGGAGAGGCCAGAAGGTGATCCAATTGATCCCCGAGGCTCCCAGTGTCCGGCTCCCGAAGAGGGTAGACAAAAGAGTCCGGCGCCGTCTAGTGTGCGATCGGACGTTCTGAGGGAGTTGGTGGGGCGAGCGGCCATCTCAGATGATCACCATGTGCTGATGAATATGGTGATGGAGAGGATATCGTCCGCCGAAAGCGGATTGCATGAAGCTTTTATGAGTCTACTGACAGGCTTTGAGGTACGTAAAAAGGAATGTGTAATAGTCCTGCACATGTTAGGTGTGCCCTGTGTAGACAGTAGCCCCTGAGACTCTGGTTGTCGTCGGAAACGATGATGAACGGAGGATCATACACCTAGGTAATAACCATACTGCCTTTATGTGCAGGAGATGGAAGCTCCGGTGGCCAGCCGGACTAGCCAGTTTGCCCGTTTAGAATGGCAGTTGGATGCGGCAGATGCCGACATCGAGCTTGTTAACAGAAGGCTTGACGAGGCGCAGGGTAAGTATCCTTGTCTGGTAAACGCCACATAGGAAGAGTATGATGCTAGTGTTTTTAACATGTTATGACTGCAGATGGAGCTGCCACTGTTGAAGCCTTGCGGGCGGAACTTGCCCGAGCCAAGGAACAAGCAAGATTGTGTAATGCGGCTGCTTTGAAGGCGACCGAAGAGTTGCGGGCCGAGAAGGCCGCACATGGCGAGAGCCGGAAGAAGATGGCCAATATGGCCGTAGAATTAAAAGCCGCCGTAGACCGTTGCCGGGCTCTTGAAAAGGAAAACCAGGCGAAGGCATCGGACCTTGAGAAGGCTGCTGTAACGGGAAAAGACCTCCGCTCTGCTATGAGGGAAAAGAAGGAGGAACTGCGGGAAGCCGGGGGTATTGTAGCCGGGAAGTCCTTTATGCTGCAGAGGAAGTACGAAGATCCACGGTATGCCCCTCTGGATCGGCTGTCGAGTTCGGAGGATGCGTATATGGATTTGGCGGCGAGCGTTGCCGATGCGGCCAAGTACTTCCAGAGTCAGACGGACCGTGAAGTAGACCAGCTGTTTTGGAAGCAATTCCTTTCTCCCGAGCATCCGCTTTCGTTGACGGACCAATTAGCCGAATGGGCCAAACTAAATAGGTTGTCCGGACTCTCCATGAGGTCTGTTGTGGATCAACTATGGCCCGGAAGGTCAAAACCGAGCAGCTATTTCAGCTTGGTGCAGCAGGTCCTCGATGTGGTGCCGCGCATAAATGCGATGAAGAGGTCGGCGTGCATAGAAGGCGCACGGATGGCCTTTGCCCGTGCTAAAGCATACTGGGCAGAGATGGATGCTACCACTGTTGCAGCGCAGGATTCGGCCATAGGTCGAAGGGCTGCTGAGCACTACTTTGAGGAAGTTCTTGAGGGTGCTCATTTGATAGAGACCCAGTGCTCAAAAAATATTATGTTTGAATGACATGTAATCCCATTGTAAGGGAAATGCTTTTTAAATTTTTATGAGGCTACTTTTATACTTTTGCCTGAAAGTAATGTGATGCCTCCTGGGCGGCCGTTTATGTATACATGTGTATAACCTGAAAGATTGCAGTCGTCGGCTTCAACCCCCACGCATATAATGCGGAGGTGTTCGCAGAAACACGCGTTCACACTTAACCCAACGTCTTGGTCCTATTAAGGAGGTGATAGCGGAGCGAGTGAGGCAACCGGACTATAATACTTTAACACTTTCACTTAGCCATAGGAGTTTGACAGTGGGGCTACTAGATAGCCCCTGGTGGCTCCGCACTCTCCCGATCCCCGGGTGCGTATATGCCTGGCCGGAAATCGGCCCTTCGTTAAGGCGGAGGAATTCTAACATTCCCATGGGTCATCGAGTGGTTGACCAGTCTCACGCTAGATCATGACAGTCAGTTTTCGGCTTTCTCTACTGAGGCGCTCGTCCGGATGAACCGGGGCACAATCGCAGTAGTTCTCCTGGTGCTACCTTAGCCGGTAAAGCGGAACGTAAGGCACCAAAACACAGGAGCCGGGCAAACCCAACATTAGACCAAAGACAATGATTCGGAGCTGATGCATATAGGGCCAAACTCGCGACGCCGAACACTCCCTAAGGTATTCGGTCTTTGTGGTATAAACCGGGCCTGAAGAATGGCCTTTGTAAGAAGCCCCTTGTGTCCAGGTACGTGCATTGTTCTGGCATGGCCACATGCCAAGACGTCAGCATCCTTCTCAACGGTGGATATGTATCAACAAGAGACAGTAAAAAAGGTTTACGCAGGGTCTTAATCTAAAAAGAATCCTTGGGTCGGGTCCCTGCTGCATGTCTGCGCCTGTGTCTCCGTTGTGCCGTATCCTGTACGGGTGTAGCACGATGATCATCTGTAAAAGAGAGAAATTTAGGTAAAAAGGTTGTCGTGCAAAAGGATAGTTTTCTAAAGAAACCATGTATAATTCAAGATAAGAAGAAATCGCCACTCGTCTGCGTGCGTTGAGCCCCTTGTACTTTTGAAAGATAGGGGTGTGACCGTTTATTTGATATGAGTAGCGGCGCCGGACTTGGTTAGTTGTGTCTGAGGTCTTGACGACCTATTGGATGCTTTTGCTGGTCCGGGCGCCTTTAGTGTGCGGCTGCCAAGGCAGCCTCACTCTTTTCGGCGGGCAGAGATCGCTTGATACTTCCGTGCACTGAAATGATGCCACATGGACCGGGCATCTTGAGTGTTAGGGAGGCGTAGTGTGGTATTGCATTAAAGCGAGCGAAAGCTTCGCGTCCGAGTAGTGCTTGATAGCCACTTTTAAACGGAGCGATGTGGAAAGTTAAATGCTCGCGACGGAAGTTATCGGGGGAGCCGAATATAACTTGTAGTAGGAGGGAGCCCGTACAACGAGCCCCTGGGCCTGGCGTTACTCCTTTAAAGGTAGTATTGCTATGGCGAATTTGTGTTGGGTCTAACCCCATCCCGCGGATTGTATCCTGATATATTAGGTTTAGGCTACTGCCGCCATCCATCAAGACTCGTGTGAAGTGGTATCCGCCAATTACTGGGTCTAATACCAGTGCAGCCCATCCTGCATGCCGGATACTTGATGCCTAATCACGATGGTCGAAGGTGATCGGTTGAGACGACCAGTGGCGGGACTTCGTGGTGACGGGCACTTGGATATATTTTTCAGGGAGTGCCTCATTGTTTTTTCTCTTGATCACGTGTAACACGTTTACTGTTTTAACTTCGGGTGGAAATTTCTTTTGTTCCCCCTTGTCTTGCTTGGGAGGCTCGTCCTCGTCTTCACTTGGTGTATCTTCCCCCTTGTGTATGGCGTTAAGCTTGCCGGACTGCTTGAAGACCCAACATTCTCGGTGGGTATGATTAGCAGGTTTGCTAAGGGTACTATGGATCTGACATACTTGGTCCAGAATTTTGTTGAGGCTGGACAGTTCATCCCTGGTGCCTTTGGAAGGCGGCTTTTGGTTTGGCCGAGGGACTTCGAATCCGGCATTTACTGCCGCGCCCTTCGTGTTGTCTTCTTTATTCCAGCGTTTGTTATTGCTGTTGCGCCGTGATTTCCCATTTCCATCTCTAACTTCAGATGTACTGGGGTCGCTGGTGCTGCATCTGGCTAGCCAGCTGTCCTCACTCGCGCAAAAGCGGGTTATGAGGTTTGTTAATGCGGCCATTGTTCTTGGTTTGTTTTGGCCGAGGTGTCTGGCGAGCCATTCGTCGCGGACGCTGTGCTTGAAAGCCGCTAAGGCTTCGGCGTCCAGACAGTCGACAATCTGGTTCTTTTTAGTAAGAAACCTATTCCAAAGCTTCCAGGCTGACTCTCCGGGCTGTTGAGTTATGTGACTCAGGTCATCCGCATCCGGAGGTCGGACATAAGTCCCTTGAAAGTTTGCCCGAAAGGCATCTTCGAGCTCTTCCCAACTTCCAATGGAGCTTTCGGGGAGGCCTTTGAGCCAGTGACGAGCCGGCCCTTTGAGTTTGAGAGGTAAGTACTTGATGGCATGGAGATCATCCCCTCGAGCCATATGTATATGAAGGATATAGTCCTTAATCCAGACCCCAGGGTATGTTGTTCCATCGTATGCCTCTATGTTTACGGGCTTGAATCCCTCTGGAAATTCATGGTCCAGCACCTCATCGGTGAAACATAGGGGGTGTGCGGCACCCCTGTAGCTGGGTGTGCCGCGTTGTTCGGATGTTTGTTGTGTTGCATTGTATGCTGGGGCGCGCTTGAGTGGTCCATAGATGGATCTTGTTGCACTGTCCTTTGGGTGCGAGCCCTCGCATGGGTCGCGTGTTGTATTGTGAGCGGCGTTGAATGCCGTTCTATGGTGGTAGAGGGATCGTCTATCCGACCAGGTGGCTGCTTTGATATTTGGTTGTGGGGGGTCTGAGGCCTCCTCATCGAATTTGGGTAGCAGCTTCCGCTTTGGGTAGCTCTTGGAGGGGCGATTGTCGCCGTACCTTGCTACAGTGTTGAGTATTTTGCTCCATCTGAATTGGAGCGTGTTTTGCGCGGCCTTGAGCCTCCGCTTCTGCTTTTTGAGGCTCCTTGCGGTGGCAACGAGCCTTTTACGGGCATTCTGCTGCTCCGAGTGCCTGTCCGGCGTTATGTCGTCCGGACCATTATCATTGATAGGGTTTGTTTGTTCGGTTTGATTATCCGAATTGCCATTGTCTGGCAGCGGTTCGCCCTGCTCCAGTGCTGGATCAGTATATCGCTATTTCTGTCGAGGCGGAATTTGGGGCGGCGCTTGCATCGCCGCTTTGACTGCTTTCCGAGGAAACAATCCTTCGGTGCATTCTTCCGCTCCGCGCTGTCATCTTTGGGTGCGTCCACCATGTATACGTCATGTGACGAGGTGGCGTTCCAGGGCTCGATAGGCACTGATTCTTCATCGTCTCCTTCATCGGCGTCCATACCGTTAATGCCGTTGGAGTTGAAGTCGAGCATGTCGGTTAAATCGTCGACAGTGGCTACCAAGTGGGTGGTGGGCCGGTTTTGAATTTCTTCATCGTCCGAATCCCAACCTTGCTGACCGTAGTCTGGCCAGGGTTCTCCTGATAAAGAGAGAGACTTCAGTGACTTCAGGATATCGCCGAAAGGCGAGTGCTGAAAGACGTCCGCGGCCGTGAACTCCATGATCGGCGCCCAATCGGATTCGCTCAGCAGGGGCGCAGAGAGTTCGGAGTCCGGAGAAGAATCCGGCTCCATGGAGTCACGAGTCTTGATGAGTACGGGGCTGGTGTTCGGCTCAACCGCCGTTGGGATCGCAGCCCCCGAGGTGGCGTCCAACAGCCCATCCTCGATCGGCGTGGTCGGCTCCGAACTAAGGGTCGGAGCCGATGCGGGTACGGCCTCCAGGGCACTGTTCGGCGGCAGAGCTAGATCATGCTCGTCGTGACAGAGCGGCGCGCTCGACAGTGGTTCGAATCCGTCGAAGATCAAGTCCCCGCGGATATCGTCCGTATAGTTTAAACTTCCGAATCTGACCTGACGGCCAGGGGCGTAGCTTTCGATCTGCTCTAGATGGCCAAGTGAATCGGCCCGCAGTTCGAAGCCGCCAAAGACGAAGATCTGTCCGGGGAGGAAGGTCTCACCCTGGACTGCATCGCCATTGATGATCGTAGGAGCCATCGGGCCTGACAGCGACGGCACAGAGGAACTCTCAATGAAAGCACAAATGTCGGTGTCAAAACCGGCGGATCTCGGGTAGGGGGTCCCGAACTGTGCGTCTAGGCCGGATGGTAACATGAGGCAGGGGACACGAAGTTTTACCCAGGTTCGGGCCCTCTTGATGGAGGTAAAACCCTACGTCCTGCTTGATTAATATTGATGATATGGGTAGTACAAGAGTTGATCTACCACGAGATCAGAGAAGCTAAACCCTAGAAGCTAGCCTATGGTATGATTGTTGATGTGTATGTTGTCCTACGGACTAAAACCCTCCGGTTTATATAGACACCGGATAGGGTTAGGGTTACATAGAGTCGGTTACAATGGTAGGAGATCTGAACATCCGTATCGCCAAGTTTGCCTTCCACGCCAAGGAAAATCCCTTCCGGACACGGGACAGAGTCTTCAATCTTGTATCTTCATAGTCCAGGAGTCCAGCTTGAAAGTATAGTTCGGCTATCCGAACACCCCCTAATCCAGGACTCCCTCACACCTGAATTTGCCTCAATTTAGAGTACACTTCTCCTAGATCTTAGGTGAACAATCTTGAAGAATAGTGTTTGATTCTTGAAAAATCATATGAATTTACTTATGGTTTGAAGAAACATATGAATTTCTTTATGGTTTGAAGAAACATATGAATTTCTTAGATAATCATGGTTCTGATTTTTTACTCTCACCCCACAAACAAGACAACTAATCATGCTAACAGTTCATGTGATGATCCGTTAATCATCACATAGCAGAAATCAATGGTTCCTATTGTGCTTTGTATTTCTATTATGTCATTGTACTTCTTAGTTTGGCTGTGAAGACCTCAGCTATACTTCATTGTACTTCCTATCTAAGGATCCAAAGGTAGCTAAATCATGGGAATGTAAAATTGCATATTTATCTATATGGGCGTGGATTATTAATTTATTATACTTCATTGTGATTTAGAAAGTGTAATTTCACTGACATGCGGTTGTAATTAGTTAACCAAATAACCCCCATACGTGGTTAATCTGAAGGCAAATTACACAGTCCTTTCTTAATACTACCGTTGCATCGTATGAGATAAGTTACTCCAGTTGTACATAGGTATCCATCCTTTTCCTGCTCAAGTATCAAGTGGATCATATGTTGCCCTAACCTACATCATCTTTTCTTGCAGGTAGTTTCTTCGTTTAGCTGCATACTTATTTGGATCTCTCAGTTGTTAAGTGCAATCTTTTCTACTTATTCTCTATAGGCACAGTGTTACTGGTTTGTTTTCAATCTTAACATGCCATCTATCTGAATTTTGTATAGCTTGCATAGTGGCTAAGTTCATGAGCTAATTCTAATATTATCTATAGAGCTTCCATATTATCATTAGGATGATGAAGCCTGTCAAGTATTGTCCACTACTAATTGCATTAGCTTCGCCTCAGAACTTGGAAAGAGGAAGTAGAGTTATCAATAATGATCAGTTATAAAGTACCGTAGATATTGATGTTTCTAGAGCATCGTTTCCAATTGTATGTTATCTCATTGTGTTTATGAGCAGATACAACATCTCCTGTAACACTTATTCTTACATTTGCTGGTATGAATTGCCTAGCTATATTTATAGAATCTATGTCTTTATGTTTTGTACTATTTGATGCAAATCAGTTTTCCTCGGCAAACATTATGCCTAGCTTTTGGTACAAATTTTGCCCTTATGATCTGTAGTGAAATTGCGGTTATCCCGGGCAACAGCTATAGTTCGCTTTTGGTACATATTTAATCTGTATGCCCTATACTAAAATCAGTTATCTTGGGCAGAAACTATACCTTGCTCTTGATAGATCTTTGTAGTGTTTGTGATATATATTGAACACATTTATTCTAAGCGGTTATTCTAATTTTTTTTGGTTAAATGCTTTGTTATGTTGAGGGTTTAGACGCTGGGGTCACTGTGCTGAGCCAGGCAACGCGCGCCAAGGCACGCTTCCGATCTAGTAATTAATTAATAATTGAAGTCCACTTCACTTGCGATGCCCACGAACTTGGTTTTCTTGGGGGCAGACATTTGATATGATGACTGTAATATCTCTAGGGGTATAAACATAGATTGTCGACATGATACAAAAATGAGCCAAATTAGTGGAATACTAAAGGTAATATGACAAAGAAAAGATCGATAATAATATTGAAAAATACCTTGTGCGAGAACATTTAAATTGGCATTTTTTGGGTTTGTTATGAGATATCACTGTTTCCGCATCATTATGTTGTAAAAAAACTCGTGAATTTTCGGCCCCTTTCAACAACGTCACTTCGGAACCCTTGTCAATGGATTCTTTTTGTGCATCTCCAAAATCCATATATATGTCTCCTATATTTGAGAAAAAAATATATAAAAAATACACACTTTGTATTATCATGTTTAACATACATACAAAGAATGATTAGCTACATGCACATCCTCTCGTGGTGTTTCAGTCCGGTTTGTCATCGTTACATCAGTGCGTATGTCGGAATCTGTCACTTTCTATCTCTCATGAAATATAAACGCTATTTTATACTGCATCATATAAACATATATAATGTATAATAATAATAAAAGTGAAACTAACACAACTGTTTTATTTTGTAAAAAAGAACAACTTTTTCATATTATTAAAAAAGACGTTGCATTTCTCTCGTGGAAAGCAACCAACAATAATGTTCATATATAAATAAGTACTCATCTAAAATTTCCTAAATCATTTTAAATTATTTATATAGGCTATGGAAAATTGTTCAACAAAAGATAAAAACATGCAAGCAAACCAACATAAACCAAGTATATTCGGTTTCTTCTCCCAATATTTTTTGTGATACTCTCAATATATCTAAAAAGTATATAAAATATTTATTTGTATGAACCATGTTTAATATATATATACATTTTTTTTTTGAGGTATATATATTTTATTTATCTATCTATTTTCGTAGAGCAAACGTTGCCGATCCAAAGCCCAAATTAGCTATCCAGCACGGCCCAACCAGCACCCAATCTAAGCCTAAAAAATTAGGAATTCCAAAAAAAAAGTTTATTTCGTTCGGCACCGAACGAAACGCAACCTTATCTCCCCCAGTACTCTCTCCTCTCCTCTCCACTCACTCAACCTCTCTCGCCCCTCTCCCGGTCTCCCCTCCCCCGCCGCATCCGCTGCGCGTGACCACAAGCTCCTGCCGCAACCGCGCGACTCTGCCGGCCGACCACCGCATCCGTCGCATGCATCGGCGGTTGCCGCACAACGAAGGTCACGGCTGGTCCCGCGACGGCCTCGGTTGGAGGAGGACGATAGGTCCATAGCGACGGACGCTCAAGTAAGAGGAGCGGCCCAATGGCGGCGGCCTCGAGCACAGGGATAAGTGCAGGCTGGGGATGCAGGAGAGGTGCAGCGCGGGGTTTGGAGCTCCCATGAGCTGGGTGTGGCGCATCCGACGGCGACAGACACAGGGACGCGTTGATCCGGGTGTGGCTGCTCAATTCGTTCCCGTTCTGGCCGGATCCGTGGCGGTGCTCATCTCCGGCGAGGTGGCCTGTGACTCGCGGGACGACGGCGGCGCAAGACCACAGGAGGGGCTCATCTCATGGGACAGGGGCGCGAGGTCTTGTTGGCTTCGGTTGCCGGTGGCTTGACGAAGGGGTGGCCGGGGTCCGGCGCCATGGAGGCTCTTCGAGGACGAGGAAGCAGACAGCGACGACAACTTTGAGGCCGGCGGGGGCGCCGTCTCCGCGTTCGATGGTCAGGGTCCAACGCGGCCGCCGTTGGCTCCATCCCCTACAGGTAATTCCCCCTGATTTTTACCCCTTGAAATTGCCATGATTATCCCACGGAGAGGCACAACCTTTTTCTTTTTGAGATTCAGAGTAGTAAAGCTACTATGTTGAAACCACAAATTCAGAGATCATAAGCGGGTGAGGCAGTCCGGTACGTCAGCAATCCTCTCCTGGTCTTCCGAATTCCTGGCCAACGTTCCAATCCCATCAGCAAGGGCATTGCACAATCTCCCCACACTGCTGATACTATGATCCGAGAAGTTTGTCGGTGCTTGCTTGATGTCTCTTAGCAGTCCATAGCAGGGGGAGAGGGACTGCTTCCCTGTCATCAGTTCCTTAATCCGAATTTGGCAGTCAAGTTCCAAAATCACGGGGCTCCTGTAAATCCTCGAGAGTGCGTGCAACCAAATAAGGGTTGCTTTTTCTTCAGCCTCCTCAACACTACGGCTAGGTGACGTATTCTGACAGATAGAAATAACAACATGCCCTCTGCTGTCCCTTGCGACAGCACCTGAAGAATATTCACCCGTTTCCTCCAAGTACGAGGCTACATAATTTACTTTGATTGATCCCAAGGCCGGCCCTGTCCAATGCAAGTGTTGCGTGGTGGGGCAGCGTGGCTGCTGTCGTGGTCGCATCGGTAGGAATGCTCGTGGGCGAAGAGGGCGCGTTGGCGATTGCCGGAGAGAGGGGAGCGGTGCTGGGTCTTGAGAGAGACAAGAGACGTGGGCGGTGGAGGCGGTAGTGTGGGGATCGAGTTGAGCGAGCGAGAGAGGAGGGAGACACGCGAGTGCGTAGGCCTCTCTTGTGTAGCGATTTTTTGTTTCTGTGATTGCGGGGTGCGGATATCATGTTGTCTATTTCCTTTTTAACGAAGGCATTTGGGGGTGGGGGATTGTTTTTAGTTCGATGGAGGGGTTGGGTATCAGATGTTTGGATAAGTATTGATTCTGTCCAGATATGTCGGGAGAGAACAGATGCAGCAGTTTTTCTATATTAGTGAATGAAACCAGTTAAGCATTGGACAATGCATATCCTTGTTCTGAAACATTGCTACATGCATTTTTCACTCCTCTGAGATCACTTCCTCTGAAAACAAACAGAGTACTATAGGAACCCTGATAAGGTTGTTTTAGATTCAATTTAAATCACACCCTGAAAGCTGGCATGGCATTTGACTATATGGGCATTAATCTCTAGCAAAATACAATGCTCCAGTAATAGAAGGCTTTAACTCAAGATTAATGTAAACAAGAACGCAAGCCGAGTTCACCAAAACAACGACTAAAATAATACTCCCGCTGTCCCAAAATAAGTGTCTCAAGCTTAGTACAACTTTGTACTGAAGTTAGTACAAAGTTGAGACACTTATTTTGTGACGGAGGGAGTAGAAGACAATAAATCAGAACTTCCTATTGGGTTTTAGGCAATCAAGTTCAGGTGTAAACGACAACCACATGCATGCAGTAACTAAAGCAAGATCATCATGTGCCTATTCACTGTCAGTCTGAGGTGAGGAAAATGGAACAATGTAGGCATAACTGATAATGCCGTTTTTAAATTGATCACCTGGCCTTCTTTTTAGGCATAAAATAGATGGGCTTGTCAATGTGAAATGCACATATGTGAAATCTGGACATTTGCTCTGTCTTTTGTTGTTCTGATGCATGCAAATCTGTTCAGAAGCATATATATTATGCTTTGCTTTGCTGACATTCTATTTTGAATAACGGTTTGCTACAGTTATCATGCGGATAAGAGAACCAAAAACTACCACATTGATATCTGCTTCAGGAAAAATGGTAAGGCCAAGTTCATGTACATCTGATGCAGAATATGTTCTTTTGTAGTTTGATTATCTAATGATGTTGGAGCTGATACTGTACGCGCATATGAGTAGATATTCATGTTGTAGTCAGCTAAGTGTTGAAATTCAATGCAGATTCCCCATGGACACTAAGTGTTTGGGGTTCACTACATATTTTTCTTATTATCTACATGTCAGAATTAAATCTTTTTAATCAGTAGAAAGTCCCTCTATTCAGCCATTGAAAAGTTAAGCAAAGATTTGTCGAGATTGGATTGATACTATACTTCAATTAAAATTCCTTGGGTATTAGTTGATTCCATTCACCTTAATGGAAACCTGCAAAAATGTTTTGATTCAGTGGCCTTTGTTAACATTTTACAGGAAAGTGAATTTGATAGTTATACCAGGGAGTTATTGTCTTAGTGGTCTTATCCTCCTAATTACATACTGATGCAAAGTATACCGTTGCTGTGTTATCAGGTTTGCGCTGGAGCAAAAAGTGAACAGCAATGTAAACTCGCAGCTAGAAAGGTATTGCCTAGCTTTATTTCCTTTCATACATATCAGAGGTGAAAGGTTCAGAAATTGTAAATGTTTTCTACTTTCATTATGCTCTTATATCCAGAAGCTTGGCTTTCCTGCAAAATTCAAACTTTGAACTGAAATAAAACTTTGCTTTTTGGGAACCATGTGATCAAGTTAGATGAGATACCACGTGATGAGGTTACATATAATGAAATACATGATAGTGTACTGATATGAACAGGGCTTTGCGTTTATTGATCAAGTGAAAATGAGATGAATAAGCATCAACCTTGATGAGTCATGATCTTATTAGCAGTTTAAGAAATAAAAGGGAAAAGGAAATTACTATATATATTGACCTTTTTAGAGCGAGTGAAAAAATAGTGCTGATAAAATATACAAACCATATGCCCACCTTTTAGTGCATGTTTGTCATGGTTTACTCAGGCATATGAAAATGAAGATGTGTGTTGCATGTGCAAACTTTATTTGGAAGTATCTTTTTTTGTGTGTGGCCGTGGATTCTAGATAAGCATCACACTGATTCAAAACATTCTTTCAGGTCAAATATTTGACGATGTTTTCTTCTCCCAACCTGGCAAGGTATTGTACTACCTACATGCATCACTAGAAGGTGTGATTTTGCTGTCGATGGTTCTACTTGGTACTGATTGACATACATACATTGTTGGAACGTGAAACATGTAGTCAAGGAACAATCTTTGCAACGAACAAAAGTGCATATATAGAGTGCACCCTTTCCATTCTGGTGCGTTAAATATAGGTTCTTAACAGATGTCTCTTTGTCATAATGTGGATATTTGAACATGCGATGGATGTATGATATATGTGTAAGCTGTGTTCAAATAATACCTCGCTGTCTGGGGATCAGCGCAGGCTCAGGGTTCCTGAAGGGGATCGTCGCCGGATCATGGACGTGACCTCAAAGGGTTCAGCGGCGGATCAGGGGATCGACGTGTGGCTCCAGAAGGGGATCTCCGCCTCCATCCTGAATGTGATCGGTGGTGGGTTCTAAACGGATCGGCGACGTCTCCTCAAGCGGATCTTGATGTTCGAGGGCGGCAACGAAGGGATGGAGAGCGGCCGCGAACGAGGGCAGTGAGTCGGGCGTAGTTAGGCGTGCGAGTGGAGGGCAGGAGAGTCGTGCGTGCGATTGGTTTAGGGTTTTTTTCGCTGGTTAATTTTTGTATGTTTTTTTCGTTGGTTAATTTTCATAGGTTCTTTTTCCTTCGCTTGTAGATGGGTGCGACAGGAGGTGCGGCCCTGTACTGCATGGGGGCATCGGGACGTTTTTTTTTTGGTTTGACGCGGCTAACAGTGAGGTGGGATGAGGGATGAAAAAAAACCATGATAGGTGGGACAAAAATTAACCGCGGAGACTACCAACTGAGACATTAGGAGTAGAGATCCCTACTAAAATGGATAAAATAAAGGACTGATACTACAGATGTAGGCATTCTTCATCTCTACTAAAATATATTCTTCATCATGTGGTTATTCACCTGTAATAAATCACCCCTGCATACCTACCTGCTTTTCTTCTGTCACAACTCACATTCATAAGCAGTCTTACTTCTTAGGCGAGCTCTGTCTTTTACTATTCTCTTTATCTGCATTTTTTCTTGACTCGGCACATTTACTTTTTTCGGTTATACCTTTGTACTACACTGAATCTAGGAAATATAAAGTAGATGAATGATGTGTTTATTCCTGTGTATACTATTTGACCTTCAATTATGTTTGCTTTCAGGAGTAAGAAGTCAGTTGGAGTGAGAAGTGAAACAAGTACCATGAGCTCAAGTGAATCATTCATCAAGCTGGTAAACGCATAAACTTCAAAAAAATCATCTCAATAAGGTATGCAAGTAATTTATTTTGGGTGTTTGAATTGCCACATTTTGGGTTTTGTTTTCTGTCCATTATATATTCTAGGGACAAACTTCATCTCATTTCTTAGACCAAATAATATTTAACTACAGGATCAGATTCGCGTAAAGTAATTTGCAATGTTTATTCGATTTTGTGCATGACAAGGGGCAAGTAGAATTTTTTCTGTATGCACTTAGCAAGATTAAAATAACAGGCACAAAGTGAATCAAGTGTGTTCAACACACAATTTAAAAGTGAAAGTAGATACACAACTTACTGATCCACATAGAAGAGTGCCGAGTATTGAGATTTGATTTGCCGCATTGCAATGGTCCGCTATGGTCCTGCAGTAATATGTGTATGACAGCAAAAGGATCTTCAAATCAGTATGTACACTTAACTTATCCATTATAATTCGATATATTATATGAGATAACTTGAACATCTTTAGAAACTAGTGTGAAAAAAATATAGCAGCCAAATCGCATTACAATACTATTACGTGTGGATTTTCATATGCACGTTCCCAGACGCTACAAACTTGATCAGAGCCGAAAGCAAGGAAATGCACATCATAGTTGCAATGACGCTAGGAGAAGCCTCTCCACATCTGCATGTTGAGAGACTTGAGCTATTAATTTTGCAGGCACTCCACACAAGCACATGCATGTTAAGTGAGGGTATACGTTATCATTTTGGGTATGATCGAATGGAAATACCTGTTCATGTCATCCTCTGATTCACTGATCCAAATCATCCTGCAAAGCTCATGCATAATGGTTTAGGAAATAAGGTATAGATGCTCAAAGGACAAGATTGATAGCTAACAAATAGTTGATGCTTACAATTAGCCTGTGGTCTCCTCCTCCAACATGTGTTTCCTGTTTGAGCGTTGTGAAAGGTCAGGAGGTCCAGGCAGGTCAAGGCGATGGCAACCTTTGACTTTGGAAATGCAAACCCCCTCTCGGTGGCCCTCTCCACAACATCATCCAACATATTGACGTTTAGCTGACAGAAAGGAACTATACACATTTAGCTAGGAAATCTAGGAACAAGAAAATAGACCGGTCGGCATGTATGATTAAGGATAAAGAATGCACTAACTTTCAAACTGTTTTGATGCCTGACCACATATATTGTCAACATGGAAATTCTGGTTTCTGAAATCAGTTTCCTTGCTGAGTAGAACACCTATTATGAAATTTGTTTGTTCTAGAGCCGAGTGCAGACATCACTTTTGTTAACCGTGATGCTATAATACTCGGGAAAATTGTGTTATTAGGAAATTGGTCAAGGCATATAGCTCCATCTATGCTCCCATAGACATAAGATGATGAGACTATTATAAACAAATTCATCTTGTTTTCTGCAGTTCTGAAATCTGTAATGCAATGTTTCACTTGTTTGGTCCTCTCTTTTTCATACGATGTTCTTGGTTTGTGTCTTCGACAATGCATAGACAGTAAACTGCATGCATTACAACCTTAGATTAGTAAGTTGTAACTTTTGCAGCCAATAAAAATATAGGTAATTAATGCAATCAACCTTAGATTAGATGTTTTGTATGTGTCATCAATGCACGCACTCACTGGATTATTACTTATTTTGGCCTACAAACTGTTGTTTAAATGTTTATCATGCATCCATCTTCCATTATAATTCTGGTAATCCTTTGCTCCCTTCATTTTAACTAAACCTTTTCTTCAGATCTGTGAAAGCCATATAATTTGCATGCTCCAATTTTAATTTTAACTATAATGGAACAGGTTACTTTTCTGGTTTCATTTTAACTATCATGGAACAAGTTACTTTTCTGGTTTAGTGTATCTTTTTGCTTCTACCTTGAACTAAGCGCAATTGCTTTATTATAAACAATTGATCCAAAATGCATAGTGCATCTTATTGTTCGGCGAAAAACTTTCCTGGTTGACACTATAGCTAAACCATCTTTTCACAAAATCCTGCTATTCTCTCTGTACATTTGCTTCACTTATTTTGTTGTCTTAGTTTGATAATTCGGTTATGGTTGAAAAATGTAAAAAGATTAGTGTCCTGTTTATTGTGTTTCCGTGTGAACTTGTTCTGAACAGCACGTGCTGAACCTTATGGTTTGCAGTTTTGTCAGAGATATGTTTTGCTAGGCTGGAGGCTTGTGAGATCTTCAGATTATCCTAATTGCTTCTACATAGAAGGTGCAGCCGTCGCATGGTTCCAAATGTCTCATTGATCCAAAATGCATAGTGCATCTATTTGCTTTCCTGGTTGACACTATAACTAAACCATTGCTTCACGAAATCATGCTATGCTCTCTGTACATTTGCTTCACTTATTATGTTTGGTCAATTTGTTATTTCGGTTATGGTTGAAAAATGCAAAAAGATTAGCTGTTTTACTTATTCTGAACCTTACGTGCTGTTGTTTTACTTTGCAGTTTTGGTTGGCTGATAGCTTGCAAGATCTTCATATTCTACATAGAAGGTGCAGTGTGATGTGATGCATATGGAACTGGTATTACTTTGCAGTATGGAACTGGCGGTGGGTGTATGAAATGTGATGGCTGTAACATTATACCTAATTTCTTATCAGTTCATGATATGGCTGTTTGAAATGTGATACCTGGATGTGAGTGTCTCTGGCGCGGGATCCTGGACGCCTCCGGCGGCGGCTGGTGAAAGGGATAGACGGATCCTGGACATCTTCAGCGACGGGTCCTGAAAGGGATCGGCGCCGGATCCTGGAAGCGTTCGGCTGAGGGTCCTCAACTGGACATGCACCGGATCAGTGGAGGCCGGATCAGTGGAGACCAGCGGCGGATCAGTGCCAGGGCGGCGGCGAAGGGATGGAGCGGCGGCGGTGAAGGGATGAAGAGCGGCGGCGGGCGAATGAGGGCACAAACTCGGGCGTCTGTTTCTCGCTCGAGGGCACGAGACCTCGCTCGTACGTGCGGGGGATTGGTTTGTGATTTATTTTCGCTGGTTAATTTTCGCCGGGTTTTTCTTGCTGGTTAATTTTCGCCGGTTTGTTCGTGTCAGATGGGTGCGAAGGGAGGTTAGGCGCGTGGGGGCGGATGTGGGACTCGGCCCTAGGGTTTTTCTTGGTTCATCGCGGCTGAGCGGGAGGTGGGAGCAGGTACCAAAAAAGACCGGGTGAGGTGGGACGAAAATTAAACCCGGAATGTGACCTACCAACTGAGATATTAGGAGTAGAGATTGCGCTGTCCTTTCCAATTACTTCTGTTGTCTTACTCTTATCATTAAACCCCCACTACACCTAAATTCTCGGGCTTGTGATGATTGAACTCTTTTTAAGGGGTGGTGCACACTACACAGACTGATTCCTTCTATAGCATTTTTGTTAGACAAATTCTTTATAAAGCAAATGGTATACACACTTTATTTGTGGTTGAGAAAATGGTGTACACAATTTTTTTGAGAGTTTGGTATACACACTAATACATCGCTCTCCGTGGGATGGGCCCGGCTCCTCGCTTGCTCAATTACTTCATGGGCCAGCGCCCAGCCTGCCCTGTCCCTTCCTTTCCAATTCGGGAGCTCTTCGCCCACTGCGCCAAGATGCCCCTGTAGCGCTTGCTAGATAGCTCGTGGGCCACGGCCCAGCCTGTGCCCTCGCTCGGCCGCCTTCCCGGGCGTGCCTATGCCTCTATTTTAAAAAAAAGCTAGAAGCGAGAGCAACTAATAAGTGTACCCCTTGCAGGAGCCTCGCAATGGTCACTTTTGGTGGTAAGAGCATGTCATTTGGCGTGCTCTCAGCCACCGTCACGTGTCGCGTGTTGGGCTCTCCATCGGAATGGTTTTTTCTTTGTTTTCATATGCATTTTTGGGGTTTAGATGATTTTTTCCGTGTTCTTTCGTATTTTGGTTTTTCCTAGATTTTGAAGAAAAAAATTGATTCTTTTTTGCTTGAAATAAACGTGTTTTCTTTTGCTTCCACGAGCGGCATAGTTGTGTTTCTTTGAAAAGAAAAGACACATGTATTTTTTGCTTCCATGGGAGGCAGAGAGTTGCTTCGTGTGAAGATACAGATTTGCATCCGCAAGAGGCTGAAAGCGCAACCAATCCCCGGATGGTTTTGGTAATTCATAACAATATTGAACTAATATCCATTCAAGATAAATATTTCAGGATGTTCAATGTTTGGCATGGTATGGAATAGAGATGTAGACCCCTGAAAATGATAAGGACAAAGATTGGCAAAAGCTCAAGGCTTTACATTTGAAATTACCTCATCATGGCCGGCTCGACTAGCCTCAGCATTATCCTGAGAAGAAGGGGCGTCAGCCAATTGAATAAAAAGAAGGCTAAGCGAGTCAAGTTCTGCCTCCGGCTCATTTTCACCGACTAGCTCATCTGCATTGACCGGCTCATTCTCTTGAGGAACTAGGGCAGGGGTAGACTTGCGAGGTTTCTTCTTTTTCCAAAACTTGTCGTCTACCTGCATACATGATAAGTCGGAAATTAAGATTGAGATGAACAAGTCAAACGTAGAATGAATAAGAAAGTGCAAGGATACATACTGGAGGCAGAGGATTTGTTATGCAGAAGGGAGCCAGCCCAGTCTTGTTACATTTTTCCTGGGGCTCTCCTAGCAACTTCTTCGTAGCCTTGTTGATTTCACCAACATACAAGTTAACTTGACTGAATCGCCGCGCATCCGCCGGCTCACCGGTATAGTTACACATCAAATCACCTCTCAGGCTAAGGGGCTGGATGCGCCAGCTTATCCAGCACCAGGTCAAGTCAATCCCGGTGAGCCCATTGGCTATCAAGGCCCTCAGTTTTGAATATACAGGCGCGACTTGTTGTCACTCTTCATCAGACGGTCAATCCAGAAAGGCCACCATTGCGTTGACCCAGTCCAATCTGTAAACCGGCAAGGGGTTTTCGCCTTCAAGAGGCGGTGTTCTTGCAGTAGAACCAAGTTCTGTTCCATCCCTTCGGATGACTCGCTAGCCTGGCCTTTGGAAAAAGTATTGTTTTTCGCCTCTGAATGGAAATCCCACCAAGTTCTATACTAGGACTATCTGTGAACTCGGTCTGGTGGTTGATGTAGAAAAATTCCCGTAAGAGAGGGACAATTGGCTCCATATGAAGATAGACTTCACAGAAAAGTTGAAATTGGCAAAGATTGGTCATTGAGTTTGGACCAATATCCCAAGGGCAGAGATCAAAGAAATTGAGGAATCCCGGAAGAATTTTGACCCGGGTGGTGAGAAGCCCCTTTGGAGATGATATGTGAAAACAATGATTTCTCCTTGGTCGGGATGGGGAGAACTCTCTTCATCAGGTGCCTGCCAGCTGATTATTTCTTGAGCTGGCAATAGGCCTTGTCCCATGAGGTCGGCAAGCACAAGGGTAGAAACTTGGGATCTGACCCAGTTGCAAGCCTTATCAGTTTTTGCCATGATGAGTTGCCTAAAGTTGAAACTGTGAAATGAAACAATGATGATAAACAGGCATCTTATAGTCATAAGCAATAAATCGCCAGGTTTATTCAAGTTATAAGTCGGTAAAATAATGAGACTGCTACAATCAGGAATGAGCTGACACATATGGCCATAAGCGGTTCGCCAAGCTTCTCAAAGTGATAAGTCGGCAAGGCAAAGGGCAGTTATATCCATTCAAACTGGCCATCAAGTTTTAGTGAGTTACAACAAGTAATGATGAGCCAACAAATCATAAAGCCAACTCTAGCTATTCGAATGCCTCGTGGGTTTTTCTACTAAGTGTTGGCTATAAACAAGATTCTGATAAAGCAGTTACAATTACAGATTTACAAAATAGTTCGAAAAGGAAATATTTACTAGACCTAAAACAAGAAATGGAAGTATGAACTTGTCCATCAGTGGGGTTCGAGAGCAATATGGAGATTTCAGATGCGAAAATGGCGGTGAGGCCGCAACTAGAGCACTTTCACAGTTTGCTAAAAGGAATCTAGATCGGCTAAGAATGGTGGTAAGCACCGATGAACTACGACGAACTACACAAGAGGATGAATGCTACAAATCTAATGAGGAAGATCTGAGCATACCTAGTTGCAGCGGAGAGTGGCCGGAGTTTTTCGGCGAGCTCTGGTGACGCCGAGGTCGTAGACGAGATGGTCGTCGAACTTGAAGTGATGCGGCGTGGCTTTGGGTGCGACGGAGCTCGGGCGCGAGGAAGAAGACGACCGAAGGATTGCTACTTCTTGAGCTTTCATTGATTTTTCCCTTGAAGAAAGGATGATGCAGCAAAGTAGAGATAAGTATTTCCCTAAGTTAAGAACCAAGGTATCAATCGATTAGGAGGCACAAGCAAGTCCCCAATATATGCAACTGCACAAACTGACAAACACTTGCACTCAACGTGAAAAAGGGGTTGTCAATCCCTTCAAGGTCACTTGCAAGAGTGTGATCTAATAGAGATAGATATAAAAGATAAGTAAAAGGAAAAATAAAATAAATATAAATAAATTGCAGCAAGGTATTTTTGGTTTTTTATAGGTCTGAAAATATATGGTAGAAAATAGACCCCGGGGCCATAGGTTTCACTAGTGGCTTCTCTCTTAAAGAAAGCATACGACAGGTAAACAAATTATTGATGAGCAATTGATAGAAAAGTGCAAAGTTATGACGATGTCTAAGGAAATGATCATGAATATAGGCATCATGTCCGTGACAAGTAGACCGACTCCTGCCTATATCTAATAGTATTACTCCACATATCGACTGCTGTCCAGCATGCATCTAGAGTATTAAGTTCATAAGAACGGAGTAACACCTTAAGCAAGATGACATGATGTAGAGGGATAGATCCAATCAATATGGTAAAAAACCCATCTTTTTATCCTTAATGGCAACAATACAATACGTGCCTCACTACCCCTACTGTCACTGGGTGAGGACACCGCAAGATTGAACCCATCACAAAGCACCTCTCCTATTGCAAGAAAAACCAATCTAGTAGGCCAAACCAAATTGATAGATCGTAGAGAAATACAAAGCTATCTTAATCATGCATAAAAGAGTTCATAAAAGAATCAAATAATATTCATAGATAATCTGATCATAAGTCACAATTCATCGGATCTCAACAAACGCACCGCAAAACAAGATTCCATCGAATAGATCTCCAAAAACACCGAGGAGAACATTGTATTAAAGATCAAAGAGAGAGAATAAGACATTTAGCTACTAGTTATGGACCCTTATGCCCGTGGTAAACTACTCACACATCATCGGAAGGGCACCAAGGTTGGTGTAGAGGCCCTTCGTGATCGACCCCCCCCCCTCCAGCGGAGTGCCGTAAAAGGCCCCAAGATGGGATCTCACGAGAACAGAAGCTTGCGGTGGTGGAAAATTATTTTTGGTGTGCCCCCTGACATAAGGGGAATATTTGGGAATTTATAGTGCTGGAGTTAGGGTTAGGAGAGTCACGAGGGGCCCACAAGCCTAGGGGCGTGCCCGCGCCCCTAGGGCTTGTGGCCTCCTCGTGGGTCTTCTGGCCTCCTCCCTAAGCTTCCTAGGTGTCTTGTTGTCTAAGAAAAATCGTCAAAAAGTTTCATTCCATTTGGTATTGATTTTCTGTAAAAGACAAAAGCAAGGAAAAAACAAGAACTGGCATCAGACGCTAGGTTAACAGGTTAGTCCCCAAAATAATATAAAATATAATATTAATGCATATAAAACATCCAAAACAGATAATAAAATAGCATGGAATGATAAAAAATTATAGATACGTTGGAGATGTATCAAGCATCCCAAGCTTAATTCATGCTCTCTTCGCGTAGGTAAATGATAAAAACAGAATTTTTGATGTGGAATGCTACCTAACATATTTATCAATGCAATTCTTCTTATGGTGGCATGAATGTTCAGATCCATAAGATTCAAAACAAAAGTTTAATATCGACATAAAAATAATAATACTTCAAGCATACTAATAAAGCAATCATGTCTTCTCAAAATATCATGGCTAAAGAAAGTTATCCCTGCAAAATGATAAAGTCTTGTCATGCTCTATCTTCATCACACAAAGTATTTTATCATGCACAACCCTGATGAGAAGCCAAACAATTGTTCATACATTTAATGTTCTCAAGCTTTTTAACCTTTCACGCAATACATGAGCGTGAGCCATGGATATAACACTATAGGTGGAATAGAATATGGTGGAGGTTGTGAGGAGAAGACAAAAGGGGAGAAAGCCTCACATTAACTAGGCAAATTAATGGGCTATGGAGATGACCATCAATTGATATCGATGCAAGTGAGTAGGGATTGCCATGCAACAGATGCACTAGAGCTATAAGTGTATGAAAACTCAAAAGAAAACTAAGTGGGTGTGCATCCAACTTGCCTGCTCACGAAGACCTAGGGCAATTTGAGGAAGCCCATCATTGGAATATGCAAGCTAAGTTCTATAATGAAAAATTCGCACTAGTATATGAAAGTGATAAAATAGGAGACTCTCTATCATGAAGAAAATGGTGCTATTTTTGAAGCTCAAGTGTGGAAAAAGATAGTAGTATTGTCCCTTCTCTCTTTTTCTATCATTTTTTGTTTTTAGGCTTTTGGCCCTTTTTATATTTTTATTGGGCTCTTTGGCTATTTTAAGTCCGAAGCCTCATCTCGACTTGTGGGAGAATCATAGCCTCCATCATCCTTTCCTCACATGGGACAATGCTCTAATAATGATGATCATCACACTTTTATTTACTTACAACTCAAGAATTACAACTCGATACTAGAACAAAGATATGACTCTATATGAATGCCTCCGGCGGTGTACCGGGATATGCAATGATCTAGTGTGACATGTATAAAAAATATGAACGGTGGCCAAGCCACAAATATTATGCCAACTACATGATCATGCAAAGCAATATGACAATGATGGTGCGTGTCATAATAAATGGAATGGTGGAAGTTGCATGGCAATATATCTTGGAATGGCTATGGAAATGCCATAATAGGTAGGTTGGTGGCTGTTTTGAGGAAGGGTATATGGTGGGTTTAATGCACCGGCGAAAGTTGCGCGGTACTAGAGAGGCCAGCAATGGTGGAAGGGTGAGAGTGCGTATAATCCATGGACTCAAAATTAGTCATAAAGAACTCACATACTTATTGCAAATATTTATTAGCCATCGAAGCAAAGTACTAATACGCATGCTCCTAGGGAGAGGTTGGTAGGAGTTAACCACCGTGCGCTCCCGACCTCCACACAAAGGATGACAATCAATAATAAATCATGCTCTAACTTCATCGCATAACGATAGACCATACGTGCATGCCTCGAAAATCACAAAATTTAACACAAGTATTTCTACTAATACGCAATTACACTCTAGCATGACTCTAATATCACCATCTTTATATCTCAAAACAAATGCAAGGAATCAAACTTCTCATATATTCAACTCTTTATGAAAGTTTTTATTATATCCCTCTTGGATACCTATCATATTAGGACCAAATTAATAACCTAAGCAAATTTCCATATTGTTTTAAGACTCTCAAAATAATATAAGTGAAGCATTAAAGTTCATCAATTTCTACAAAATAAAACCACCGCCGTGCTCTAAAAAATATAAGTGAAGCCCTACAACAACTACCTAGCTCAAAAGATATAAGTGAAGCACATAGAGTATTCTAATAAATTCAGGATTAATGCGCGTCCATCTCAAAAGGTGTGTACAGCAAGGATGATTGTGGCAAACTAAAAAGCAAAGACTCATATAATACAAGACTCTCCAAGCAAAACACATCATGTGGTGAATAAAAATATAGCCTCAAGTAAATTTATTGATGGATTGAAGACGAAAGAGGGGCTGCCATCCGGGGCATCCCCAAGCTTAGATGATTGGTTGTCCTTGAATATTACCTTGGGGTGCCTTGGGCATCCCCAAGCTTAGGCTCTTGCCACTCCTTATTCCACAGTCCATCAAATTTTTAGCCAAAACTTGAAAACTTCACAACACGAAACTCAACAGAAAACTCATAAGATCCGTTAGTATAATAAAGCAAATCACCACTTTAGGTACTGTTGTGAACTCATTCTAAATTTATATTGGTGTTATATCTACTGTATTCCAACTTCTCCATGGTTCATACCCCCCTAATACTACCCATATATTCATCAAAAATAAGCAGACAACACAAAGAAAACATAATCTGTCAAAAACAGAACAATCTATAGTAATCTAGAAATTTTGTATACTTCTGTAACTCCAAAAATCCTAAAAAATTTGGACAATCGAGGCAATTTGTATATCAATCTTGTGTAAAACACTCAAGAATTTATCATGTTCCAGCATCTCAGATCAATTCTATTACAGGGCGCAAAAGTTTTTGTTTTTCAGCAAAATCAAATCAACTATCACAATGGACCATCCCAAAGGTCTTACTTGGCACAAACAGTAATTAAAACACTAAAACACAATTATTACAAACGTAATATTTTGTATTTATTCAAGAACAGAAGAAAAAACAAAAAATAGAAAATAAAATTGGGTTGCCTCCCAACAAGCGTTATTGTTTAACGCCCCTAGCTAGGCATATTGCATAGATCTAGGTATTATCATCTTTGGTATTAAATCCATAAGTGGCCCTCATAATAGATTCATATGGTAATTTAATTTTCTTTCATGGAAAGTGTTCCATCCCCTTCCTTAATGGAAATTGAAATCTAATGTTTCCTTCTTTCATATAAATAATTGCACCAATCATTCTTAGGAAAGGTCTACCAAGTATAATAGGGCATGTAGGATTGCAATCTATATGAAGCACAATAAAATCTACGGGCACATAATTCCTATTTGCAACAATAAAAACATCATTAATCCTTCCCATAGTTTTCTTAATAGTGGAATCCGCTAGATGCAAATTCAAAGAACAATCATGAAATTTATGGAAACCTAGCTGTCGGTGTCAAAACCGGCGGATCTCGGGTAGGGGGTCCCGAACTGTGCGTCTAAGGTGGATGGTAACAGGAGGCAGGGGACACGATGTTTTACCCAGGTTCGGGCCCTCTTAATGGAGGTAAAACCCTACGTCCTGCTTGATTTATTCTTGATAATACGAGTAGTACAAGAGTTGATCTACCACGAGATCGAACATGCTAAACCCTAAAAGCTAGCCTATGGTATGATTGTATGTTGTCCTACGGACTAAAACCCTCCGGTTTATATAGATACCGGAGGGGGCTAGGGTTACACAAGGTCGGTTACAAAGGAGGAGATATCCATATCCGTATTGCCTAGCTTGCCTTCCACGCCAAGTAGAGTCCCATCCGGACACGAGACAAAGTCTTCAATCTTGTATCTTCATAGTCCAACAGTCCGACCAAAGGATATAGTCCGGCTGTCCGGAGACCCCCTAATCTAGGACTCCCTCAGTAGCCCCGAACCAGGCTTCAATGACGATGAGTCCAGCGCACAGTGTTGTCTTCGACATTGCAAGGCGGGTTCTTCTCCAGATTTCGAATGTTTGTAAAGTAGTGTCCGGCTTCATAAATGTTGAACCTCTTGGCTTCTGTTCCCAATTAGGGGTATCTCCCACGCGTCGAATGAATGCGAGGTGCCAAGGCGTTTTTACATTCGCCCCCCTAGCCAGATAAATAAATTGTCTATTAAAGGGATGGGGATTCTTAGATCCGATCCACACCATCCTCCCCCAGTGAGAATCCATCAGAGCGTGCTTCGGAAAGATCCATTCCAGCATGGCTGACCTCCGCAGCTCCTCCTCCCGCCACCGTATCCCTAAGCCCGATGATTAGGAGAGGTGTTCAGTCCCACACAGTCGATTAGTCAAACTGCAGACCAAGGGATTTCTCCCTCCAGCGTATATGGTGCCCATCCGGGCCGGGCTCGCCACCTACAATGGCGGGGAGCAAGTGGAGAGCTTCCCCAACCCCTCTACGGGGGAGCGGGTATGCCTTGTCCCTTATTTATTGAGGGGACTTGGATTTACGATCCATCCGTTCCTCCGCGGGCTCCTAGAGTTTTGTGGCCTCCAACTGCATGATTTCACCCCTGCTTCCATTTTACACATCGCCGGATATGTTGCCCTCTGCGAGTTGTTCCTGGGCTGCGAGGCTCATTTTGAGCTATGGAAAAGGTTATTTTGCCTCGTCCCTCACACATAGCAGGGGTCACTTTATCAAGTGGGCGGAGCCGAAATATGGCGCATCGCCGAAACCGGGTACCTGTCCCGTACTCCAAAGAAGACGTCCAAAGACTGGCCTTCGGAATGGTTTTATATGGAGGACGTCCCCCTTCCGGACCCTGTTCAGCGGGGTCTTCCTGAGTTCAACAATGCTCCTCTGAAGAAGCACCGAAGTTGGCGCCCACGGAGCCCCCAGGCGGAAGACAACGGGGAAGTCCTTTACCTGATGAACCGGATTAAAGCACTGGCTCAATTAGGATTGACAGTAAATCGAGGTTATGTCAATATGCATTATGCGGGGAGTGCAGCCACTTCAATATCGAGGGCACCCCTTGTGGTGTTTTAACGGGGAAGATGACGCCACCCGTTGCGGGCGCAAGGGTCCGGACAATGCTGATGCGTTAGCAAAAATTCTGTCTGAATTGTTCAAGGGAGAGGAGGAGTTCATCCACATTAAGCCACGGGATGGATTTTCCATTTACAACCCTCCAAGCTGGGTGAGTTACATCTCCTTACTCATATTCTTCCCGCATTCTTTGTCGTAGGTACTCACCTTGTCATTTTGCGGCAGTAATTGCGAAGAGCCATAAGGGAGGTCAGCATCCCATCTCCACAATCAGAGGACCCTGATCGGGCCCTTGGTCCCGGACTCGAAGAAGATCCGGACATATTCGTGGAGCTGATAGACCGGTAGTTCTACCAATTAAGCTGCGATGACACCATGGTGGCCATTACGGCCGACTATCCCAGACTGCTTCCTGCGTCGCATGTAAGAAAACCCAAAAGTCCCAACTCCAAAAACTAAGATCCCCTTTTAGACACTTCACCTACCATATACACATGGTGTTTTACAGGGAAGGCATTCGGGACGCCGTGCCGAACCCGCAGCAACTCGCCCACAAGAGGCACCAAGGCCGGGCAGGCCGAAAAGGAAGGCGGTCAGGACGGAGACGCCGACGCAGAGGTATGAAAGAAACCCCGCTCCGTGGTTTTCATCTTTCTCGAAAGGTAATGACGTCCATGTTTCTTTAACAGAAAAAACGCTTGCCGGAATATGTCCGGTGAGGCTGCCGATCATGCTTCCACCAGTCGGGCTCCAGGGCCGGACATAGAGGCGGAAGCCGGCACAGGGCGGATGCCGGATAATCCCTCTACATAGGATGCGGATAGATTGTCCGCTACAAATTCGGAAGTGGAGAGCGCCATGAATCATAGGCGTCGCCGGGCCGTACTCTGTGACGCTTGTTTCTCACCAGAGGCATTTGACGCCTTCAATCCTGGAGAGGCGTACCTACGTGCTGCTCAAGATGGTCTAGCCAGAGCCACGGATCAGTATGTAAGGGATGTACGGGTAAGTAAATCTGACGATTATATATATTAGTAGCCCCCGAGACTTGAAACAGTTAGCAGAACTGATTTAAGGATCAACTATTTGTGCAGGTTCTTATAGAGAAGAATACTCGACTGTCTCAGGAGCTAGAGGAATGCAAGACCCAACTTCGGGCCGCTGTTGCCGCATTAAAGGAACATAAAAGTCCCCCGCTGGTAACCTTTCTGTTCAAAGAACTATAGGTACCGTATGGCGTGCGGCATGGCCGCAGATCTAACAATAGATGTTGCAGATGACTCTAGAGAGAATCCGAAGGACCAGCATGTCGTACGATAGCTAAAGGCTGGCGAGTGCGTGCTGAATGTGGTCAGGCGGGAGAAAAAAATCTCCAAGACACCAATACCAGGCTGAGCGTGGAACTAAAAGACGTTCGAGCTCAGCTCGCGGACTCCGAGAAGGAGAATAAGCGGCTTCAACGCGACTTTTTCAGTAAGTGCTTGAACGAACTTTAAAAGAGTTTGGCGAAGAAGCCAACTAACAGAGTTATGTCTGCAGGTATGCTGACGGGTCATCCCGCAGAGGAGATGCCCGGGTCTGCGGGTGATCTTCTATCCGAGCTCTCACAACTGCACGAACAAGTTCGGCAGGTGATGCAAGGAATTGCCCAGGCCTTGTGGCCATCCGTCTCCCTTCCAGAAGGTGTTGGAGAGCTTGTGGAGAAGCTCAAGGGAGCACGGCGGCGCTTCCGATTATGGAAGATATCGGCCTGCTGTCAAGGTGCCAGGGAGGCCCGGGCCATGGTGAAGACGCGGTATACCAAGACTGACCCGAATCACATGGCCGAGGTTGGACCTGTGGGGCCCGACGGGAAAGAGATCCCCGTTAGCTTAGTCTATGGGCAAGTAAAATTGGCCTCAAAGTATTCCCAACAGGATTATAGGCTAGACCACCTGTTGGATGGTATAGAAGAGGAATTTAGTCAGTCTACATGAATATGTAATTAAAGTGACATGTATAATGCCTTCTAGCCGGATTGTATATCATTTGTCATGGCAGACCTTTTCGCTTCGACCTCGGGACCCGATAGTCCGGAGTGTATCCGAATACCCTCTCGGTTATATAAGAACCGGGGTATGCGTGGAGACCAGGCGTAGGGGTCATTAGTGCTTGAACAGACAAGTGCCCAACTAGTTATGTTATATTACATGGGTAGTAAGAAACATCTTCCAGGGAGAATAGTTCTGTTAAGGGTTCCTTTCCCTGGGTATGCATGCCCTAAAGTGCATGTCCGGACTGCGAGAGAAAATGCAGGAAAAAACATCTGGGGGCACATATGGAAAATAAATAAAAATCATCTTTTGTTCACCGACCGAATATTCCCTTAAGAACGCTAGCTTTCGGCTTCACCCAGTCCGAGGTACACATCCGGGTGACCCGGCAGTAACAATCGTAGAGGTGCTCCCCTTATGCCCTAGCCGAATTAACGGGAACGTAGGGCATAAATACAAGAGCCAGGCAACCCAGCTTGGCCAAAACTTAAGTCATATCGATGCATATAATGGCGAAGAAAAGGTACATGCAGAAGAATAACACACGTGGTGGGCATAAAACCCAAAGAGATAATTAATCTTCTGTGTAAGAAGCCCCAGGTATAATGAGCGCGGTTAGCGCATCTATGGTGTGCAACCGAGGCACAAGTTGGCCCTTGAAGGCCTTGAGAAAGAATAAAAGAAAGAAAGAGAAAAAGACAGATAATATATATTTAAAAAATGGACAAAGGAAGGAGACAAACATATAGTCCGGCGCTAGGCGTAGAATCTTCGGAGCCTGGCTGCGTTCCATGGGTTTGGCTCAAGTCGATTATTCGATGCATCCGCAGACGGTACGCTCCACCGGTTAGAACTTGGTCAATAATGAAGGGACCTTCCCATTGGGGCTCGAGCTTGGACTTTTTCTTCTCCGGTAGGCGTAGAACTAACTCGCCAACGTTATAAGTTTTGGCCCGTACTTCTCTGCTTTGGTATCTGCCAGCCTGTTGCTGATAAAATGCGGAACGGGCTTTTGCCACGTCGCGTTCCTCCTCCAAGGTGTCCAAGCTATCCTGCCGATGGAGCTCGGCTTCTCTTTCTTCGTACATGCGCACTCGAGGTGAGTCATGAATTATGTCACAAGGCAGGACTGCCTCTGCGCCGTACACCATAAAGAAGGGTGTATATCCGGTACTACGATTCGGCGTGGTCCGCAGCCCCCAGAGTACGGGGTCGAGCTCCTCTACCCAGTGCATGTTAGACTCTGTTAAGGACCGCACTAATCTGGGGTTAATGCCGCTCATGATAAGACCATTGGCTCGCTTAACTTGGTCGTTGGTTTGTGGGTGATAGACGGAAGCGTAATCGAGCTTGATGCCCATGTTGCTGCACCAGAGTTTTACCTCGTCGGCTGTGAAATTCGTGCCATTGTCAGTGATGATGCTGTGGGGGACGCCATAACGGTGTACGGCCCCGGATATGAAGTCTATCACCGGTCCGGATTCAGCTGTTTTAACAGGTTTGGCCTCTATCCATTTGGTGAATTTATCCACCATGACCAGTAAGTATTTTTTCTTATGGGTTCCCCCTTTAAGGGGTCCAACCATGTCAAGCCCCCAGACCGCAAAAGGCTAGGTAATGGGGATTGTTTGGAGGGCGGTGGGTGGCATGTGGCTTTGGTTTGCAAAAAGCTGGCAACCAGCGCAGCGTTGGACCAAGTCCTGGTAAAATTCTGGACACGCCAAAGAGCCCGCTTGACCGGCTTGAATCCCTTTAGGATATTGAGGCTGTGCTCGACCAGCCTGCGTGGGATTCCTGGAATGTCTAAGGGGTGCCAGATGAATATGTCCCAATTCTCGTGCAGGAACTCTCGTAGTGCGGCGTCCACTACGGGGTTTAACTGTGCCCCGATGGAGGCTGCTTTTGTAGGGTCCGTTGGGTGGACTTGGAATTTGACTATTTCATCCGCTGGTTTAAAAGAGGTGGACTAGGATCTCTTGTCAAGTATTACGTCGTCCCTGTCCACCGTGGAGCATAGCGCGGTTAATTCCTTGGCTGAAAAGGCTTCGGATAATGCCTCGAGGGCCAATGCAGCTGTTTTGTTTTCGGCGCAGAGTGTTGTGTCCGGATCACTAGCGAGAGTGATGATTCCGTTGGGTCCAGGCATTTTGAGCTTCATGTACCCGTAATGGGGTATGGCTTGGAAGATCGTGAACGCCTCCCGCCCTAAAAGGGCGTGGTATCCACTGCTGAACGGGACCACTTGGAATGTAATTTCTTCGGACCTATAGTTCTCCGGCGTGCCGAATACCACACCTAGTGTGATTTTTCCAGCACAGCGTGCTTCCCTACTGGGGATGATTCCTCTGAAGGTTGTGCTGCTTTGCTCAATGCGGTTCCAGTCTATTTCCATTTTTTGAAGAGTTTCCTCATAGATGAGGTTTACTCCGCTGCCGCCGTCCATGAGTACTTTGGTGAGTCAAAAGCCATCCACAATTGGACTAAGGACCAGTGCAGCTGGTGCTCGAGCAGTTCGGAATTTAGGTTCGTCACTGGCATTGAAGGTAATGGCCGTGTCACTCCATGGATTCATTGCTGCTACGTGGCAGATTTTGGCGAGGTTGCGGAGTGTTCGCTTGCGCCTATTATTTGATGCGAAGGTTTCAAAAACTGTTAATACTGTATTGTTATCAATAGGATGGTGCTCTGTGGCATTTGGGATAAGAAAATCCTCGCCGCTTTTGGCCACCTGCCGGAGTATCCAACATGCTCTAAGACTGTGCGTTGGTATGGTATCCGATGTGCTATGAATTTTGCAGGGTCCGTTAAGCCATCACTCCAATACGGTTCCATGCCCTGTATAGGGTTTTTGTTTCTTTGTAACTGACTCGAGTGTCTTATGATAGTGCACCCTTTTACTTCGGACTGGGTGTATATTCTTGGTCGGATTATCCCAAAATTTTGTTTCGGTTTTCCAGGCGCTTTCCATCACATAGTACTTTTGTACTATGGGGCTAAGTCAGCGAAGCATGATATATCACGGCGACTTAAGGCGTTAAGGATTCCCTTGTCCATGCAATTATTGCAGAAAAGTGAGACTGTGTCTTCCTCGCAGCAGTCCTTAACCTTGTTCATCACAAGGAGGAACCTGGCCCAATAATGATGTACTGTTTTGTGGGGCTCTTGCCTGATGTGGGAAAGATTGTTTATGTCCGGGTGGGTGGGTGGTTTGAGTCCAAATCCCTACCCGATCTGAGACCCAGGGGCCGAGGAGTTTCCGATCTTGGAAGTTCGGATTCCGGGATGTTGCCTGATGAGTCTGGCCCGCTGCCTGACTCTAGGTTCAGGGTTTGGGCGATGTCCTCCCGTAAACGGGTATCCGGCTCGGAGAGCTCAGGAATTCGGACATAGTTAGTCCTCAAGATAGAGGAAGAATCGCCGCATTGTTCCTCCACCACCGCAACATGATGGGTGACCGGTGGAGAGTTAATCTCCCTTTGATCGGGTTTAAGCCCAATCCGATCATAGTCCGTAGTGACTCCCAGGGCAGTGATGCGATCCAAGAGCTCGTTTAGGGAAGAGAACTCCATTGGATCCATCTGCTCGGCGAATTCTGAGCCGACGTGGAGGCTTTTTTCGATGACCCGAGAAGTCATCGTCGGTGCAGCAACCGAACAGGCAGTCATGACGAAACTGCCTAGCCGGAGAGTTTGGCTGACAGCCAGGGCTCCCCCGGCGGTAATGTCGTTTTTAACGATGAGATGAGGCATCCTTCCTTACGGCGATGACACAGAGGAACTCTCAATGAAAGCACCAATGTCGGTGTCAAAACCGGCGGATCTCGGGTAGGGGGTCCCGAACTGTGTGTCTAAGGTGGATGGTTACAGGAGGCAGGGGACATGATGTTTTACCCAGGTTCGGGCCCTCTTAATGGAGGTAAAACCCTATGTCCTGCTTGATTTATTCTTGATAATACGAGTAGTACAAGAGTTGATCTACCACGAGATCGAAGAGGCTAAACCCTAAAAGCTAGCCTATGGTATGATTGTATGTTGTCCTACGGACTAAAACCCTCCGGTTTATATAGACACCGGACGAGGCTAGGGTTACACAAGGCCGGTTACAAAGGAGGAGATATCCATATCCGTATTGCCTAGCTTGCCTTCTACGCCAAGTAGAGTCCCATCTAGACACAAGACGAAGTCTTCAATCTTGTATCTTCATAGTCCAACAGTCCGGCCAAAGGATATAGTCCGGCTGTCCGGAGACCCCCTATTCCAGGACTCCCTCACTAGCACATCACATAAAGTTTTGGGAATAGTGGAAACGCTAGCACACAACTCACACAAAGCATTGCACTAGTAATCTTTAATTTTAATCTTAATAGTAGGTTTCCGTTCATCATAAAGCTTTCTAGGGATTAAAACTTCCAACTCAAGCTTTTCTTCAAACGATTTCATCATAGCATCGACGATATGTTTAGTAAAAGCCTTATTTTGATTATAAGCATGAGGTGAATTTAGCATGGATTACAACAAGGAAATACAATCTATTAAAGAACAATTATCATAATTAAAATCCTTGAAATCCAAAAGAGTGGGTTCATCGCTACCTAAAGTTTTGACCTCTCCAATCCTACTTCTATCAATTTTTTCATTAAGATCTTCACCCTCCAAATTATTGGGACGCCTTCTAGCTAAAGTTCACTCATCTCCAGTCCCATATTTATCAAGTTTTATATTAGAAAACAAAGATTCAATAGGATTCACACCAATCACTTTAAGATCTTTATATTACTAAAAGCTTCAGGTTTAGCAACCATCTTATTTACTAAAGTGGTTTGCTTCTCAGAAAATTGACCTACTAGATTTTGAATATGAGCAAATTGAGATTTAATGCCAAATATTTCCTTAGTAACATCATCAAGCTCTTTATTGATATATTCCATCATAGTTTTTTGTTCTTTAAGTTCGTTCCTAAAGAAACTATTATGCTCAAACTATAAAGACATAAAGCTTTTTGTATTGTTTTCAACTTCTTCCAACCTTCTAAAGTAAAGATCAAGATTCTTGGGTTGATACATGATGGCAAGTAACCAATCTAGCACACAAGAAAACAAAAAGCAAACGAAAAGACGAATAGAAAGAAGGCGAATAAAAAGGCAAACATTTTTGTGTTTTTTGAAAACATTTTAGAAGTGGGGGAGAGGAAAATGAGAGGCAAATGTCAAATAATGTAATGAAAGAGATGAGAGTTTATGATAGGTACTTGCTTGGCTTGATGTAGAACCTCCCCGGCAATGGCGCCAGAAATTCTTCCTGCTACTTCTTGAGCTTGCGTTGATTTTTCCCTTGAAGAGGAAAGGTTAATGCAGCAAAGTAGAGATAAGTATTTCCCTCAGTTAAGAACCAAGGTATCAATCCAGTAGGAGGCACAAGCAAGTCCCCAATATATGCACCTAGACAAACTAACAAACACTTGCACTCAACACGAAAAAGGGGCTGTCAATCCCTTCACGGTCACTTGCAAGATTGAGATCTAATAGAGATAGATATAAAAGATAAGTAAAAGGCAAACTAAAATAAATAAAAATAAATTGCAGCAAGGTATTTTTGGGTTTTTTGTTTTATATATCTGAAAATATATGATGGAAAATAGACCTGGGGGCCATAGGTTTCACTAAAGGCTTCTCTCTTGAAGAAAGCATATGGCGGGTAAACAAATTACTGTTGAGCAATTGATAGAAAAGTGCAAAGTTATGACGATATCTAAGGCAACAATCATGAATATAGGTATCACTTCCGTGACAACTAGACCGACTCCTGCCTGCGTCTAATACTATTACTCCACACGTCAACCGCTATCCAACATGCATCTAGAGTATTAAGTTCATAAGAACGGACTAACGCCTTAAGCAAGATGACATGATGTAGAGGGATAGGTCCAATCAATATGGTAAAACCCCCATCTTTTTATCCTTAATGGCAAAAATACAATACATGCCTCGCTACCCCTACCGTCACTGGGTGAGGACAGCTCAAGATTGAACCCATCACAAAGCACCTCTCCCATTGCAAGAAAAACCAATCTAGTAGGCCAAACCAAATTGATAGATCGGAGAGAAATACAAAGCTATCTTAATCATGCATAAAAGAGTTTAGGGAAGACTCAAATAATATTCATAGAAAATTTGATCTAAAATCCACAATTCATCAGATCTCAACAAACGTACCGCAAAAGAAGATTCCATCGAATAGATCTCCAAGGACATCGAGGAGAACATTATATTGAAGGTCAAAGAGAGAGAGAGAGAAGAATCGATCTAGCTAGTAGCTATGGACCATTAGGTCCATGGTAAACTACTCACACATCATTGGAAGGGCGGCAAGGTTGGTGTAGAGGTCCTTCGTGATCCAACCCCCCTCCGGCGGAGTGCCGAAAAAGGCCCCAATATGGGATCTCACGAGGACAGAAGCTTGCGGCGGCGAAAAAGTATTTTTGGTGTGCCCCCTGACGTAAGGGGTGGAATTTATAGTGCTGGAGTTAGGGTTAGGAGAGCCAAGAGGGGCCCACAAGCCTAGGGCCCCCCCCTGGGGCACGCACTTAGGGCTTGTGGCCTCCTCGTGGGTCTTCTGGCCTCCTCTCGAAGCTTCCTAGGTGTCTTGTTGTCCAAGAAAAATCGTCAAAAAGTTTCGTTCCGTTTGGACTCCATTTGGTATTGATTTTGTGTAGAAGACAAAAACAAGGAAAAAACAACAACTGGCACTAGGCGCTAGGTTAATAGGTTAGTCCCAAAAATAATATAAAATAGCATATTTATGCATATAAAACATCCAAAACAGATATATAATAGCATGGAACGATAAAACATTATAGATACATTGGAGACGTATCAAGGATAGAGCAGTAAAAGTGAATCTAGGATCCCTCGTGCGTTTTTATAAGGCCGTGAGAAGGGGAAAAGGCAGATGCGAAAATAGAGACAGTGTAGTAAATTTTCAAGAAGGGACGCCTCAATTTTCAGGCCTGACAGATATACTCCAAAAGATTCATTGTGATGTCACACCCATACTACAAAAATCTAGGACGATGATGTCATGTCATAAGGAAGCAAGAAGTGTCAAGTGCTAAGGTGCCATAAGCCGACAACATATGACCCGGCCACAATGCAAATTTAAGAGCCAATAATTTCTTGAAAGATTACCCAGAGTTATCATCATTCTGAAGATTAACATGGATAAATCCAAGTCAATATGGGGGCTAATTTTAGGGATATATGAAAGCACAAGTGCTCCCTGGGTGATTTTAGTAATTAATTTCAACATATCTCGTGTTGGACTAATGGATTTGTCTAGTGTATTTCAGACAAGTTCAACAATGGCGTGGGAAGGACAAGAGGATGTGGAACCCGCCCTTCAAGGTGCTAAGGACATGCATTGGCAAAAGCTCAAGACTCTTCATTTCTATTTTAGTGATCCAAGATCACATTGAGTCCACAGGAAAGCCAATACTATTAAAAGGGGACGAGGTGTTTCTTAATGGCTTGCTTGCTCAAATGCTTAGTGATATTGCTCCAAATCCCTCAACCACTTTCTCCATCCAAATATGTCAAAACCCTAAACTCCAACTCGGCTCCACCGATATTTCCTACCCGGTGCCACCGAGTTCATATGACGTAGCCACTGCCAGAAACCCTAGCAATTTGGTTTCGTCGATACGGATCTTGGTCTCACCGAGATGGCCTTGCCAACGCTCTGTGACTTGTTGCATTTATTTGGGTCCCTCTGAGATATGCAATTGGTCTCACTGAGTTGACTTGACATTCTCTCTGTTGCCTTATTGCTCTACTTGGTCTCATCGAGTTGATGCAATCGTGCCATCGAGATGATGTTTGCCCTAAAGCCCTAGCACATCGGTCTGACCGAGTTGTTCCAGTCGGTCCCACCGAGATTCATAATGTTCACATTTTGAACTAATTGGTCCCATCGAGTTTAGCTATTTGGTCTCACCAAGATGGGTCAAATGTATGTAACGGTTGAATTTTTGTGGAGGCTATATATACCCCTCCACCCCCTTCTCCATATGTGAGATCCATCAGAACGTGCCTACACTTCCACCATACATTTTTTGAGAGAGAACCACCTACTCATGTGTTGAGATCAAGATATTCCAGTCCTACCACAAGAATCTTGATTTCTAGCCTTCCCCAAGTTGCTTTCCACTCAAATCATCTTTCCACCATATCCAAATCCGTGAGAGAGAGTTGCGTGTTGGGGAGACTATCATTTGAAGCACAAGAGCAAGGAGTTCATCATCAACACACCATCAATTGCCTTTTAGAGAGTGGTGTCTCCTAGATTGGTTAGGTGTCGCTTGGGAGCCTCCGTCAAGATGTGGAGTTGAACAAAGAAGTTTGTAAGGGCAAGGAGATCGCCTACTTCGTGAAGATCTACCCGAGTGAGGCAAGTCCTTCGTGGACAATGGCCATGGTGGGATAGACAAGGTTGCTTCTTCGTGGACCCTTCGTGGGTGGAGCCCTTCGTGGACTCGCACAGCCGTTACCCTTCGTGGGTTGAAGTCTCCATTAATGTGGATGTATGATAGCACCACCTATCGGAACCACGCCAAAAATCTCCATCTTCATTACGTTTGCAAACGCCAATCCCATCCCTTTACTTGCTTACAATGCATGCTTTACTCTTTCCACTACATATACTCTTATCATGCTTGCTTGAAATGTATTGTGAATGCTTAAACTTGTGCTAAAACTCAACCTTAACTTGAAGAATCTAAAAACTGTTACTTTTGCTGTTAAGGGTCTAATCACCCCCTTTAGACCCTTCTTCTCGATCCTCTCAATTGGTATCAGGGTTTTGGTCTCCATTGCTTTGGTTTAATCGCCATCGGAGGAAGATGGATGAGTCTATGATCGTTCGTATTGGATGTAGAGTGCCTATGCTTGACGAAGAATTCTATAGTTATGGGAAGAGTGAGATGCTTGAGATTTTCAATGAATATAATTTGAACAAGTATATTACGAGCCCTTATGTGTCTCCTATTGATCATTTGCATCCTACCCCCGATGAGTATCTTTGACATGGTTCGCACTCTCTTAGGACCGTTGATCTTATCATTAGAGATTTGCCTAGAAATCTTCTCATGTGCTTGCCTACCTTTGAATGTGCTTATACTATATGGAAATATCTTGAGGAACGCTTTTCGAATTATTCCTTGAAAAATCTAGATGAGATACTTCAAAAGTCAATTGCTTTTTAAAATATGGACCCTAGTGATCCTAAGTTTGATGAATTTCTATTTGAGCTCTGTGACCTTATTCGTGCCAAAGGAAATGTTGGAGTCATTAGTAGCATCATTTCACAAACTACTAGAATTCATAAACATGCACATTGTCATAGTCATAAATCTAATGAATCACTTACCCTAGGTGATGATCACATGGATGATGATATTGAGCATGGCCATTATGATGAAGATGAAGATAGTGACTTTGACCTTGAAGAGTCTATGAGACATTTTGGTCTTATGGCTAACCTTCATGGTTACATGGCCGGAGGGAAATAATGGATTCTTGATAGTGGATGTATTGATCATATGACTTGAGATAAGGGCATGTTCCATGAGCTTGCTAAAAATGACGACCCATGCAAGTATGTAACTTTTGGATATAAGTCCAAGGGTAAGGTACTTGGCCTTGGTAAGGTGACCATTTCCAATGATAGCTCTATCCAAAATTTTATGCTCGTTGAATCTCTTGGCTACAATCTCCTTTTAGTATCTAGACTAGCCGACTTTGGTTATAATGTTCTATTTACTGAAGTAGATTGCCAAGTGTTTCGTAGAGATAATCATAATATGGTCTTTAGCGGTATTCTTAGAGGTGACCTATCCATTTTTGATTTCACTAAGAGAGCCCAACCTCATACTTGCTTAATTGCTAAATCTTCTAAAGTATGGTTATGGCATATAAGGTTAGGTCATGTGGGCATGCGAAATCTTGATAAGCTTATTAAAGGTGATCATATCCTTGGTGTTAAAGATGTCATATTTGACAAGGATAGACTCTGTAGTGCTTGTCAAGCAGGAAAACAAGTTGGAGGAAGTCATCCTGTGAAGAACATCATGACCACGAGAAGACCGCTCGAGCTACTTCATATGGATCTTTTTGGTCCCAACGCCTACAAGAGTCTCGGTGGTAACTCATTCGGTTTGGTCATTGTTGACGACTTCTCAAGATTTATGTGGGTGTTCTTTCTTGATGAAAAATCGCAGGTACAAAAGATCTTCAAGAACTTCACTAAGAAGGCCCAAAACCAATTTGAAGTGAAGACCAAGAAGGTTCGAAGCGACAATGGAACAGAGTTCAAGAACGCCAATGTGGATACCTCTCTTGATGAAGAAGGGATTTCACATGAGTTCTCGGCTACGTACATGCCTCAACAAAATGGAGTTGTTGAGAGGAAGAACTGGACAGTTATTGAGATGGCAAAGAAGATGCTTGACAAATACAAAATGCCAAGACACTTTTGGGCGGAAGCGGTTGAGACAACTTGTCATGATACGAATCGACTAGATCTTTACAAGCTTCTCGGCAAGACGGCATACGAGCTTCTCACCGGTAACAAACCCCAAGTTGGATACTTTCGAGTATTTGGCTCAAAGTTTTACATTCTTCATAAACATTGTCGCTCGAAATTTGCTCCTAAATATCATGAAGGTTTCCTATTCGATTATGGCTCAAACTCTCACACTTACCGTGTCTACAACAATTTCACCCGAAAGGTTGAAGAGATGGTAATGTGAAGTTTGATGAATCTAACGGCTCGTAAGTAGAGCAATTGCCAATTGATGTAGGAGACAAAGATCCTTCGGAAGCAATCCAAGACTTCTCCATTGGCAAGATTCGCCCAACGGAGGTGAAGGAGAGTACTTCATCCATTCAAGTGGAAGCCTCAACTTCACATCAAGGTGAACCACAAGTTCACTTGGAGGCATCCACAAGTGGAACATGTCAAGACGAAGGAAATGAGGAAATACAACAAGATGAACCACCTCAACATCCTTCCCCACCTCCATAAGAGAACGACAATGCCACCAACAATGAAAAAGAAAGAGTAGATGATGAGGATGTTCCACCCCACCCCAAGCAAAAGCTTCCACCAGTTTGAGCAAGAGTCTCAAGAGATCCCCCCGTCGAACAAATCTTCAATGATATTTGAACCGGGATAATCACTCACTCTAAAACTCATTTGGCTAACTTTTGTGAACATTACTCATTCATATCTAGTGTTGAACCTATGAAGGTGGAAGAAGCTCTTGAGGATCCGGATTGGGTGAATGCTATGCATGAAGAGCTACACAATTTCAAGAGGACTCAAGTGTGGACATTGGTTGAAAATCCCAACGACGATCACAGTGTCATTGGAACAAAATGGGTGTTTCGGAATAAGAAAGATGAAGAAGGACAAGTTGTACGCAACGAGGCCCGTCTTGTCGCTGAAGGCTACACTTAAGTCGAATGTATGGACTATGGTGAGACATCTACCCCCGTTGCTAGATTTGAGTCCATTCGCATCTTACTTGCTTATGCCAATCACCATGATATCACTTTATACCAAATGGACATTAAAAGTGCTTTTATAAATGGAGAAATTGAGGAGGATGTTTATGTTAAACAACCTCCCGGTTTTGTTAATCACAAGAAACCTAATCATGTCTATAAACTTCATAAAGCTCTTTATGGTCTTAAATAGCCCCCTAGAGCTTGGTACAAATGCTTGACTAAGTTTCTTATTGAAAAAGGCTTTGAAATTAGGAAAATTGATTCTATGCTTTTTTACTAAAAGGGTTAATGGTGAATTATTTGTGCGCCAAATTTATGTGGATGATATCATATTTGGTTCTACTAACCCCCATTTTAGTGAAAAATTTGGAATGCTAATGTCAGAGAAGTTTGAGATGTCTATGATGAGTGAACTCAAATTTTTCCTTGGGTTGCAAATCAAGCAAACTAATTTGTCTCATAAACAAAGGATACCAAGGAACTTTTCAAGAAGTTGAACATGCAAGAAAGCAAATGTATGAAAACACCCAGGCCTACTAGCGGACATCTTGACTTGACTAAGGATGGCAATCCGGTTGACCAAAAGGTTTACCATTCTATGATTGGTTCATTGTTATATCTATGTGCATGCCGTCCCGGTATTATGCTAAGTGTGTGCATGTGTGCATGATATCAAGCGGCCCCTAAAGAATGTCATCTTAAGGTCGTGAAAAGCATAGTGAGATACTTAATTCATACACCAAACTTTGGGATTTGGTATCCTAAGAGGTCATCTTTTGATCTTGTTGCATACTCCGATTCGGACTATGCCGGTGGCAAGGTTGATAGGAAGTCCACTTCGGGTACTTGTCAATTTCTTGGTAGATCCCTTGTTATAATGCCCTCGATGCGACTATATCTCCCATGTGTCGAAGCATGACTTAGAGGCATAACCGCATTGAAAGCAATGTCGCAAGTGAGGTAATCTTCACACAACCCATGTAATACATAAGGGAAAGAGATACATAGTTGGCTTACAATCGCCACTTCACACAATTACATGAATTAAAGCATTACATCATCCAGATACAATCAAGGTTCGACTATGGAACCAAAATATAAGAAGACTACCCCAAATGCTACACAGATCCCCGATTGACCCCAACTGGGCTCCACTACTGATCAACTAGAACGAAACAACACAAAGGGCAAGATCTTCATCGAGCTCCTCCTTGAGCTTGGTTGCGTCATCTGCACGGTTCAACGGCACCTGCAAGCTGGTTTTGGAAGTATCTGTGAGCCACGGGGACTCAGCAATCTCGCACCCTCGTGATCAAGACTATTTAAGCTTATGGGTAAGGTAAAAGTATGAGGTGGAGCTGCAGCAAGCGACTAGCATATATGGTGGCTAACATACGCAAATGAGAGCAAGAAGAGAAGGCAAAGCACGGTCGAGAAACTATGATCAAGAAGTGATCCTAGGACAACCTACGTCAAGCATAACTCCAACACTATGTTCACTTCCCGGACTCCGCCGCAAAGCGACCATCACGGTTACACACGCGGTTGATGTATTTTAATTAAGGTCAACTTCAGGTTTTCTACAACCGGACATTAACAAATTCCCATCTTCCCATAACCGCAGGCACGGCTTTTGAAAGTTCAAATCCCTGCAGGGGTGTCCCAACTTAGCCCATCACAAGCTCTCACGGTCAACGAAGGATATTCCTTCTAGCGGGAAGACCCGATCAGACTCGGAATCCCGGTTACAAGACATCCTCAAAAAATGGTAAAATAAGTCCAGCAAGACCACCCGCTGTGCCGACAAATCCCGATAGGAGCTGCACATATCTCGTTCTCAGGGCACACCGGATAAGCTAAGCGTACGGGAGCCAATGTAACCCAAGTTGCCAAGGGATGGCCCCGCACAGTGCTCTGGGTTGGACCAA
>NC_041384.1:437779914-437793102 GCF_002162155.2 Triticum dicoccoides
GGAAAGAAAAAGGCTAGGTTGCAAATGGTAAAACCAATGTTGGGTCTTGCTGGAGGAGTTTTATTCAAGGCGAACTGTCAAGGGGTTCCCATTATAACCCAACCGCGTAAGGAACACAAAATCCAGGAACATAACACCGATATGACGGAAACTAGGGCGGCAAGAGTGGAACAAAACACCAGGCATAAGGCCGAGCCTTCCACCCTTTACCAAGTATATAGATGCATTAATTAGATAAGAGATATTGTGATATCCCAACAAGTAAACATGTTCCAACAAGGAACACCATCTCCATGTTCCAACAAGGAACAAACTTCAATCTTCACCTGCAACTAACAACGCTATAAGAGGGGCTGAGCAAAGCGGTAACATAGCCAAACAACGGTTTGCTAGGACATGGTGGGTTAGAGGCTTGGTTTAACAATATGGGAGGCATGATAAGCAAGTGATAGGTATCGCAGCATAGGCATAGCAAAAGAGCGAGCAACTAGCAAGCAAAGATAGAAGTGATTTCGAGGGTATGGTCATCTTGCCTGAAATCCCGCAAGGAAGAAGAACGAGTCCACGAAGGAGACAAACGGGCGTAGTCGAACGGGTCCTCACAAACCCGACGTTAACGGAACCAACCCGAATAAGCAACACCGGAAAGAAGCAAACAACATGGTAAACAACCACCACATAAGCATGGCATGATGCACAGCCAAGTATGATGCATGTCCGGTTTAAATATGCATGGCATGGCAAAGTGCACAAACAAAACTACAAATTAAGTGGAGCTGAATATGCAACGAGTTGCATATTGACGGACACCACAATAATTATTTAGTTCTCTCTCGTTTAGGTACCCAACAATATTAAATGTTGATTAACATGGCAAGAGGTGAGGCATAACAAAACTACACCATCTAAACAATTTAAATGGGGCCGGATATAACAAATAACGAATCCGGTAAATCCCCATATGCATTAGTAATTTATTGCAACAACAATTTAAACATTTTAATTGTTGTTATCATGATGCGGATGACATGAACAAGTTTGTGCAATTTTTATTAAAAGTTGACAAGAGCATTAAGAAGCATTTGTCACCGTGGTGGAAAGAAAAGGGGTGCCACGGCGACGATAATGAAATGGTGCCACGGCAACGTTCCGGTTCTGGTAACTCAATTGAGATATCGATGCAAAGGAGAAGTGTGCGGATGCGTGCAAAAGATGGTGGGACGCTCCCGGATTCCGGGTGTCCCACGAGACGACGGTAACAAGGCAAAAGAGGGGAAACGTGCATCGACAATTCGAACACGGTTCGAACATGAGCATCTCAAACATCGCAAGCATTCGATCACGGATGTCGTCTCGATGGTTATACCTTCGAAGCGTGTGTTCTCGGAGCGGTTTGGGTCAAGCGGTGTAGTCGTTCACGATCGTTGTGGGAAGTAGTGGTACTCGGCGATGGTAGAGGAAGTAGTTGTTCACATGACGGTAGTCGAACTTGACGGTTCCGTTACACGGGTCTTCGGCAATGGTAGTGGTACCCATTTTGTAGTCGTGCACATTCCGTAGATGTTCGAAGTCACAGCGAGGATCTTGACGTCCACGGTTCTTCGAGGGTCGACGGTACATGTTCTGTAGACGTTCGGGCGGCGGTAGTGGTACACGTTTAACGTCGACGGTAGTTGTTCACGGTTCGTAGACGAACTTGGCGTATCCGTGCAGTGGTCGAACTTGAGGTGGTCCCGGACCGGCTGGACTTGGCGCATCCGACAGCAAAAGTATGCAAACGGGTTCGGTGGTGACTATGAGGAATCCAACTATGTGGCACTCGGCATCGAGGTCCCGCAGCTCAACAGCGACAATAGGCAGGCCCTAACAGAGACGAAACAAGGCGGACATAGGCGGAGGGGAATGCGACGAGGCGGGCGGTCGCGGCAGTGGCTCGCTCGCCGGCAACTGCTGGAGATGGAGGTCGGGCGGATGGAGCTTCTGCTCCGGCGATGCAGCGGCGCAGGGAATGGAGGGACGTGCTGCTCCGGGCGCTCGACGGCGTCTCCGGTGAGAACTGAGTCGAGGCAGGGGTTCGGCGACCATGAGTTGGGCTCCTGTTACATAGAACAAGAGAGATGAGAGGTGGAGGTGGGAAGGAGAAGGAGGAAGAGGCGCGAGGGAAGGGGCCTTGGAGGTCGAGGTCGGCGGGAACGGCACGTAGGCTGATCCGGGCGGAGGCATGCGGGATCCCGCCGACGGCGCCATGGGGGTTGGTCCCCTGGACGCATCCTGCGATGCTGGAAGAAGCAACATCGGGGTTTGTGGAGAGGCGAGGTGGAGGAGGAGCTGGCGGCGCTAGGAGAACCAGAGGGAGAGGGTCGAGGGAATCGGTTGGATCAGGGGATCGAGCGGATGGGGCGCTGCGAGGGAGATGGGTCTCGGGCTCCTGGCGGCACTGGTGGGAGCGAGAGGGCGGAGGGGATCGGGTTAGGTTAGCAGCGGAACTAGTGGTCCGGCGCGAGAGGCCCAGGTGGGCTCGCTGATGGGCTTAGAGGTAAATGGCCGGCATGGCTCCCTCTTCTCACTCCTCTTCTCAGCATTTTTAAAACAGAAAAATAAAGAGAAAGAAAAAGGGGAGAAAAGAAAGGTTAGAGAAAGAGTTTGGGCACGAGGATAATTTTCACGGACTCATAAAAATGTGCACGGTCCATGAAAATTAGGGGAGACATGATTGAAAGATGTCATTCAAACACATTTGAATTTAATTCAAATGGGTTTGAATTAGGGCTTGGTTATAGAAGTGTCCAAAAATGTTGAGGTTTTAGGAGGAGCCTCGATAAAAGAGATGGGATATATTGGCAAGGTTTGAAGGTCAAACTCGAAGAGGAATAGACATGGGGAATTATTGCACGTGTGTTCATGGGTGATTCCGAAAATGGAATATTTAATATAGCTCCCTACACATATTGGGAGATAAGTTATAAAGAGAATTTCACCATGTGAATATCCCTCTATTTAAATGGACCGAAGATCCATCCGATTTTATTTTGTTGAGTTAAGAAAAAGAAATGACATGATGGCATGATGACATGATGCAATGCACACGATGCAAGGATGAATGCAATGAACCAAACAAATCACACGACGGAACCCGGAAACCCTGGAAGGCATCTGAAGCTTTGGTCTTGGGGCGTCACAACACTCCACCACTACGAGAGGATCTCGTCCCGAGATCTAGAATGGCACCGGAGGGAAAATGGAAGAGAAAGAGAAGAGGTAAAACTAAGTTGCTTCTTTGACAAACGAGTGAAACCACGAGCCTGGAGAGGTTGAACAATTGAAAGAAAGAAAGCAACGAAGGAGAACAAAGTTGAAAGCACTCCGGTAGGGAAGAGGAACAAGGAAGAACAAATTCAGACAACACTCCGGTTGAAAAAGAAGAATTGAATAAGAAGTAAGATGAGAAGACACTTGATGAAATCACAACACACTTCCTCCGGAACTATTGAATGAATGGAAAAGGGGTAAGAAAGATCTCAGACAGCACTCCGGTTGAAAAGAGATGTCAGGCTTGATAATGCGAAAAGAACTTGAGCAAAAAGGGTACAACACTCCAGTTAAAAGGATAGGCATGAAAAGAACACGATCCTGACAAAACGAAAAGATGGGTTGAAGAGAGCAACATCACAAAGCCTCCGTAACAAAATTAAGAATGGAATGGAATGAACGAAGGGAAAACAAGATCTTGAGGAAGCACGCTTACCACAAATGCTAGAACGGAGTTGTTGAAAAAGCAACAACGAAAAGAATAAGCTTGATATGGTCTTATAGAAGACATCTCAAAATTATGAGGTGACAACTTGCCACTCTTGGTATGAACAAGGAGACGAGAAAGCTTATTTCACCGGAAGGATGAAAGAAGAATTTGGGTCCTTTAAGAGCACCATAAATAGCAACAATCCTTAGGGAAAGCTTTAGGTGAAATATAACCCAAGATACTCCAATGAAGATATTGATGGATTTAAAATACCCCATTCTTAATAACATGTGAATCATGAAACATCAACTCAAATTATCAAGAATGACATAATACCACCTCTAATGATAAGGTAGAAAGAATTGCACTCCGGATACAAGATGAAGAATGCTTGAGCTCCTTAGAAAAGAATCTCGATGAACACTTCAGGAAGTAATATAAATCCTTGATGAAACATCATGTAGAGCCTCCATGAAGAACTCCGGTAAACAAATGAATGATCAAACGGAAGGAAAAGAAGTTGAAAACACAAGGTGAAAATTTGTAATGATTTAGATGGATCTCAGTGATGAGGTAATTGAAAGAACTTGGAACTCCGGGAAAAAGAGAAGATGAAACAATTGAATCAGGAATTTGATGAGCCTCCAGAATAGGGAATTGAGTTTACTCGATGAAGCAAGAATAAGAATTACATTATGCTTATCTTTCATCAATTTAAATTGACGACAAGCAATGGATTTGGCATACTACTTATTCTCGTAGAAAGAATTAAGATAGATATAGCGCCAACTTGAGAAGGTCTTGAACGAACCACCGGTATGATTTAAACAACGAATAAATTGATATGATAAGAAAGAAGAAAAAATCTTGAACGAACCACCGTATGAATTGAAAATGAAAGTAGCAAAGGCACAAATCACCGGGTAGAACTGGAAAACGAATGAAGATACTTGAGAGTATTTAGATACAAGTGAACAAAGTGATCATGAACTGAATAGAGAATATATGAGCGATGCACCGGTAAGATTTAGAGAAAAAGAGCTGAAAGCTGAGAATGAACAAATCTTAGATGATGGGCTCCGGATAATCAAACTGAGAAGACTCTTGAATTGCTTCGGATAGGTGAAAATAATTCTCACAATCAAAACAATTATGAGAGGATGGACTCAAACTAGAACCACGAATCTCTGAGAAAACGGATAAGATATGGAGGTAAAACTCTTCTTCGGTCTTCAAATGTTGAGAATGACGACGAGAAACAACACCAAGAATTATTGAGGCACACCGGAATGAAGAATGGAAAGGTTGAGCCAAATATGAAAATAATTTGAAAGATCTTGGAGAAAGACATTTGACTGATGATAAATCATTCTTACGTCTAACTTTAGAAAAGAATTTGAGAAGCTCCGGAAAATAAGAAGAGTCAGGTAAGATCCTGGGAAAAGACCTGTGGGTTAGGGCCCACTCAAAAGATACATCGTTGAACGATTACTTGAAAGGAGAGATTGCATCGGTTGAATTAAATGGCTTGAATGAGATAACATCCTCGAAAGAGCTTGAATGAAAGCGGAGTGGAAACACGAATTTTCGAGATATCTTCAGCACTCCAGACCAAAAGAATAGCGAGAAGTGGAATGATAATAAGGTGCACCGGCATGGGAAACATTTGAAATGAGTTAAGCGATATGATCAACACCAAAAGCTTGAATTGAATACACCGGAGAATAAAAGAGGACGAAGAATGATGAACTTGAAGCTCCGTTAGAATCTTCATGAGAATCACCGGATTGACGGAAAAGAAATAGAGAGACTTCACAAGAATAAAAGGATACTTGATTAAGACATCGGATTCCTTGAAGAAAAGGGTGGGTGGGCGGGAAAACAAAGGCAACTTGGGGATGGATGAAACAAACACCGTTGAGAAAAACTGATACTTGATCTTGCGGATGTTGCAATGATTGGATCCACTTGAAGAGAAGCACACCGGTTAAAAAGGATTGACATGACAGAATCGATGATCGAGAAGGATTAGTATTCACATAGAAATATGAGAACACTGTTTAGGAAAGGTATGGAATCAATACTTGACATTGAAGCAACTCGAATACCATAACTCAAAACAAAACAAGGATTGGCTTGCAAAATAACCCGGAATAAACATATGATAGAGATTTCGTCCGAATTTTTCGTGGTGGGGCCTACACGGGCTCGATCGTACAACACCATCATGTACAAGGCAGTGCACATGACATATGAAGCGTCCCCGAGTCGGCATAGCCAAGGACTCTTTAAGACACAACGAGACCACTGTAAAACCAACCATGGATAGGCGGACCACTAGATGTCGAACCCCAATTTCATATCATACATCCATCGGAAAGATATCCTAAGAGCTACTTGAATTCCCACTTATAAACTCCCGAAATTTTCCGGTTATGCAATCAGGTGTTGGGGATACAGGGGAAGCATAATATCTCACCCAAAACTAACAAATCCTACATCCAGCTGTATCCATCCTTCAACACATAACCAAGAAACCTTCGGAAATCGTCTACCTCAACCTTCGAAAAGCATCCGTTATACGAGTTATGGCAATACTCCCGAACTCCCACCCCAGTACTGGGTGGCATCGAGGTTATCTCACCAACAACTATATAAAAGAGATTTTCGATGTCGGCGAAACTAAACTCAGGTATTCCAGAACTGCAACGATAAAATTGTGACGACAACACCTCGGAGCTCAACTCCCCGGGACACTGTCACAACCCCTAAATGTCAGGAGGCACCAAGAACAATGTTCTCGTCACAAAACCATCGGGACGATTCCAAAATACCCGCGTGATCCTAAAATTTTTTTTAGTGAAAAATTAGAGAAGAGAAGAGTCAAAACTCTACGTCAAGATGCCTTACCAGAGCGATGAAGGGACTAGGGAGTAAAAAGAATTCCCAAACTCTCCAATATATAATTCCTAATGACTCAAAACATTTTTCTAGACTCAACAACATCAGCTAATTCGATCAAGCACTGGGGCTCCTAAGGTCGGGGAAGGCACTGATACCAACTTATAATGCCCTCGATGCGGCTATATCTCCCACATGTCAAAGCACGACTTAGAGGCATAACCGCATTGAAAGCAATGTCACAAGTGAGGTAATCTTCACACAACCCATGTAATACATAAGGGAAAGAGATACATAGTTGGCTTACAATCGCCACTTCACACAATTACATGAATTAAAGCATTACATTCCAGATACAATCAAGGTCCGACTACGGAACCAAAATATAAGAAGACTACCCCAAATGCTACACAGATCCCCGATCGACCCCAACTGGGCTCCACTACTGATCAAGTAGAACGAAACAACACAAAGGGCAAGATCTTCATCGAGCTCCTCCTTGAGCTTGGTTGCGTCATCTGCACGGTTCAACGGCACCTGCAAGCTGGTTTTGGAAGTATCTGTGAGCCACGGGGACTCAGCAATCTCGCACCCTCGCGATCAAGACTATTTAAGCTTATGGGTAAGGTAAAAGTATGAGGTGGAGCTGCAGCAAGCGACTAGCATATATGGTGGCTAACATACGCAAATGAGAGCGAGAAGAGAAGGCAAAGCACGGTTGAGAAACTATGATCAAGAAGTGATCCTAGGACAACCTACGTCAAGCATAACTCCAACACCGTGTTCACTTCCCGGACTCCGCCGGAAAGAGACCATCACGGTTACACACGCGGTTAATGTATTTTAATTAAGGTCAACTTCAGGTTTTCTACAACCGGACATTAACAAATTCCCATCTGCCCATAACCGCGGGCATGGCTTTCGAAAGTTCAAATCCCTGCAGGGGTGTCCCAACTTAGCCCATCACAAGCTCTCACGGTCAACGAAGGATATTCCTTCTAGCGGGATGACCTGATCAGACTCGGAATCCCGGTTACAAGACATCCTCGACAATGGTAAAACAAGTCCAGCAAGACCACCCGCTGTGCCGACAAATCCCGATAGGAGCCGCACATATCTCGTTCTCAGGGCACACTGGATAAGCTAAGCGCACGGGAGCCAACGTAACCCAAGTTGCCAAGGGACGGCCCCGCACGGTGCTCTGGGTTGGACCAACACTTAGAGAAGCACTGGCCCAGGGGGGTTAAAATAAGATGACCCTTGGGCTGGCCGACCCAAGGGAAAGAAAAAGGCTAGGTGGCAAATGGTAAAACCAATGTTGGGCCTTGCTGGAGGAGTTTTATTCAAGGCGAACTGTCAAGGGGTTCCCATTATAACCCAACCGCGTAAGGAATGCAAAATCCGGGAACATAACACCGATATGACGGAAACTAGGGCGGCAAGAGTGGAACAAAACACCAGGCATAAGGCCGAGCCTTCCACCCTTTACCAAGTATATAGATGCATTAATTAGATAAGAGATATTGTGATATCCCAACAAGTAAACATGTTCCAACAAGGAACAACATCTCCATGTTCCGACAAGGAACAAACTTCAATCTTCACCTGCAACTAACAACGCTATAAGAGGGGCTGAGCAAAGCGGTAACAAAGCCAAACAACGGTTTGCTAGGACAAGGTGGGTTAGAGGCTTGGTTTAACAATATGGGAGGCATGATAAGCAAGTGATAGGTATCGCAGCATAGGCATAGCAAAAGAGCGAGCAACTAGCAAGCAAAGATAGAAGTGATTTCGAGGGTATGGTCATCTTGCCTGAAATCCCGCAAGGAAGAAGAACGAGTCCACGAAGGAGACAAACGGGCGTAGTCGAACGGGTCCTCACAAACCCGACGTTAACGGAACCAACCCGAAGAAGCAACACCGAAAAGAAGCAAACAACATGGTAAACAACCACCACATAAGCATGGCATGATGCACAACCAAGTATGATGGATTTCCGGTTTAAATATGCATGGCATGGCAAAGTGCACAAACAAAACTACAAATTAAGTGGAGCTGAATATGCAACGAGTTGCATATTGACGGACACCACAATAATTATTTAGTTCTCTCTCGTTTAGGTACCCAACAATATTAAATGTTGATTAACATGGCAAGAGGTGAGGCATAACAAAACTACACCATCTAAAAAATTTAAATTGGGCCGGATATAACAAATAACGAATCCGGTAAATCCCCATATGCATTAGTAATTTATTGCAACAACAATTTAAACATTTTAATTGTTGTTATCATGATGCGGATGACATGAACAAGTTTATGCAATTTTAATTAAAAGTTGACAAGAGCATTAAGAAGCATTTGTCACCATGGTGGAAAGAAAAGGGGTGCCACGGCGACGATAACGAAACGGTGCCACGGCAACATTCCGATTCCGGTAACTTGATTGAGATATTGATGCAAAGGAGAAGTGTGCGGATGCGTGCAAAAGATGGTGGGATGCTCCCGGATTCCGGGTGTCCCACGAGACGACAGTAACAAGGCAAAAGAGAGGCAACGTGCATCGACAATTCGAACACGGTTCGAACATGAGCATCTCAAACATCGCAAGCATTCGATCACGGATGTCGTCTCGATGGTTATACCTTCGAAGCGTGTGTTCTCGGAGCGGTTCGGGTCAAGCGGTGTAGTCGTTCATGATCGTCGTGGGAAGTAGTGGTACTCGACGATGGTAGAGGAAGTAGTTGTTCACATGACGGTAGTCGAACTTGACAGTTCTGTTACATGGGTCTTCGGCAACGGTAGTGGTACCCATTTTGTAGTCATGCACATTCAGTAGATGTTCGAAGTCACGGCAAGGATCTTGACGTCCACGGTTCTTCGAGGGTCGACGGTACATGTTTTGTAGACGTTCGGGCGGCGGTAGTGGTACATGTTTAACGTAGACGGTAGTTGTTCACGGTTCATAGACGAACTTGGCATATCCGTGCAGTGGTCGAACTTGATGTGGTCCCGGACCGGCTGGACTTGGCGCATCCGACAGCAAAAGTATGCAAACGGGTTCGGTGGTGACTATGAGGAATCCAACTATGTGGCACTCGGCATCGAGGTCCCGCAGCTCAACAGCGACAGTAGGCAGGCCCTAACAGAGACAAAACAAGGCGGACATAGGCAGACGGGAACGCGACGAGGCGGGCGGGCGCGGCAGCGGCTCGCTCGCCGGCAACTGCTGGAGACCGAGGTCGGGCGGATGGAGCTTCTGCTCCGGCGATGCAGCGGCGCAGGGAATGGAGGGACGTGCTGCTCCGGGCGCTTGACGGTGTCTCCGGTGAGAACTGAGTCGAGGCAGGGGTTCAGCGACCATGAGTTGGGCTCCTGTTTTAGAGAACAAGAGAGATGAGAGGTGGAGGTGGGAAGGAGAAGGAGGAAGAGGCGCGAGGGAAGGGGCCTTGGAGGTCGAGGTCGGCGGGAACGGCGCGCAGGCTGATCCGGGTGGAGGCATGTGGGATCCTGCCGACGGCGTGGCCTGAGACGACGGCGCCATGGGGATTGGTCCCCTGGACGCATCCTGTGATGCTAGAAGAAGCAACAGCAGGGTTTGTGGAGAGGCGAGGTGGAGGAGGAGCTGGCGGCGCTAGGAGAACCAGAGGGAGAGGGTCGAGGGAATCAGTTGGAGCACGGGGATCGAGCGGATGGGGCGCTGCGAGGGAGATGGGTCTCGGGCTCCTGGCGGCGCTGGTGGGAGCGAGAGGGAGGAGGGGATCGGGTTAGGTTAGCAGCGGAACTGGTGGGCCGGCGCGAGAGGCCCAGGTGGGCTTGCTGATGGGCTTAGAGGTAAATGGCCGGCCTGGCTCCCTCTTCTCACTCCTCTTCTCACCCTTTTCAAAACAGAAAAATAAAGAGAAAGAAAAAGGGGAGGAAAGAAAGGTTAGAGAAAGAGTTTGGGCACGGGGATAATTTTCACGGACTCGTAAAAATGTGCACGGTCCATGAAAATTAGGGGAGACATGATTGAAAGATGTCATTCAAACACATTTGAATTTAATTCAAATGGGTTTGAACTAGGGCTTGGTTATAGAAGTGTCCAAAAATGTTGAGGTTTTAGGAGGAGCCTCGATAAAAGAGATGAGAGATATTGGCAAGGTTTGAAGGTCAAACTCGAAGAGGAATAGACATGGGGAATTATTGCACGTGTGTTCATGGGTGATTCCGAAAATGGAATATTTAATATAGCTCCCTACACATATTGGGAGATATGTTATAAAGAGAATTTCACCATGTGAATATCCCTCGATTTAAATGGACCGAAGATCCATCCGATTTTATTTGGTTGAGTTAAGAAAAAGAAATGACATGATGGCATGATGACATGATGCAATGCACACGATGCAAGGATGAATGCAATGAACCAAACAAATCACACGACGGAACCCGGAAACCCTGGAAGGCATCTGAAGCTCCGGTCTTGGGGCGTCATACTTGTGTCTTGGTCCTCCAAGAAACAAAACTCGGTATCCTTATCCACTGCCGAAACAGAATACATTGCCGTCGGATCATGTTGTTCTCAATTAATTTGGATGACCCAAACTCTTAAGGATTATGGCATACATGTGAGACATGTTCCATTGCTTTGTGACAATGAGAGTGCTATTAAGATATCTCACAATCACGTGCAACATTCTCGAACTAAGCATGTTGAAGTTCGTCATCATTCCATTCAGGATCATGTTGCTAAAGGAGAAATCAATCTTAAGCATGTTCGTACCGATAAGTAGTTGGTGGATATATTCACCAAACCGCTTGATGAGAAAGTATTTTTCCATTTGAGAGGTGAATCGAATATCATTGATGCCTCAAACTTGGAATAGAAATTACATTTGGATACATGCAAGGCATGAGCCTTTTTGTGACTAATCCTTGATATATCTCTTATGATGATGATCACATGTCTTGGATCCACGTGTACCCTTGCATGTTATCTAACCCGTGTAGGTACTTGGATGAGCCTCAGTCTAGGGAATTGCAAGTCACTCCAATCCCAAGCAATTTCTACATCATCAAGTTCCTATAGTTTGGTTGTTGATTATAAGGAAGCATGAACTCACTCAACATATCCTTTGACCTTTTTCTACATGTCAAATTTCATGATTGTCAATTTGGATACACAAGTGATCTTCCATGCAAGACTAACCCATGTAGGAAGATGAACTTCAACTACTAGTGGTGCTCCCAACTCTTGATGGACAACATCAACCTTGAGCATCCAACACAAGTTCGACTACATGATCAAGATCCACACCACAACCCAAGGTATGTCATTCCATCTTAGAGAAGCTTTACTCCAAAACATGAGCTAAAGCAACTCAACAAGATGTGAATACATCAAAATTCTTAAAAGAAAAATGGTAGCACCATTTTGAGCTTAAACGATGAGTATGGCCTACGATCAAGTGCTATCTCTTGACCCCTCAGTCAATATACTCTAACATAGGTGACTTTGTCGCTGACCTTTTCTAGATGAAGTTCTCTAGTGTTATTCTTGCTTAGTTGATTTTTATTTGCATGTTTTTCTTGCCTTTGTATCTCCCTCTAAAACAAAAAAACTTCATGTGGATCTCTTTTAAGTTTCTGTTTTTCATCTGTGATTCTATTGTAAATTCATTGCAAATCATTATGATAATTCCTTGCAAATCCTTGTGAGATTTCATTTGCCAAGTGAGCTGAGTTGACAATTTTTTTGCTCTATGTTGAACTCGGTCTCACCGATCCAAGCCCATCGGCTAGACCGAAATACAAGGTTTCCTTGCATTTAGTTCATCGGTACAACCGACAGGGAGTGACTCGGTCTTACTGATGGGCACCCTATGTGATTCTACAATCTCGGAGTCACTGATGGAAACAAATCAGCGTCACCAATTTCAACACTGAGAAAACATTATGTCATTTGATATTGTTTTTTTCTTCAGCTCCACTCAATGATTCTTTTCCTCACTACAAAAAAAAGACACATCCGTGACATTTTGGGCCAAATAATTTTTTTGTGTCATACATATGGCACTTCTATGACGATAATTGTGACAAAACCCGGTATCATCATAGATGTGGTGGACTCCTACTTCTATGACAAAAAATCATGACAGAAAATGGGCTTTTCGTCCTGGGCGGGCCGGAGATGCAGCTGCATGACATTCTTTGGGCCGTCCATGACGGAAAAAACCATGGTAGAAGCGAGGGGGAGGAAAATTACGAGGAGTTCCCGGTTACGGTGGGAGGTCGGGGGCCGAGCGATGCGCGTTTCTCTCGTACACGTACGCACCTGTGTGCGAGGCGTTGGCTCTAACTGAACCTGAGCGAAGCGTTAGGCTCTAACTGAACCCGAGCGATTGCACTGCAGGCTATGTGTTACTGAACCCGAGCGATCGATCGATGGCTGTTAACTGAACCCGATCGAGCGATTCCTTCGCTACTGCTGCTAACTGAAGCCGATCGATGGGATGAACAGTGAGCGTTGCGGGGGGGGGGGTTGGATGAACAGTGAGTGGTGGCAT
>NC_041384.1:437793357-437842763 GCF_002162155.2 Triticum dicoccoides
ACATGACCCCGTGGTGTGGAGGGCTGGATGAACAATAGACGGTGGAGGGGTGCCCGTGGAGGGGTGGTTGAACAGGACCCCGTGGTGTGGAGGGCTGGATGAACAGTAGACGGTGGAGGGGTGGTTGAACAGTAGACGGTGGAGTAGCGCACCGTGGAGGCTGGATGAACAGGAGCCCGTGGATGAACAGTCACAGGTGGAGGCTGGAGGAGGTCGACGGTGGATGAGCAGTAGCTCGTGGAGGCTCGAGGGGGTCAACGGTGGAGATGAACAGTATCCCGTGGAGTCCCGTTTTGCGGTACGCCACACCCCTCCCAATGAACAGGACCCCCGTTTCGACCGTAGCGCTCCAACACAACTCTGTTTCGTCCGTTTTGCGGTACGCCACACCCCTCCCGATCAACAGGACCCCCGTTTTGACCGTAGGAGGTCCGTTTCCTTTGTTTTGCAGTACGCCAGACCCCTCCCGATGAACAGGATCCCGTTTCGGATGTGGCCGGTCGAACACAAGGCCGTTTCCTCTGTTCTGCGGTACGCCAGGCCTCGTTTCCATCGCATGTTCCGTCCAAGCCCTCCCGATGAACACGACACATTCCGTTGCCTCCCCCATTGCCTCCCCATGAACACGACGACGACGCTGTTTCTCCGTTCTGACCCAGCCATGTACACGAGCCCTGGCCGTACGTATGCGCGAGTAGGCGTTCGAGACCCTGCCCGTATGTACACATATGTGGCCGTATTTTCTTTCTTGCACCCTGGCCGCTGTACGTACGTGTACATGCTACGTGCGCGCCTCTACTATGACACGTGCGCGCCTCTACATCGACCAGTATATATGTACGTACACGTTCGGGACCAGAATTACAATGCTACGTACGCTTCGACCAGGTGGGTCCCGACTGTCAGGCACTTCATTGCGTGCGAAGATGTACCTAGTGGGTCTCAGCAGTCAGGGGCAAACGTTTTTTTTGCGAAATACGGTGCCCTGTCCGGTGGGTCCCCGCTGTCAGGTGGAGGAATAATTATTTTGCGCGTAATAAGGAGGCACTTCCTTGCTGCAGCCGTGGACCCAGCTGTCAGCGTCTCCACGCACAGTACTCTTCCGATGGAAGTCGGTCGTTGACCACATTAACCACGCCGCGCCGAGAGCACCACAGCGGTGGACGACGGCGAGGCCTAGAAAGGGGACGACGCGGAGCCGGGGAAGACGTGGCAGTGGAAGCCCGCGCGGAGAGGAGTATGAGGGTTCACTAGTTCGGCTGCGGTGTGAGGCTGCCGTCGCCACAGGGCCTAGCCAGCGGTGGGAATAGTAGGGGGCGGTGAGGCCTCCGCGGCATCACAGCCGACCACGGGAGGCAGGAGCATGCGGCACGACCGGCGCTGATTTGGGCGGCTGGAGCAAGAAGACCAGAGGTTGAAGAAGCACTACGGCCCTTGGATGGACATCGTACGATCATTGGAGCTAGAATCGTTCATATTGACTAAGTTGACAAAGCCCTTCGTCCTCGTCAACTTAGTAGGCCCACAAGTCAGCCTCCCACCAAGGTGGGTCCCAGCTAGGCTGGGGAGTATTCATTTTTTTATGCGTAATAAGGAGGCACTTCCGATGGGTCCGAGCTGACAGCAGGGGGAACGTTTTTTTCGCGAAATATGGTGGCCCGTCCGGTGGGTCCCAGCAGTCAGGGGGAAACAATTTTTCGCAAAATACTGGTGACCCGTCTGGTGGGTCCCCGCTGTTAGGTGGAGGAATAATTATTTTGTGCGTAATAAGGAGGCACTTCCTTGCGGCTGCCGTGGACCCAGCTGTCAGCCTCTCCACATACAGTACTTTTCCGATGGAAGTCGGTCGTTGACCACATTGACCATGCTGCGCCGAGAGCACCATGGCGGTGGACGACGGTGAGGCATAGGAAGGGGACGACGCGGAGTCGGGGAAGATGCGACAGTGGATGCCCACGCGGAGAGGAGTACGAGCGTTCACCGGTTCGGCTGTGGTGTGAGGCTACCGTCGCCACAGAATAACAGGGGGTGTGGGTGAGTAGAGGGATGCCCTGGCCAGCGGTGGGAGTAGTAGGGGGCGCTGAGGCCTGCGCGGCAGCACAGCCGGCCACGGGAGGCGGGAGTAGGCGGTCCCACCGGCGCTGCTTTGGCGGCTGAAGCAAGAAGATCAGAGATTGAGGAAACACGAAGGCCGTTGGATTGACATCCAACGGTTATGTCTGCTAGAATGGTTTGTTGAAGTATATAATAACTAAAAAAATCTTGCATACACATCAACTAAACAGGCCCACAAGTCAGACCACTCCCTCTTTTTTTAATAATTTATATATAGCTCATGGCAACTTCTTATGCAATTTATTGCAGTCGTTTTTTTGGTTGGCCAGGGCCAATTTTGCATATTTCTGTGGGTTCCAAACTATTTTTAATACCGAAATGTCCAGCCAGATTTAAAGTACTTTGAAGATATATTTAAATTAGGTTAATGCCCAGTGAAATAGGAATCTGAAAATGTAATAAAATTCAGAAATTATAAAGTAATTGCCAATTTGTCATCTGTTTTTATATCTACAACCCATTTCATATTACTTTCAAGATTTGCAGGCGTCTTGAAAGAGTTGCAGCCCATCAGGGCGTAGAAAAAAATAAGTAGGCATGGATTGGGTAATCTTTAGAAAAAATAAACTGGGCTCATTTTTACATAGAAAAAATAGCTGGGCTGGTCACATGGTGAACATAAAATATAAGCCTGGGCTAGACGGGCCACAGCCCAGTTCAAACCCTGCTCCGTCTCAACAATACCAAACAAAAAAATACTGCTCGAGTAGCTACGTCCCAGGTGTCAGCTGATCTTGTGCTGTTCTCTTGTCTATTGACTATATACGCTCCCAATGTCGTGGGTCCCAGATGTCAGGAAAACACTAGGAGGAAGCATTTTATTTTTCCATACGCTGATGTGGTGGGCCCCTACTATTATCCTCTCCACGTACTTCTGCCGATTCCTGTTGTTTGTTGACCATGTTGACAACGCGAGAGGGCGGCGCCGCGGCGAGCACACCAAAGCGCGTGGAGGAAGTCGGCATTAACGATTTAGGAGACGGTGGGGCGGCGATGCGTGCGCTGAGGCGCAACCAGCCGTGGGAGGTGGAAGCAGGCGGCCCCGTCGGCGCTGGTTTGGTTTTGGCGGCTGGAGGAAGACAGGACTAAAGAAACACGACAGACTTTAGTACTTAACAACCTTAACTAAGACCAGCAGGGGCACTTAACAACCAAAGCTGAAAGCAGTATGAATACTTATACAGGTTCAACCGTACAAAGCATGCCTCGAACAGTGCTACTTCGCCTACATTTAACAAAGGGTGAGGCTGCCAAGCCCCAGGAGAAGGCCCAGGCGCCACCCCGTGCATCCACAACTTTCTGAAAGCGGGTTCATCTCGCAACGTGGTCAATAAACAGGATATTCACTTTAGAGCCATGGGAAAGCATGAACATAATCTTCTGTCCTATTCTCCAAGATGGACGGGCCTTCATTATTTGAGACCACCTATGAATAAGTATCTTTTCACCTCCAAGGGGAATTGAGTAGGTCGACATAAACATCATGTTGTGACCAAGCGCAAGTCTAACCCGACCATGGTCAGGCATCTGTATAGGAACAATAGAACTCGGCAGTTCCTGTTTCAAGAAGATCACAACTGTAAAACTGTGTATAAGCAATAGTTTATGAACAACATATATAACAGAAAACAACTCGTACCATAAGTTTCTCGACACAGTTGGACCTGTTCAACGAGTGCAGCAGTGGCACACATATCCCACGTGGCCTTCCACCATTGAAACGCCCCACAAGGACCTCAAGACGATCAATAAAGTGTAGGAACTTGTGGATGTCGATCCAGTCAACTTCAGTGCCATTAGTAACAGCCGAGTTATTACAGAGTAACAAACGAGCAGACTGCTTTACTCTGAAAAAACCTACACGTGCCACCAATTATAAGAAAATATTAGTTAGAAGTAGCATCTTCGTGAGAGATTCATTGCTACTTCTAAAGTTAAATTGTGATTAGTTAGACAGAATAGGTGGATTAAGAAGTAATCGAGGCAACAAGCAAGAACCAGATACAAAACTAACATGGATGAACAATTGGAACGACGTCGGGGTGGAAGATCACAGTGAAGATGAGACCATGTTCTGCTATTTCCATCAACATTAGTGCGCCAACTTTCAGTCCGTAACACTTGAGAAAGTTTATCCAAGTTCGGCCATAAAAAAAGTAGCGATCTTCTTGGTTCATGAACCCAACCCGGAACTTATATCCATGGCTTGTCTTCACTATGACCATTAAACTAGTGTATTCAGTTATGGCAAGGCCGAGCATCTTGAGTACATGTGTTCTGGCAGAGCAAATAATACACTGCAGGAAAAATAATATGAGAACACAGCATGTTCAAAAAAACCCCACCCTCCCGGATAGAAAAGAGGATTCTAGGAACATACTGTGCGCGTTTCAAAATGTTGTGTTAGGATGAGAAGGAACAAGTGTGGCGTCTCGCCGAGGGCGCAGAAACCTGTAGGGTACTCGCACTTTGGGCACTGCAAATGAAACACACTAGATTCAGTAGGAAGAAAAATGCATCAACGGCGGCGGCTGCCATCCTAGGATTACCTGCGACCAAGGGACTTGGGTTTATCAGGGATGGATGAAGAATTCGTACCTGGTTCTCCATGAGAAAACCCTATGCAATCGCCGAGAGGGGTTTTTCTCTGAACAAGCAGATGAGGGAGAAAGGGATTCAGGCCCAGTGAAATATTGCCGCTTCGTCCGTCCAGCTTACTGCTAAAGCTGGAAGGGGGGGGGGTTGTGATTTGACGGCTCATTGGGCATTACTGCGGCGCTACGACCGGGGTGTGTCTACCGTGAAGTTGCACACTCTAATTTGTGCATATGGCACGTGGACCCCGTTGCCGGTTGCCCCACATATCAGCGAAAGGAAGTAGAAAGACATGAGTAACTAGATACACATAAATATATTTTTTGACAGAGAGATACTCCCTACGTAAAGAAATATACAAGTCTTTTATATCACAGGCTCACCATGCCGAGAAAAATACTCCCTCTGCAACGCACGGGCATTATGGGGGTTCAGCTGACAATATAATACTCAGATGTTTTTTGAGGGATAAAAGCTGCTTTATTGAAGATTAACAGTCATAGGTATACAAATAATTTCGGGGGTTCCTGTGAGCCAAAGATGGCATCCACAGGGCAAAGAAGTAGCAGCTTTTGCGAGCACATGCGCTTCAACATTACACTCGCGTTTTTCATGTATGATCTCCATGGTTTGGAACATATTCTTCTTCATCTTGATCTCGTCCATAATAACTTTGCTGGGCCCCAAGTATGCCTCTCCGATATGCTTGACTGTTGCTGAACAAACGGTGCTAGTCTGAACTTGTTGCAGGTTTAAGTCAAGAGCCAGAGATAGCCCCTCGCAACATGCCATTGCCTCTAGGATCTCTAGATCAGTAACACTTTCGCACACAAGTGTCGATGCTCCAAGGAAGAAGCCTGTATGATCCCGACTTACAACTGCCAGGGCTCCCCTTTCACCATTGCGAGATAACGCAGCATCAACATTCATCTTCGCCCAACCCATAGTAGGAGGAGGACGCCACTTCTGCACTGAGCTAGTGCTTCTCGAAACCAGGTTCTGGACTTTGGGCCGCAGGCTGACCCTGCATGTTTGGGGGCCCATGTGTTCTACCTCAGCGCTTTTCATATTGCAAGCGATCGGTACGACACTGGTTTTAGATGCTGTCGCAGGGCGAATACACAAAAGTGAATAAAGCACGGTAGCTGTTGGAATGAAATCGAACGATAGTTACTAACCAGCAATCAGAGTTGCAATTCTATCAATGATATACCATGTGATAAATGATACTATCGTACTACTTATACACACAGGACACTTGTTTCACCATGCCAGATTATTACATCAAAATCTCTCGGAGGATAGATCAGTTAGGCAGTTGCGTGCTGCTACTGAAGAATTTCAAAGTTGATTTGGACCAGCTCTCCTTCCCGAGAAAGTTCAATTTTGACATCATCCCCTACCGCAAGATATGATTTAGATTTGAACCTTGACCATCCTTTAGCATCAATCATCATGAGACCATCCTTTGTACTTACGATATATTGAGCAGGTTCATTCACACCAAGGCTGCGCATGGTAAGAGAAACTTGGCCGCGGTCGCCCGGATTGTTGAACAACTCCCTCGTTGCTCTAGGAATTCTCTGTTTGCAAACAAGAAGACATACCCAAACAGTTAGATCAACACAGTGAATCATGTGAAACAACATGGAAAGAAAAAAGAACGAAGCACTTGGGCGGCCAATCCTTACCAAGAAGGTGGACATGTCGGTTTTTGTAAGGACTTTGGTATATGAAGTGCGAACTGCAGCCCAGTCTGTTGCCGGTGCAATTGCACGGGCCGGAGCAGATGCAAGTGCAAGTGTTGGTGCAGGTGCCGAAGCCGGTGCTGCTGCCGGAGATGGTGCTCCTTGTAGAGCTGGTGCCGGTGTCGGAGCAGGTGCCGGTGTCGATGCCCGATCCTCCGATAGATCAGACTGATCCGCTGACGCGGTCGGTGCCAAATCCTCAGCTGGATCAGACTGAGCTGCTGCCGCTTTCAGTGCTAGAGAAACTGTCGGTGCTCGATCTGTGCGAGACAGCGGCGATCGTGTCTGGTCTGCTATTATCAGCTTTCTAACTTGACTAGGATCCGTGACCGTGATCCAGTCTTTTTCTTCATTTCTTTTAAACGCGAGATGGACTAATTGTGGCGTTTTTGTTAAACCAAACTGCAGTTCATCATAGGGATTCAGCTTGTACTCAGACAATAGACTAATCCAATTTTTTCCAGTAATATAAGTGATGGACAGTGCCTTCGTTACTGACACGACATAAGAAGTGAAACCTGCAAAAATAGCCACCGTAGAGCAAACCAAACAGTTTATTCTCTGATGAATGTCACATGGCAAAACCTGCATCGTAAAATTGCAGGAAAAGAAAGAAAACATGACATTAAATCAATAAGATTTACTTGATGTGACACGAGTGAATCCTTACCAGGAAATCACTATGTTGAAGTACTAAACACAAGATTGATCGTTTAACTACGCGTGGCATGCAGGGGCCCCGCCTACTCCCACAAGCAGGACAGTCCAAAGGTCATGACAAATCGTATGGACCGAACATCCATGGGGCTGGAAATCCTGGTGGGTGCGATAAACCCTGCAATGCATACAGATATTGGAGTGTAACCATAATTTATAGACCGTCCTCACAAAAAATATGATATGGATACTTCAAAATAAATAGACTGAATTGAGTGGACAAACATTAACATAGACCGTTCTCAGGACTGACCACACACCAAAAGCGGCAGTACTAATAAACAATACAGGGTTCACAAACACAAATCAAGTACTAAACAATAGTACTTACTATAGACAAGCAAAGTTGCACTAACTAAACTCTGCAGACTATTTTTTGCCACCGACCTACGGGATGAACCCCGCATAACTGACTAGGCCATGGACTTCGTGTGAGATTTCTACATGCACCATCACCATCTTGTCAACCATGGAGAACCTAACAGAGTGGTCTTTCCACTCATAAACATGATGATGAAGACATGCCGCATCAGATTTGTTAGGAAGCTTTACAAGAACCACACCCTTCTTAATCGAAGGCACAGCCAAAAAATTGTTGTGGTCAAGTACAGCCTCGAGAACACACCTGACAACAATGCTACAGGAAAACACTAGTTCAGTACACATGGCGACAAGGACACAACAGCTGGATAGTTCAGCGGTAGAACTCATCATCAGGTCTTTCAGTTCACACGGCATGACTTTGAGAACTTCATCTCCACCACAGACCTGGTTCTAATTCAAACAGAAACCATATTTTATTACTACCTCCGTTTAGAAATATAAGATGATTTTCGATATTATACTCCATATATGACTACATATACGCATAGAAATGAGTGAACAAAGACACTAGAACAGGTCTTCAAAGGCATGAGAGCAGAGGGATTACATGCAATATCCATAACACAAGTTACTGAGGCAAATATACCCTCTTAAAAGGTAGCATTGATGTTCATAAAGTACTCCCTCCGTCCCAAAATTCTTGTCTTAGATTTGTCTAGATACGGATGTATCAAGTCACATTTTAGTATTAGATACATCCGTATCTAGACAAATCTAAGACAAGAAATTTGGGACAGAGGGAGTAGTTGAAAGTAATCTATAAGAAATCAGTGTCAACCTCTCGCATGTTTTGGTCAAAAGAGGAATTTAGAACCGTCATTTGGCACACAAAAATCACATGCAAGATCACCCAGAAAGTTGTACTACTAGTACTAGTACTGCGTGTTAGATGAAAAAACACGATCAAGATCGAGAAAAAGATCGTCAAGAAGAGATATTACCTGGACTTGCTTAATGAGGGATCCCGGAGAGGGGGGCTTGGACAGGGCAATGGCTTTGAGCTTGTGTGCGGTAGTCTCGGCGGGGTGCTTGCGCTTCTTCATACCATGAGCCTCGACGGTTTTGGCCGGAGCCATAGACATCACTTCGGCCGGTGCTCCAACGTCCATCAAGAAACTGTCAAATAGAAACAAAAGAAAACAAACCATAATCACAAACCCAAAAGAAGAAAAGAGAGGGAGTTATAGGATCAGTCTCGGGGTTGCAAGGCCGGGCCTTGGCCAGAATCAACACCATTGATGCGCTCACCTTTCCTTCTTTGGGAGAGAAGAACAATGGCAGAAGCAGGTTGGGGTTTTCTTGAAGAAATGAGGAAAAAGATGAGGCAGAAGCGAGGGTTGGGTAGAGATGAAGCTGAGAGAGAAGAGTGAAATGATGTTTGCTTCGTCCGTCCAACTTACTGCTGGAAAGGAGGGGGTTTTGTGATTTGATGGCTTATTGGGCATTACTACGGCGCTTCGATCGGGGTAGTCTACCGTCACTCTACTACGGAGTAATTTAGTGCATGGCTGGTGGACCCCGATGCTGGCTGTCCCACACGTCGGCGAAAGTGAGTAATGTAGTGCATGGCTGGAGGAGGATCCACACGGTAGAGCGTGTCCACTATTTTTCAGAAGAAAAAAATGATTACAACATGCGTTTCCACTCTTACGACGGAGGAGTGCGAAACACGACAACCACTTGAACATACACAGTGCTCCTACTACTAGGCATGTGCAGTGGTTGATACGTCAGTACTACACAATCTTGTTGCTAGTGTAGTAAGATATGACGATAACAAATGATGTTGTGTGCATGCCAACTACTCCTATATGTAACATAGTACCGCTTTTTCGACTGTCTGGTCGAGAATGGATGGTGAGATCAATGTTAATAAAACTAGGTCCACAGCGCACGGAGAGTACGGTGCTACAGTACTCCATGAAACATGAACCACATGAAGCACGAATAGTGTTAGGCAGGGTGTATGAAGGGTGCACGGGATGGGAGCAAAAGTTCCCTTCTCGACCCACTTTTGGGTGTTTGGCAGAGTGCATGAAGGGTGCATGAGTCCACACTAGTAGGTTGACAAAAATACACGAAGAGGAAACAACTATATTGAGATGAGAATGCAACCAAATGCACCCACACGCTTTGTGCTACAGTGACTGATCTGCACCCTCTGAGTTTGATCCAATGGTCATGTTGCGCCGAGACATGGACATGACCATGCAGAGGGTTTAGCCCCTCGGCCGGCATCATCGTGATGGCACGACGGTAGGCATCGCGCAGCTGCAACACGTGCGTGGCAACTTGGTTCACCAAGTGGCTGAAGCGATCCTGGACCTCATCACGATCGGCCCGCTCGCGCTCCAGCCGGCTCCCCTGACGGCCTATCGTATCTCCCGCTTTCTGCAACAACGCCGCCGACGCCTCGAGCATCTTTGTGGTGGACGACTGCCGCTTTTGAAGCTCCGTGAACTCCCGCACATAACGGAGGAGCATGGAACTCCTCTCCTCCTTGAGCTCACGAAGCTCCCCGTCCTTGGCCCTGAGCTCCGCATCCTTGGCATGGAGCTCCTGTGTCAGGAGCCTCACCTCGGACTCCGTGATCTGCTGCGCCGCCATGGCACCAGGTAGAAGAAATGGGGAGGGGAAGCAAAGGGGGCGAAACGGCTGAAAGGCAATGCAATCTACGGGAAGGCGGAGGGAGTGGGGAATCTTTTGGTTTTCACCACGGTAAAACACCAGTCGACGACTTCTCACATCAGGGAGTAGTGGGTACAGGCGGAGTCATCATGACTAATTGCTGCCGCGCCTGCTCCCGTCAATCAAAAAAATTAAAAATCCTGCCGCGCCTGCTCCCGTCAATCAAAAAAATTAAAAATCCTGCCGCACCCAAACACCAGAGCAACGCCGCGGTGGATATTTAAATTTACCTACCAGCAAGTAGATAAAAAGGGGTGAAAAAACAAATGTGGCGGCGGCCTAGCTAATCGGTCGAACTAGCCCAACTAGCTAGCCACTGTGCTTCACTGATGTACTCGGCAGGAAAGGTGATCTTTCGTGATTTGATGACTCATTTACTTGCTTCGGCGCTACAACCAAGGAGGACCCAGAAAACGCGCGGTAGGGCGTCCCACGTTAGGAAGAATATATGCGTGCACCACCCGGGAGGACCCCGAAACCGCGCGGTAGGGTGTGCCACGTCTTGGCACGGAGGAAAAATGTGCGTGTAAAAATATACTGTATCAGACGTAGTAGAGTACCTATGTTTCGACCTCGGGACCCAGCCAGTCGGTTGAAAACACCCCACTAGCCACACAGCTTCATCATGCAAACGTGGCACGGAGGATAGATGTGGTTAGCTCCGTCTCGACCAGCCACAACATCTCTTGTTCTAGGCGATTCTTCTATTTTCCAAGTTTTTTTAGTTGTAATAACACCACAGGAAGCTAGCACCGCTCTTCGTGTGTGCCCGTGCAAAGGTTAGACGATGGAGAGAAGAGAGATTGAGATTGCAGACCTGGGACCCACCAATAAGTGAGATAACGATCATGCACGTGTTGACGAGGCACTCCCTCTACTCTACTCAACGCAAGTACTGTATAAAATCAAGTTATGGGACAAAGCCAACAACCATTCATTTTTTCAGGCTATCGACTTATGCTTTGTAGTCCAGGTTGCCAGTTCGAATCTCGTCTTTCAGATTTGTTAGTTTTAGGTCCAAATTTGATTGGGCCAATTCCAGTTCTGCCCCTAACTCGAACCCACTACTCAGTTTTGCCCCTAATTTTTAGGTATGCTCAGTTTTGCCCTTCCGCCGTTAGTATCACTTATAGAAATGCCCTTTTGCGCCGTTACCGTCTGGTCAAAGGACTTTGACCACCCAGGAAAAAATACCAAAAAAAATCAAAAAAATCTGAAATTTTGTGGGATCGAAGATAGTCATGTCCGCAAGGCGCGTGCAAATTTGTGTGCCGTTCGGACACCCTGGGAGCTCGTGGCAAAGGAAATCATAAATTTTGTACGCATGTGAACAGTAAATTCGAAAAAATAGAAAAAAAATTAAAAAAATATGAAATTTTGGGGAACTGAAGATACTCAGGTGCACAAGATGTGTGCACATTTTTGTTGTGTTTGGACATCATAGGAGCCCATAGGAGCTCGTAGGAGCTAAACTTTATTTTTTTCTCCGCGAGCTTCTACGATGTCTAAACACAACAAAAATGTGCACACATCTTGTGCACCTAAGTATCTTCAGTTCCCCAAAATTTCATATTTTTTGATATTTTTCTATTTTTTCGAATTTACTGTTCACGTGTGTACAAAATTTATGATTTCCTTTGCCATGAGCTCCCAGGGTGTCCGAACGGCACACAAATTTGCACGCGCCTTGCGGACATGACTATCTTTGATCCCACAAAATTTCAGATTTTTTTGATTTTTTGGTATTTTTTTCTGGGTGGTCAAAGTCCTTTGACCAGACGGTAACGGCGCAAAAGGGAATTTCTATAAGTGACACTAACGGCGGAGGGGCAAAACTGAGCATACCTAAAAATTAGGGGCAAAACTGAGTAGTGGGTTCGAGTTAAGGGCATAGATGTAAATGTCCCAATTTGATTAATGACAAGTGGGACCCCAGTGCGTTGTTCCGATATTTTAGTGTAGGATGGTTTTTTTGAACAAACACTTTGCGCGGTTAGACAAGTAACGACACGAGTTACACGTTTTTTGCAAGTTTACGAACAAAAATGACAGCGACATAGAACATCACATCCACCCCGTAGCTTAGATACTATGGTGATACGAGTTTTTACACCGTTGGAAGTGAGATCCAATGGCTTGGGAGTAGTCTTTGTAATTATGCGCAATTTCCTAACTCTCCAAAGGTTTTTTTGCAAATAAAACATTTAGGCCTCGTGTGTGCCACTGCATCTTCGATCCAACGGCTCCCCGGTGCTCATATTAGGTGCTCCCCATAGCTTAATTATCCGCTACGGTGATTGGAGTTGTTGTGGGCCGAATGCTACAAAAATATAATCTAAACCGACCGGAATAAATGCCAACACAAATTAATCCAAGGTTGGAGTGCCCCTAGCAATGTAAATAGCTCCGGCTTTGCGAGGGATGGAGAGGTAGTAGCTTCAATGCATGGAAGATACGGTGTGAGAAAGCAAGGTCAATCGAGAGACATATAGATAGAGAGACAAAGTGAGTGTGGCCCGACATTCATTGAACAAATATATATGCTCTGGAGAGATATTGTCCGAATTGAGCTTTTTGGCAAGGATGAGGGCTGTAAGATAGAGCTTGAGAGATGATCCAGTCATAGATGTGTAGATATATTTTGTGCTTGAGAGGAAGCAAGGTCAACCGATCACATAGGGTCGCCGTGCGATTGAAAGAGTGAGACGGGTTGGAGAGAGTGACCTAGATAGATGATGTGCATGAGAGAGTATACAATGTGAATAAGTCGAATTGGGCTCAACATGTTGATATATCATTTTTGTCCGAGAAAGAGCGAGGTCAACCGAGACATACGGAGAGAGAGAGAGAGATTGAGTGAGCGTGGCCCACCATGAGGTCGAAAGAGTGGTGGCGGCTTGGATGGACTGACCTAGATAGACAATCTGTGTGAGGGAGTATAGAGTATGTCGATCAAGGCCCGAACAGGGAGATATATCATTTGTGTGTGTGAAAGAAAACGAGGTTAAACGAGACTCAGATAAAGAGAGCGAGATTGAGCGAGTGTGGCCCGCCGCGTGGAAGAAAGAGTGAGACATTCTCGAGGGAGTGACCTAGATATACAACGTGCGTGCGTGCGGATGCATGAGAGGTTGGGGGGCTAGATAGGCAATGCATGTATTTAGCGCGAGAGGGTGAGAGGGAGAGGGGAGAGAGAGAGAGAGCTCGGCATGGGGTGCAATGGCGGGTGTGTGAGGTAAATACATTTGGTAACAGAGTGGAAAAAGGGGTTGTGTAGTTGAGAGACTAAGAGATCAAAACATGGAGAGAAAGAATGAACGTGTGTTGGAAACCGATAGCTTCCTAAGGTGGTTAGGAGAGGAAGATTGACTGATACAGGAAGTATGTAGGGTTTGTGGGGGGGGGGGGCTAAAAACAACATTTGAATGTACATAGTACGAGACTTAATATCGATGTTTCAATTCGGTGTACATTGTAAAATTTGAACCGAGGACCAGGCATATGGGTAATTATTTCGAATTCGTGCCATACTAAGTTTCGAAAAGTTAACATTGACTCAGTTTGTTGTGCTATTTTGTAGGTCATATGTTTGAATCCATCCAAAAGTTTTCTCACTACCATGGTGTTCATCATATACATATGAATTTGTATTAAAAAAAGTAGCGTGGATACAATGAAATGCGAAATCCACGTTAGAATTGGAGATCGCTACGTGACACACACTCTAATTCAAATAACTAACTGCGTGACACACACTTTAATTCAAATAACTAATTATGTGACACACACTCTAATCCACGTTAGCGTGGGTACCGTTTCGATTTTGTTTTCAAATAACTCCTCATTAATTAATTTATAGTACTCCCTCTGTTCACTTTTATAAGACCTTGAAGACATTTCAGACAATGTGCAAAACAGTTCATTTTAAGTTGTCTGAACCGACTTACAAAAGTGAACGGATGGAGTATCTCATTTCGAATGACTAATTATTGCAAGGAAAACACGGGCATGGTAATACATACAGATTCGTTTGCAAATGAAAGAAGATTCGTTTGCATTCTCAAATGTAGGCGCACCAGGCAAACCAGGGTCGTGTCGGGGTGGATGCTGCTTCGATGCCTTAAAGGCAACTGCCTTTGGGTCACTGACATGTGGGCCAGCCACCTGTTGGGCCCATATGTCATGGACACAAAGGCAGGTGCCTTAAGGCACCAAAGCATAGTCCTGTCGGGGTGGTCGCGTGTGTCGGACGGACGCGTAGAACCCAGCCACCCACTCCCTCCCCCCCAAAAAAGGATGATGACAATATAAGTTCGTGCTTCCATGTTTCGGATTGAAATATCTGGCGGCCCCAATTCCAGCCCTGCAAAATCTCTCTTCTCCACCGTCCCCTTCCGCTCCCAGATTGCTCAAATCCCTAATTCACCGCCAACCCTCGAGTTGCCCTCGTCTCGTCTCTTTCCCCATCGTTCCCCACCTCTGTGCCGGACGACGACGACGAAGACGACGGTCGCGCTTCACCACCTCACCGGAGCTACCTCATCTACGCCCTCGTCCACCGCACCGGGTGGTCTACCGACAACGTCGGCCGCCGCAACCGACGTGCCTCACAGACACCGAGTTCCACCGCATCAGGTGTGATTCACCGACACCGTCTCCCAGCTCACCGGGGCTACTTCACCGAGCACATCGTCGCACCTCCGCCCCCCGAGGCCGTTGGGGCTTCACCAATGGTCTCGTCCACCGCATCGTAGCGCTCCGCTGCCACTCAAGATCTGCATCCGTGCGCGGCCAGCCAATGCCAGCGCATCACGCTCAACGGCTCTGAAGTGACCCACACTCTAGCTAGGCGAGCATGTCCAAACGCCGGCCTGAACTAGGTATCCACACATCACTCCCTTGTGCACTGTTCCGACGATGTTTGGATATCCTTTCACTGCTCTCTTAGCTTACCCGCCTATGCAACTCTGACCTTAACTCTTATTTCCTTTGGAGATATCATCTGAAACAAGCAAATCCATATTTTAGCGATGCATGACGGCGCTATGGGATCTGGTACACATCCTGCACACCCATATAACCTTGTAAGTATCTATCCTCCGGTACAACATCAAGGTCGATTCCTCTTATTTGATCAACCATTCACCGTGTCAAAAATGCAGAGGGAGATACAAGGAGCACAAGGCCTGCACATCCAAGAAAGTGGTAACATGGACTTGTACATGGAACATCCCAAGCGCAAGCAGAGCTGCAGTGAGCCTGTACAACAAGCTAGCGTAAGTCCCTGCATTTCATTTAATTCGTACTGGCATTCATGTATGATTTGTGTGCAGTGGCTGATCCACGAATTCAGGTTACCAGGGGCGAACATTTAACTTAAAAAATATGAAGGCACTTGCACTCCGGAAATCAACATAACTTGAGAAATGTGAAGCTACGTGCACTTTGAAAACCAGCTAATGATCCAAAGTAGTTCAGATTATAAACACTAAATGATGCAAGCACCAAAAAACACAAAATGCAACATGGTGTACAAGGACTACAAACATGGTCTGTACCTGCTTGAATTATTCGTTCTCTGGCTGAAAATATCGAAGTGTAATTGCACGTATAACCAGTGCGCAAACTGCATATCAATATATCTATCCTGCACAAGTATGCCAATAGTTTCAAACAACAGATTAGAAAAGTATTTATGCTATGTTGTCATGATACGGGGACTTTCTGGTAGATGGCCTCGATGTTTCCTCAAGCTATGAAAATGCACTATAATTTGCTTGTCATCAATGCCTGCAAATCTCTGTCTCTCTCAACATAGTAGATCATCTTTAGACACTAAATCCTTCAATGAGCTTGCAAAATGCTTGCATTAGATCCCTCATTAGACACTATATGTTCATCACCAGGAGCATGTAAAATGTTTGCATCAAATCCTTCATTAGCAGTCTATTCATTAGACACTTCAGGCTCAAGAACAACATGAGCTTGTATGTTTGCACCGGAAACTTGATTAGATACATCAGATTCAGTCAGTTCAGTATTGATTGGGGAGTTATAAAATAAGTAAAAATTGGTTTCATTTTCTCATAGATTCCCTACATACAAGCAGTTTCACAACACCGCCAGGTTTAACTATTGGCCAGAAATTGAAGAGTTGAATTAGATATAATCAGGGATGTGATGTACCTGCTCGTTGCGCATGCTACTCTTGCAAGCTGCGACTGTCCGTTTGCGCAAGCTCGATGCCATGCCCGTGCTGCCGCCGCTGCCTCCCATGCAGGCTACACCCAGGCTTGGATCTTCATCTTCTTGTCCTTCCGTTCGCTTGAAGCCCGGCGACCGCCCTCCAACGAGGGCGCGAGGAAGTGCTGTGCCGGTCTGTCCAGCGGCGGCTAGGTTAGGAGCGAACCAGACTGGAGGCTGGAGCGAATGAATTGGGATTTTTCCCGCTGTCGATCGATATGGGAGGCGCTCGTTTGGGCCACGAGCCTACTATAGGGCCTGCCTTGCACTTATGTTATTGGCCCATCCAAATTGAAACATTTTTCTTCATTTTTACATTGCATGCTCGTGTGTTGGGATGAACAAAACTAGCGTGGGCCAACCTGGACGACTCAAACTAGGTGCACACTTTCCATCCACCTGAGGCGACCGACCATACAAGCCCCTAAGGTGGCGTCGCCCCTTTTTGCGTGTATGATTGGATAGTGAAAATATTCCAATGGCGCTTTTGATTTACCCACAGAATGGTTGAATTGCTTGTTTCTATGAACTGAGTTCGCCAATAATGTGAAGGATGCTAGTCTTTTCATCCTATTGTAGATTGCTTAGATCTCGATATGCCAAAAGTAATCGCATGAAATATACAGTAAAAGCCAGTGTGATGTGTTTGGCTACAACTAGTCTGACTACACGTCCTCATATAACATATCAAGGATGCACCATCTTACCAGATTAACCATTCGACTTACCCATGCAGTGTGGGAAGAAAGAAGTATTGGGACTGTGTATCCAAGCAATTGATGCCATGGACTCCTTCATACAAACTTGTAAGTGAAAAAGAAGTTGCAGTGTGCCTGTACAAAGAACTAGCGTAAGTTCAGTTAGCTGCTTCTCGGAATTTTAGTTAGCCACTTATTGCAAAATTGTTCAATTACGTTGCTTGGCTTAATTTGTTTGCTACTGATTACATAATGGCACAACCTGTTAATCATATTGTAGACTGTGCCTATCTATGTGTTTGATACTTACTGTTAAGAATTACCTGTTTGCCTTAACTTAAATATCTACTTGTTTGTTTAACTGCTTTGCTGCTGCAACAGCGGGTTACAATGATGTTAATAACTACTTTTCAGCATCCAATTGAAACTCTTTAATTCCTTGTTTGTTTAACCGGTTTGCTGTTATAACTCCCAGTTGATATGTTTTGCTAACTTCAACTTTTCTGAACCCAATCGGAACTTTAATGGCAAAACAGGTTAGCCCAAGATCAAAGAGCGAGGTCCCCATGGACGTTGCATCATCCCACAGCAGTGGCACCGACCCAATCGTGCATTATGAATTGCCAACTGCTGATGCTCTAGAGGCTAAACTAGTGGTAGAAAGAGATTCTGCTTCTGCACTTAGAGATGAAGTTGACATGTTGAGGAAGCAAACAACACAATCACAAGCAGTACTCAAGACAACCATTAAATATTTGGTGGATTTCAAAACGAAGCAACCTGAGACTGAGCAGATTGTTAAGGTCCTGAAGGAATAAAGGAAATTAAATTCCTACTTGGTAAATCATAGGTGAAATGTTCTTTCCATAGTTGAATAACCTTTGTGTTGTCTGTTCATGTAATCAATCAAACCATTTGTTTTAGAGATCATGTAATAATTGTTTTTTTGTTTGTAATTTTATTTGAGCACAAGTCTGTATTAATTGATAAGACTTGGAGAAATTTCATTTGGATTGCTGTGCCAGACCTACAAATATGCCAATCGGGATGAATGTGCATTCAGCAGTAGTAGTATAGATGGACCATAAGTGGCACGCATCGGAAAGGACCAAGATGTTGGCTAAAAAAGGATGCTGTTGTAGCCAAAAAAAAGTATAGCGGCCTGGCTTATGTATGTTAGTTGATATTATTGATCCATATACTCTATAAGTGTTTATATGTCTGTTAGTTCCGTACATTCTTGGTTGATTGACTCGGTATTTGAATCTTGATACATCGCTTGTGTACATATCTAAATGGGAGTACACATTATGCTGCGTGTGACATTTGAGTTGGACATGAAGTGTTCCAAATATTCGAATTCACCTTAAACTGGATTCTAGTTTCTGAATTTGAGTATCGGCATTTGTAAACCATATTCATATATGATAGTGGAAGACATCTTTGTCGTCCTTTTGAAGATATATAAAATCACATAGAATGATTTATAAAGATTCATATAGGAATACAAAATGGATTCGAATTTAGTTGCCAGGGTAAACGTGGATGCTTATTGTCCCAAAATTCGAAAGAAACAACAAAATGTCCACTCCCACATCGGCTGCCTGAAGCCAAGTGTTTGGGAGATGGAAATTACTGTCTACCCATTACACAGACAATCCATCGGCCCGATTTCCACTACTCTAAATAGGGGTAGGTTAGTAACTTCAATTAGATGTGACACGACTGCCTCTGAGCCCATTCCGACACGGTGGGCGTCAAACATGGGCGGCAAAACTCATTTGATTCAAGCTCATCCGAAAGACCTCTGTTTCTCCCACCATTCCCCATTCATACACGGTGGGCGGCAAAACACCCTCTCCTCGTCCGAAATAGATGTGGGCTAATATTTTAAATAGGGGTGGATGTGTAACTTCCATCAGACGTGACACAACCGCCCTACCTATCAGCCCCGTTCATACACCGTGGGTGCCAACCGTGGGCGGCAAAACACCCTCTCCTCGCACGAAATAGTTATCGGCAAATATTTGGGAGATGCGAGATTACCGTCCTATCCCCAACCGACGAGACGTCCAAATTTGAAATAGGGGATAAGTTCGTAACTTTCCCATATTTCAGATAGGCACGTCCCAAAAACATGGTTACCCGTACCTCTCCCTCCATTTTCCCATTCATACACCGTCCGCGCTAGAACACCCCATTCCCACACCAGCCTCCGTCCGCCACCCCATCCATCGTCGCCGTCCACCACCACATCCATCGCCACCGTCCTCCACAATGTCGGAGCGCCTACCAAGACCGTGTCGTCCACTTCTAGAGATGGATGTTTCTCATCCACGGCGACGGACCAATAGCCTTGCATCGCATCCTCTCGCTTCATCGGCGCCGTCGTCCTCTTTGCCGGGGCCGCTCACACGACCTTCTCTTCCACCGCAATAGGACTTATCCCCCGATGCACCCATCTACCGTCGCAGATCTGCTTCAACGCCACTGACAGCCATCGCACCCCCGATGCCTACACGGCGCCGCAAGAGAGGTGGTACTTCATATCTCCTCAACTTTTTGATCTCAACCAGAAAATAGATCTTAACTTGGTTACTCTACTTTCTTTTCAGCTCTTAGAATTTAGTTCTTAGTTCGAAGCAAACAATGGATGCTAAATATCATTTCTCCGGTTTGCAGCTTCAAACCTGCCATGGCACAACCATAATACAGTTTAATTGATCATGCTTAGGGTTTAATTGATCATGTTGGTTCCGTGGTGGTTTCTTTAATAGAAATCAGAGGGGAAACCCTCTTTTGCTAAAAAATATATGCTTAGAGTTTCCCCCATTTATGATCACCATACGATCAGTACATGCTTCGTGTCATAATAACACTGCTCCACCCATCAAGCTAAACAAGCTTAGTTGTTCAAATACGAATATGATATTATTAAAACAGAGTTGTTTAATTGGTCAGCTAAATGTTCCTAAATTAGTTACGAAAATGCATGTTCGCCGTTCGGGTGTGTACCTCTGTGTGTGGTCTGGTCAGCATGGTTGGGGAGGTGAACTTTGCATATGCAGGGGTTTATAGGGAGACACTCTCCGAGTTGAAACCGCAATGCATTCCACAGATAATCTGACTACTTTTTATGTTTTCATGAATCTCAGATTCTGAACAACATCATAATGATTATGAGCTTGCGCGCATGAAAAGAATAAAGTAGAACAATGCCATGGATGTCAAACTTGGCATTAAGGGACTGAAATCAAGTCTGGATGCAATGCAATGCAAACACTCTCCACCTACAGATTCATGCTCAGAATATGATCCTAACAGTGATTCTGAGCTAGAGGGTGACCTAAGTCAATGTAGCTCCCTAGTGGAGGAGTCATAGGAAGATGCCCTATCTTATTCACCCATCAAGGTACTTTCTCTAACTTTCCAAGGTTACATTGCTCGCACATATCTTGCAACTGATGCTTTGCATTGCTTCTACTTTGTTGAACTGCCATTAGCTTAGTTTACACATCGTGTATGTGAATACACCCTGCCTATCCATTTTCAGTACATATTCCATCTATCATAATACCATATTTATCCATTCAAATGTTGTTCTTGTGTATCACAAGTTCAAAAGGAAGAGGGCGATTGCTGATCATGGAGGAGCACAAGCAAAGTATTTGGAAAAGGTAGTGGCACCTGATAAATCATATAGCCCATTAGGTGTAGTTGCAATATTACCTGACCCACAAAATACCCCAACTCTAGCAGACTCTAGCCCTACTACACTGGTCATTTCTGATGCCCCAACTCAGCAGACCCCAACTGCAGCAAACAGTATGATTATGCCAGTTGACATAGCACCAGCTGTACGATGCAAAACCCCCATTCCAGCAAAGAGTACACCAAATCCAGTTGCCAAATCCCTTTTCGAACCAGAGAGAGCCCCAATTGCAGCAAATAGGACCCCTCTTCCATTTCTTCCCAGTTTAGAAGACGAATCTTATGTTGTTGTCAGGAACTTTGTGCGCATCTTTCCTTCATGGAAAGATTATACCGCAGACACAGAACAATTTCCAGTCTTCCTCCGCAACTTACGCGTAAGTAATGTACTTATGTTATTCATGGTCATTACTGCATATGTTTCTGCTGACAGAAGACACAGGATTTCATTCTTTTAAATAGGCGAGGCACAAACTGGATTGTGATGATGAGCAAGGGTTGGTTGCGCTTTTCAAGCACTCATTGATGAAGTATCGTTCCTACCTGAGGCAAGCGCACTTCGATGGCAAGCCTCTGAATGAAATTTCTATAAAGCCTCCGGTGCTACATTTATCTGACACTGACTGGAATAATCTTGTTACACATTGGTCTCGGCTGTAGCGTAAGGTACTGTCTATGATATCACATCACATTTTGAACTACATTTCTGCATTTGCCTTAATGTCTCACTTGTATGAAAATTGTTAGCAGAAGAACATTCGTTCTCAAGGGACCATAGAATCTCGCAACTATACTGCACACTGCATTGCTCTTGTGAGTACCTCTTGCCCTGTATGACCATACTTACTTTCATAGCTGTTTGATTATGTAGCATCACTGCACATGTTAGCCTCGTAATCGTCCATTTGGTGGACATTATAAGATCTGTATGGACTCTTACATAAATTTAGAATGAACCCGATGCTTTTGAAGAGGTTTAGCTCCACATTCCTCTTGTAAGGACTGAACATGGTCTATCACTGCACTTACATTAATAGCTACTCCCTCCGTCCCATAATATAAGAACGTTTTGTACAGTACACCAATGTTCAAAACACTCTTGTATTATGGGAAGAGGGATTGGTTCATTTCGTAGCATTCTGCATCTTATCTCCCTCGCCCACCATTTACTAAAAAAGGTCAGATCTATATTTAATCTTACCAACAGGTAGAATACACAGACAATGCCAGTGCAGAAGTGTAGCCCATTGCTCTTGTTAGTACATTTTGTCCTGTAACGCTTGTACTTCCAGGGATTGGTAGTTGATTATGTAGCATCAATCTGCATCTTATCTTCATTATCCTCTATCCCTTCCAGTATTATCATATCTATAATTACTCTCTACAAAATGTAGAGTACATGCAATGCTTATGAAGAAGATTCTGTGCTGAAATTATTGAGTTATCCTTCCCTTGCCATGGAGAAGGGCATTATAAAGCCGGTGTTAACTGTTAATGTAAGTCAGTCCTTCTAAAGCCTTTATCCTCAACTGATGTTTAATTTTCTCATAGTCCCTATCGTTTACTGCTGTTTAGATTGCTGTTTCTACCAAAATGCATGTTCGTAAGAACCGTAAGTCTAAGTTTTACTTGTAAAACCAAATTCCTTATTCATACCATGCACATTACTTAATACTCCCTATATGTATGCTTGTTTTTGTGGATCTATAATCCAGTGTGTGGTGAAGCAGCCCACGTTTGCACCTTGTCATCTCCTGTTTTATCTTATTGATGTGGCTGATGATATGAACAACATGCCATGCACATTATCCAAAATAGATACAATGATTTTCTTTGCCCTTCATCTATGCTTGTTATGTTGACATGGTAATCCAGTAGTGTGGTGAAGCTCCCCGCATTATGAACAATGCCAAATTATGCTATTGATATTTTGAACATACTCTTTATTTTCTAATTTGAAATTGGATAGAATTGACAGAACAGTTATCATCTTTGTTTATACACGTGCAAAACCTGTCATCTCTCTGCTTTGTTTCAGGGTGATATGCCTGCTGGCGTGCACAAGTCTGCTGAAGGCTGTGAGACAAACCCAACATATATTGCATCAAAGAAGGCAAAACATCTTGAAGATAGCGAGACAACCCCAAAGTCTTGTCTTGATGCAGTGTTCAAGTTACTTGAGACTAACAGTCAAACAAGCTCACAGAATTCATTGTCCGAATCAGTTCGACTTCTTCAGTCCCAAGTTCTAGCAGAAAGGCATTCTGCAACTCAACTTCGACTTGAAGTCCTATCTCTAAGAAAGATTGTGGAGAACACCAATGAGAACCTCATCGCTAAACCGCTACACCTGGAAGCTATGACCGACATGCTAGGCCGGTCTCACAGCCTTGATCAGCAGCTTGCGCAGCAGTTCCCCCGCAAGGCTAACCTTTCTTGAACTATCTTGGAAGTGGTCTCGGTTCAGTATTATTTTGTTAAGCTGCAATAGTGCCTAGTTTTTGTAATCTGCTTCTTCGTTGCACTTTATGATCACTGGTGGCGAACTTTGATGCCCAGTGGATGTAATATACCTTAAATCCTTTATTCTGTAGTGTACGTTTATTCTTAGTTACTATGTCGTAATTTATTTATTGTATAGAGTAGGTTTGTTCTTAATTCCTACTAGTTACGCAGCAGCCCAAAATGAACCCCGGCCCATGATTGTGCGAATCAAATCACGGGCTTTTAACATGCCAAAATTGTCTGGGTCCTTGTTTGGCCCAATCAGATATCGGCTGCGAGCAGGATGGATGCAAATCGGGCCGTAGTTAGGCCCAACTATATGACGGGCTTTTAACAGGCCGAATTTAATATAGGGCCGAAATGTTAAACATGCCCATAACAGGCCAAAACTAATATCAGGCCGAATTACTAAGTGGGCCTTTAGCAAGTGGGCCCAAAAGCATAGTGTCCAGTTGACGGGCCGAATCTGATTTGGGTCGTAATTGAGCCCAAAGCCTCTTAAAGGGCCAGACCTGATCTGGGCCGTAATTTGGCCCAGAACGTGGTAGGCTTTTAATGGGCTGGATCTCATATGGGCCACTATTAGGCCCGGAGCATGGCAGGCCATTAATGGACTAGATCAAATATGGGCCGGCATTTGGCCCAAAACATGCAGCCAGTTAATGGGCCGGCCTACTAGGGTCCTCAAAATCTTGTGGGCCCACAGCTGGGCCGGCCCATTAATGTCGGCGAAATCTCGTGGGCCTTTAGGTGGGCCGGCCCATTTTAACCCGCAAGAATGTTGTCGGCCTTTACCTGGGCCGGCCCATTATGGCACAAAAAAATCTCGTGGGCCTTTACCTGGGCCGGCCCATTATGTCCCGCAAAATCTTGTGGGCCTTTAGCTGGGCCAGCCCATTATGGTCCTCAAAATTTCGTGGGCCTTTAGCTGGGCCGGCCCATTATGGCCCGCAAAATCTTGTGGGCCTCTAGTTGGGCCGGCCCATTTAAACTTGTTGGGCCGTGCCATGAGTCGACGTATCATAGGCGCCTTCTGTCCAGTGAGTGGATGACATTTGTCCCGACGATGAGCCGACACGTGTTTCCTCTAGCCAATGATGATTTTACACGTGGAAAATCCCCATTGATTGGGGCTGTTAACGGGTTATCGGATCCAAAACCCTACCCGATAGCTTAACGGCGTTCCGTTATGGTGGATGCCACGTGTCGGTCACCCTTGACGAAAGCACTTCTGTGACGCGCGGTTTATCATCATGGAAGTGGACACTTCCGTGATGATAATTTTGGTAATGTCATGGAACACTTCTACGATAGCACAGTTATGACTATCTTGATTCTGTCATAAATTTGTCATGGATGTACATGCATGACAAAAAAGCGACCTACTGTGAAAAACACGTATCATCACGGAAGTGTATTTTTTTTGTAGTGCCTCTATCAGCATCCTAAGCTACCTGCTGCTTTGTAGTGACTCTCAAGGACCACACCTACTTGGCTCATGTCCAGAAGTGCCCTTCTTGGAAGTTGATGTCAAAGGTGAGAGAGAGTACATCAAAGCTTATCAAATGAGTACGTCTAAGCTCTTCTATAGGTGCTTGTTAACAAAGAGGAGAGAAGTCACATGTCTTTAAGAGGGGAAGACATGTTAATATGTTTGATCTTTAGTTAGTGCTCTGTTGTTAATTCCTTTTACCCTGATTTTATTTGATCTGATTTTATCTCACCCTACCTTCTCCCATTATCAAATATCAGATTCAGGGGGAGAAAGAGTCTATGCCTAAGGGGAGAAAAATCCTTGGAATTTATTGCACGCCTTTAAATCTTTGGGTACATGTCTATATCTAAATGAAGTACTCACTTGTAGTACTCACCCGCTACATGTCATCTCAGACTTGGTATTCTTGTGGTTTCTTAAAACTACTTTGCTTGGAGTGTTCTTGTGTTATCTAACCCTGTTTCCTCAAGTCTACTCCCTCAAAAGTCAGATCAAGACCACAAGGTAAGTATATGCATCACACTCATGTGCATGATCTCTTGCTGTTGTACATATTGTTTGCAAGAGGGATTCATAAACATGAAGGTAGATTTCTCAACCATATCATCTGCTCTGATGCATATATCCAAGATACACGTAACTCTCTGCTTACTCTGTCATGTTATGCATTCACATGCTGTTATGGTCTATCTTCACATGATTGCATACATGTGGGGGGAGATTATGCATGCTACATGCTCTTCCAAAGCTTTACTTGCTACCCTTCATATCTTTTACTTAAATGCTTTGATGTATGTTATCATCAAGTACCAAAAAAGAGGGAGATTGAAAGCACACAAGTGATTCCTGGGTGATTTTGGTAATTAATGTCAACATGTCTCTTGTTGGACTAATGGCTTTGTCTAGTGTATTTTAGACAAGTTCAATAGTGCCATGGAAAGGAAAAGAGGATGTGGAACCCCTTCAAGGTGCTAAGGACATGCATTGTCAAAAGCTCAAGACTCTTCATTTATATTTTAGTGATCCAAGATCACATTGAGTCCATAGGAAAGCCGATACTATTAAAAGGGGATGAGTTTTTGCTTAATGGCTTGCTTGCTCAAATACTTAGTGACATTTCTTCAAAATCCTCAACTACTTTCTCCATCCAAATATGTCAAAACTCTAAACTCCAACTCGGCCCCACCGATATTTCCTACCTGGTGCCACCGAGTTCATATGACATAGCTACTACTAGAAATCCTAGCAATTCGGTTTCACCGATATGGGTCTCAGTCTCACCGAGATGGCCTTGCCAACGCTCTGTGACTTGTTGCATTTATTTTGGTCCCACCGAGTTATGCAATCGGTCTCACCCAGTTGGCTTGACATTCTCTCTGTTGCCTTATTGCTTCACTTCAGTCTCACCAAGTTGATGCAATTGGTGCCACTGAGATGATGTTTGCCCTAAAGCCCTATCACATCGGTCTCACTGAGTTGTTCCACTCGGTCCCACCAAGATTCCTAACATTCACATTTTGAACTAATCAGTTGTTGCGTAACGTAGCATGCAATTTCAAAAATAAATCCTATGATCACGCAAGATCTATCTAGGAGATGCATAGAAACGAGAGGGGGAGAGTGTGTCCACGTACCCTCGTAGACCGAAAGAGGAAGCGTTAGTTTAACGCGGTTGATGTAGTCGAACGTCTTCTCAATTCAACTGATCAAGCGCCGAACGTACAACACCTCTGAGTTCTGCACACATTCAGCTCGATGACTCCCCCGAACTCTTGATCTAGCAAACAGTTGAGGGAGAGTTTCGTCAACATGAGGGCATGGTGATGGTGAAGTGATCCGCGCAGGGCTTCGCCTAAGCACTATGACAATATGACCGGAGGAGTAAACGGTGGAGGGGGGCGCCAGACACGGCTAGGAACAATTGATGTGTGTTAGAGGCGCCCCTACCCCTGTATATAAAGGAGGGAGAGGGGAGGATGCCATCCCTAGGGCGCCCCAAGTGGGAGGACTCCCACTTGGGCTCCTAGTCCAATTCACCCCTTCCTTTTATTGGAGGGGGAAAGGGGGAAGGAGAGGGAGAAGGAGAAGGAAGGGGGGGGGGCGCACCCCCTCCCCTAGTCCAATTCGGACTCCTCCCTGGGGGGGGGGGAACCACCCCTTGTGGGCTGGCCTGCCTTCCTCCTATGGCCCATATGGCCCATATCTTCCCCCGGGGGGTTCCGGTAACCCCCCGGTACTTCGATACGTACCCGATACTTTCCGAAACACTTTGGGTGTCTGAATACTATCGTCCCATATATCAATCTTTACCTCTCGACCATTTCGAGACTCCTCTTCATGTCCATGATCTCATCCGGGACTCTGAATAATCTTCGGTCACCAAATCACATAACTCATAATACAAATCGTCATTCAACGTTAAGCGTGCGGACCCTACGGGTTCGAGAACTATGTAGACATGACCGAGACACCTCTCCGATCAATAACCAATAGCGGAACCTGTATGCTCATATTGGTTCCTATATATTCGACAAAGATCTTTATCGGTCAAACCGTAATGACAACATGCGTCATTCCCTTTGTCATCGGTATGTTACTTGCCCGAGATTCGATCGTCGGTATCTTCATACTTAGTTCAACAATCTCGTTACCGACAAGTCTCTTTACTCATTCCGTAATACATCATCTCGCAACTAACTCATTAGTCACATTGCTTGCAAGGCTTATCATGATATGCATTACCGAGAGGGCTCAGAGATACCTCTCCGATACTCGGAGTGACAAATCCTAATCTTGATCTATGCCAACCCAACAAACACCTTTGGAGATACCTGTAGAGCATCTTTATAATCACCCAGTTACATTGTGACGTTTGATAGCACACAAGGTATTCCTCTGGTATTCGGGAGTTGCATAATCTCATAGTCAAAGGAATATGTATAAGTCATGAAGAAAGCAATAGGAATAAAACTTAACGATCATTATGCTAAGCTAACAGATGGGTCTTGTCCATCACATCATTCTCCTAATGATGTGATCCCGTTCATCAAGTGACAACACATGTCTATGGTTAGGAAACTTAACCATCTTTGATTAACAAGCTAGTCTAGTAGAGGCATACTAGGGACACTGTGTTTTGTCTATGTATCCACACATGTACCAAGTTTCTGGTTAATACAATTCTATCATGAATAATAAACATTTATCATGATATAAGGAAATATAAATAACAACTTTATTATTGCCTCTAGGGCATATTTCCTTCAGTCTCCCACTTGCACTAGAGTCAATAATCTAGATTACATTGTAATAATTCTAACACCCATGGAGTCTTGGTGCTGATCATGTTTTTATCGTGGAAGAGGCTTAGTTAACGGGTCTGCCACATTCAGATCCATATTTATTTTGCAAATCTCTATGTCTCTCTCCTTGACTTGATCACGGATGGAGTTGAAGCGTCTCTTGATGTGTTTGGTTCTCTTGTGAAATCTGGATTCCTTCACCAAGGCAATTGCTCCAGTATTGTCACAAAAGATATTCATTGGACCCAATGCACTAGGTATTACACCTAGATCAGATATGAACTCCTTCATCTAGACTCCTTCATTCACTGCTTCTGAAGCAGCTATGTACTCCGCTTCAAACGTAGATCCCGCCATAACGCTTTGCTTGGAACTGCACCAACTGAGAGCTCCACCATTCAATATAAATATGTATCCGGTTTGTGACTTAGAGTCATCTGGATCAGTGTCAAAGCTAGCATCAACGTAACCATTTACGACAAGCTCTTTGTCACCTCCATAAACGAGAAACATATCCTTAGTCCTTTTTAGGTATTTCAGGATGTTCGTGACCGTTGTCCAGTGATCCACTCCTGGATTACTTCGGTACCTCCCTGCTAGACTTATAGCAAGGCACACATTAGGTCTGGTACACAACATTGCATACATGATAGGGAGACTTTCATTTTCTCTCTATCTTCTACAATGGTCGGGCATTGAGTCTGACTCAACTTCACACCTTGTAACACAGGCAAGAACCCTTTCTTTGACTGATCCATTATGAACTTCTTCAAAACTTTATCAAGGTATGTGCTTTGTGAAAGTCCAATCAAGCGTCTTGATCTATCTCTATAGATCTTGATGCCCAATATATAAGCAGCTTCACCAAGGTCTTTCATTGAAAAACTCTTATTCAAGTATCCTTTTATGCTATCCAGAAATTATATATCATTTCCAATCAACAATATGTCATCTAGATATAATATTAGAAATGCTACGGAGCTTCCACTCACTTTCTCGTAAATACAGGATTCTCCAAAAGTCTGTATAAAACCATATGCATTGATCACTTCATCAAAGCGTATATTCCAACTCTGAGATGCTTGCACCACTCCATAAATGGATCGCTGGATCTTGCACAATTTGTTTACACCTTTAGGATCGACGAAAACTTCCGGTTGCATCATATACAACTCTTCTTTGAGAAATCCATTAAGGAATGAAGTTTTGACGTCCATTTGCCAGATTTGATAATAATAAAATGCGGCAATTGCTAACATGATTTGGACGGACTTAAGCATCGCTACTGGTGAGAAAGTCCCATCGTAGTCAACTCCTTGAACTTGTCAAAAACCTTTGGCAACAAGTCGAGCTTTGTAGATAGTAACACTATCATCAGCGTCCATCTTCCTCCTGAAGATCCATTTATTCTCAATGGCTTGCCGATCATCGGGCAAGTCCACCAAAGTCCACACTTTATTCTCATACATGGATCCTATCTCAGATTTCATGGCCTCAAGCCATTTATCGAAATCTGGATCATCATCGCTTCCTCATAGTTCGTAGGTTCATCATGGTCTAGTAACATGACTTCCAAAACAGGATTACCTTAAGATGGGAATGGGCCGGGTCGGCCCGCCGGGTCGCTGACCCGACCTGCAAAATCGAGGCCAATGGGTCGTGTGGATCGGCCTCGAACCATAGTTGGGTCAGTGGAGCCGGCACCGACTGACCCAATGGGTCAGCAGGGTCGACCCACCTCGGAGGCGTGAGTTAGCAGCTAGTTACTCGGGCATGTGTTTTGTTGCAGTGGAGTCGTTAGTTAGTGCCCGCGGGCGTAGCTAGCTAATTCCTTTGAATGTGTAATGTGCATGCATGTAGGATCTGCTGGCAGGCCCGCGTCGTGCGTGCGGACATGGCCGGCCCGGGCGGATCACAGTGCGCGCAGCAGGAGCGTGTGAGCACGGCCTTGCATATGCATGCACATGTAGCTGCAACATATCTGATTGCCTTTTTTAATTGACATGTCTGATTTATTTATTTCTAGTAAAAAACTGACATATCTGATTGCCAGTGATACAAGATAAGAACTAGAATTTGGGCTGACCCGAGATACCCATTGGGTCAGCAAGGCCACTGGTTTTTTGAAAATGGGTCGACCCGTGTCCTCATAAATTGGCCTTGAGACCATGAGGGCCAGGGCCGGGTCGGCCCGTTTCCATCCTGAGGATTACCGTACCACTCTGGTGCAGAATGTGCTCTGGTTGACCTACGAGGTTCGGTAGTAACTTGATCTGAAGTTTCATGATCATTATCATTAGCTTCCTCTCTAGTTAGTGTAGGCATCACTGGAATTGATTTCTGTCTTGATCTACTTTCCAATTCGAGAGAAGGGACAATTACCTCATCAAATTCTACTTTCCTCCCACTCACTTCTTTCGAGAGAAACTCCTTCTCTAGAAAGGATCCATTCTTAGCAACAAAAATCTTGCCTTCGGATCTGTGATAGAAGGTGTACCCAACAGTTTATTTTGGGTATCCTATGAAGACGCACTTCTCCGATTTGGGTTCGAGCTTATCAGTTTGAAACCTTTTCACATAAGCACCGCAATCCCAAACTTTAAGAAACGACATCTTTGGTTTCTTGCCAAACCATATTTCATATGGTGTCGTCTCAACGGATTTAGACGATGCCCTATTTAACGTGAATGCAGTTGTCTCTAATGCATAACCCCAAAACGATAGTGGCAAATCTGTAAGAGACATCATAGATCGCACCATATCTAATAAACTATGGTTACGACTGATAACCCACAAGTATAGGGGATCGCAACAGTTTTCGAGGGTAGAGTATTCAACCCAAATTTATAGATTCGACACAAGGGGAGCCAAAGAATATTTGAAGGTATTAGCAGCTCAGTTGTCAATTCAACCACACCTGTAGATTAATTATCTGCAGCAATATGATCAGTAGCAAAGTAGTTTGATAGTTTTGATAGTAGTGACAGTAGCAACGATAACAGTAACAATGATAGCAGTAATTTGTAGCAAGTGTAACAGTGATGATAGTAGTAGTAACTTAGCAGAAACAATAAGGATAAATTCGTAGGAATTGGATCACTGACTTGTTGGATGATATTCATCATGTGACAGTTATAACCTAGGGCGATACGATACTAGTTCCAGTTCATCGATATAATGTAGGCACATATTCCGTAAATAGTCATATGTGCTTTATTAAAAGAATTTGCATGACATCTTTTGTCCTACCTCCCGTGGCAGCGGGGTCCATATTGGAAACTAAGGGATATTAAGGCGTCCTTTTAATAGAGAACCAGAACAAAGTATTAACACATAGTGAATACATGAACTCCTCAAACTATGGTCATCACCGGGAGTGGGCCCAGTTGTTGTCACTCCGGGGTTGCTGGATCATAACCGTAGTAGGTGACTATAACTTGCAAGATCGGATCTAGAACATGGATATAATGATGATAACATAAACGGTTCAGATATGAAATCATGGCACCCGGGCCCAAAGTGACAAGCATTAAGCATGGCAAAGTCATAGCAACATCAATCTAAGAACATAGTGGATACTAGGGATCGGGCCCTAACAAAACTAACTCGATTACATGATGAATCTCATCCAACTCCTCACTGACCAGCGAGCCTATGAAGTAATTACTCACTCCCGATGGGGAGCATCATGGAATTGGCGATGGAGAAGGGTTGGTGATGACGAAGAACGAAGATCCCCCTATCCGAAGCCCCAAACGGACTCCTGATCTGCCCTCCCGAGGAAGAACATGGCTTGGCAGCGGGTCCGTCTCATGGATCACGATAATTATTTCTCCCTGGTTTTTTTCTGGAATAATGTGATTTATAGTATCAGGGGGGTCATCAGCGGGGCCACCAGGTGGGTACAACCCACCTGGGCGCGCCAAGAGAGGGGGGCGCACCCTGGTGGGTTGTGCCCACCTAGGGGCCCCTCTTTGGTGGGTCTTGGCTCCAAAAATTCTTATTATTGGTATAAAAAATCCTCGCAAAGTTTCGTTTCATTCTGAGAACTTTTATTTCTGCACAAAAACAACACCATGGTAGTTCTGCTGAAAATAGCATCAGTCCGGGCTTAGTTTCATTCAAATCATGCAAATTAGAGTCCAAAACAAGAGGAAAAGCATGAGAAAAAGTAGATACATTGGAGACGTATCAACTCCCCCAAGCTTAATCATTTGCTTGTCCTCAAGCAATTCAGTTGATAAAGTGAAAGCGAGAAAGAAAAACTTTTACGAACTCTTTTGCTCTTGTTTGCATAAATAAGCTTAAACAACACCCAGGTTTTCAGCCAACATTATAACTAACCATGTCAACAATAAATCTTAAAGATTATAATGATTCATACCAATGACATAATCAGCTAGCGAGCAATAATAAGATATCTCAAATGGCAACACGTTGTCAAAACAACCATGATATAATATGACAATAATGGTATCTCGCTAGCCCTTTCTGAGACTGCAAATCATAAATGCAGAGCACCTCCGAAGTTCAAGTAGTTACTAAACATTGTAATTCATGGTAGAAAAGATCCAGTCATGATGCACCCAACATTAGCTATACACAATGCATAAATCATGACCGCTGTGCTCTACTCTGTTTCTAGCGCTTGTTTATAGAAGGTGGTGACACAACATATAAAAGTAAATAGAAAGTCCCTTCACAGAGGGAAGCAACGATTTGCAGAGGTGCTAGAGCTCAAGTTTTTTAAAACAGAGATAAATGATTATTTTGAGACATGCACCCTTCTCTTTCACTTCACGACCATCAGTTATCAACATCTTCCATGCTAAGCATGCTAGTGGCGGTTCCCAAGCGGAAAGTAAAGGTTCTGACTCCATTGTGTCGGGTGGTAGGTGCGACATATGCCAACGGGTGGCTTATCATTGTGGGAGCCAGTAAAACATCGCCGGTGCCTGGAAAAGGGATGAGGCGAAGACATGCACGCGGGTGAATCTTACCCAGCTTCGGGGCTCTCCGTGGAGATAACACCCCTACTGCTGCTCTGCGGGGTCTCCGCATGATTACTAGATGAACAAGTAGCTACACGATGCTCCTTGAGCTGTTTGGCGAGAGGAGGAAGAAGGGCTCTACTTGCTCTCTTCTCCTCCCTATGTGGTGTCTAAGACTAGCAGGGATCAACCCTTTGCATGGGTGTCCCGGGGGGTTTATATAGGCCTACCCCCCGGGGGTACAATGGTAATCCGGCTGGGCGTGGGGCCCAGCCGTCTGTGTCTTTGCTCTCCGGCTTCTGCCCCGGCTGCTGGGGCCCGCCGGCTAGTGGGTCCCGCCGGCTACCGGCTCCTTGGTCGACAGGCAGGCCCCACTGTCCAGGGCCTTGTCGGTGGCTGGTTACTATTGCTCAATCTTGGTGACGAGGGCTTCGCCGAGGTAAGCATGGCTACAGTGCTGTCGTCCGGCAGGTGACCACTGTAGCCTGTCTTGTCTCCTTAATGGGGCGTCTCCTTCGAGGGGGTGGCAAGCCGGCTGGAGAGAGCCGGCTCCGTCTTGGGCCGACTGGGGGAGGCCAGGCCGCCTTCGGGTGTCTCTCTGCCCGAAAGGGCCCACCGCCCGTGGGCCGTACTGGTAGCCCGTCGTGGATGAGATCAGGGTCAACATGGCAACAGTGCTGCACCGGACGGGTCATGGCCACCCGTACGGCGCACTGTGCCAGGCGCGCTCCGAGATTCGGGGGTGGCAGGCTTCACTATAGCCACGCCCCATCACATCGCCATTATGTGGATGCAGACTTCGAGGGTACGGTCTTGACCGCTTTATGGGAGCTGGCTCCTTGGAGTCGGCCTTCTCGCAGCCGGCTCATCGGAGCCGGCCCTTCCGCGGCTTTCTTCATGAGGGCTGAAGTCGGGCCGCCTTCCAATAGCCGGCCTGGGAGACAGCCGGCCAGGGGAAGGCGGCCCCATGTCTTGGATTCTTGAGAGCCAGATCGGCTCATAATTTTTTCAGAAAGGCCAGGGGGAGCCGGCTAGGCTACCCGTGGTCACTTACTCCGACACATTGGGAGTTTTTGTTTGATTATTTAAGAGATGAACTCTTTTTGTATTTTGCAGTTTGGGACTGGGCATCCCTATTACCACCCATTTCCTCGTGTGATGGCGAGTGAATAAACACTCGACCTGAGGATAACATGCTTAACACGGAAGATATCGACCACCTCCTGTCATTCCATGAACGATCCAAGCACACAAAAGGGTAAATTTTTTAGAAGTTTTTAGAGGTGGCACATGCAAATTTACTTAGGACGGCAGGGTAATACCGCATATAGGTAGGTATGGTGGACTCATCTGGAATAACTTTGGGTTCAAGTTTTCTGATGTACAAGCAGAATTCCCACTTAGTATAGGCGAAGGCTAGCAATTTAAGATTGGGAAGCGGCCAGCTAGAGAGCAACAACGATCATATATGCATAAGTAACATTGGACACTAGCATGAGTACGATATGAACACCATGAACATACATATTATAGAGGCTATGTTGGTTTTGATTCAACTACATGCATGAACATGTACCAAGTCAAGCCACTCGAACATTTAGAGGAGGATACCATATCATCATATATACTACATCACAATCATTTTAACACTATGCTGATATCCAAGATAAATCATTATCCATTCCCAGCTACTTATGCATGGCATGAGAAACTATAATCTCTAATTTTCATTGCAAACATGTTTAATCATAATGGGCTGAAGCCTGGATAATAGGTTAAACATATTTATATAGACAGAACAAGTCGAGTTCATACCAGTTTTTCCTTGCCACGAACAGCTCATCGAATATCGTCATTATTGCCTTTTACTTGCACGACCGAATGATATGAAAATAATAATAGTGCAAGAGTGCCATGGACTAAGCTGGAATCTGCAAAACATTTTATTCAATAGGAGAAGACAAGGTAAAATGGGCTCTTATTAGTTCAACAGTTATTCATATGAGAGCCACTCAACATTTTCATCGTGGTCTTCTCCTCAGTACAACTAGAACAAAAAGAAAAGAAATTCAGAGAAACACACTAAAATATTATTGGAGTTTTTGGTTTCTTCAACAAGCAAATAAAATAGGAAAAACGAGAAAAACTATTTACACGGGAAAGCTCCCAACAAGAAAAAGAAGAAGAAGGAAATCTTTTTGGGTTTTCTTTTTAGTACTACTACTAAGCATGCATAGAAATTAAATTAACTACAACTATTTTTTGGTTTTTCTAAAGTTTTTCAAACACACAAGAAGAAAGCAAGAAAATAAATCTAAGCATGGATGATACAATGAACAAGTGTGAGCACCGACAAATAGAATGATATGTGAGCATGAATATAATGTCAGTTAGAAACACGTACTCCCCCAAGCTTAGACTTTTGGCCTAAGTTGGTAATCAATCAGTAGCCTGGAGGGTAGTAGGGATCCTGAGGAGCGGGCATCCACTCATCCCACTGCGGAGGTGCCTGGTGTGCTGCCTCCTCACCAGCCTGAGCGTTCCGATAGGCATGATGTCTGCAGGCATAATCCTATATCCACCCCTGGCAACAGAATCAAACAAAGCAGGAGCAGGCAATGGAATAACATCGCGAGTCCTCACACTAAAAACTAGGTTATACGGAATAGGGATGTGAGGGGACTTGATATCACTAAAATGGTGGTGATCCATGGCTGCACGGTCTAGGTAAACTTTGGTCAAAGGGAAATCATGAGGGCGTATCTCAACCTCGAAGTGAGCTGCCACACGAATAGCATAAATCCCACCATGTATTTCACCCTGTGATTTATTAAGATGGAGGCAATGAGCCACAATAGCTCCCAAGCTATAGGTGTTGTCGCCCTCTAGTGCTCGACGTAAATAACAAAGTCTAGTGCACTAAGCGCACCTACTTTCTTTCTAGCAAGCAAGCATTTAGCAACAAATAAAGCAAAATAATGAATAGCAGGAAAGTGTATGCTAGCAGACATAGTGGCTGACACTCCTCTCTCGCCACCCGCTGTCAGAGTGCGATAAAAATCCTCAAATCCAGCCAGTCTAGGCTCAACCAAGCTCCCATCAGACGGGATCATGCATATGTCACAAAAACTCATTAAGTGGTATTTGATGGTTTTCAACATATAAATTAAAGCTCACTTCAGGGGGATTATTACTAGGCAGGAAAGTAAAGCTTTGAACAAACATATTTGTGAGGATTTGGTGCTAATCACACTCATCTGTGATGAAGTCGGTGAGGCCGGCATTACCAATATATTGCATGAACTCCTCAAGAATTCCAGCCTCTTGCAGGAACGGGGTGTGTGGCCATTCGCACGCCCGTACTTCCGCCAACCTCCGAGGGTGGAGATCGTGGTTAGAAGACTCCCCAATAACACCCTTGGAGTTCTTCTTAGAGCCATATTTCCTGAAGATATACATGTCCACATACAATTTTTCCTATGAACAAAAATCTGAATTTTTAGTTCACAATTTTTTTCCAACAAAACTTCACAAAACTAATAGCAACTACTCATAGGGATACATAGAGGCCATAACAAGCATTCAAACTACTTAGAACAGAATTCAACATGCAAGCACATCTACAACAACACCAAGAGTAGCTAATTATTCAAAGTATAAGCCACTAAAACAAAAACTAATTGGACAAATGATGGAGTCACATACCAAGCAACAATCCCACGAAACAGTTTCGGAAACGGAGCTTCGCGCAAAGAGATCGCAATCCGCGGGTTTGAGCTCAAGAACACAGGAGAGAGAGCAAGAGTGATTTTTTTCTGGAGGTAGGTGACAATGTAGGCTAAAGAGATAAGTGAGGGGGCCCACGTGGGGACCACAACCCCCCAAGGCGTGCCAGGGAGTGCTGGCGTGCCCAGGTGGGTTGTGCCCACCTGGTGCACCCCCCTTTGGTTATTTTTGTACCAAAAATTCTTAAATATTCAGGAAAAAATCATATAAAATTTTCAGAGCATTCTAAGAACTTTTATTTTTGGGTCATTTTTTATTGCATGGGAAATTGAGAAAACAAACAGAACATGGCATTTTATTTTATTTAACTAATAAAAACAGAGAATAAAAAGTAGGGACAGAAAGTAGTGCTTACTAAATTCATCAACTTCGTACTGTTAAAAAATGATCCATTAATAAGGTTGATCAAGTCGTATTAACAACCACTTTCGATTAGCATGAAACCGAAGAACTTTCGTAAATCACTAAGTTACCTCAATGGGGATTTGCATTTCCACCACAATAAGAATTTCATATTTCTTTTTGACAGTAGGTAGAGGTATTTGAAAACTTCCAATAGTGATTGTCGGAGATTTTTCAATAACATTAATACCATTCACTTGGAATTGTTTCTTCGAAAAGTGCACCGTATGCTCATTACCATTAATATGAAAAGTGGCCTTGCTTTTATTGCAAACAATAACAGCCCTGCAGTGTTCAAGAAGGGTCTACCAAGGATAATCGACATGTTGTCTTCCTCGGGCATCTCAAGTATAACAAAGTCGGTCAAAATAGTAACATTAGCAACAACAACGGGCACATCCTCACAGATACCGACATGTATGGAAGTTTATTTGTCAGCCATTTGCAAAGATAGTTCAGTAGGTGTGAGTTTATTCAAGTCAAGTCTTTTATATAAAGAGAAAGGCATAACACTAGGACCAGCTCTTAAATCACACAAAGCGGTTTTCACATAATTCTTTTTGATGGAGCAAGGTATAGTTGGTATTCCTGGATGTCCAAGTTTTTTAGGTACTCCATCTTTGAAAGTATAATCAGCAAGCATAGTGGAGACTTCAGCTTTCGGTATTTTTCTCTTATTCGTGATGATGTCTTTCATATACTTTGCATAAGGAGGCATTTTCAAGATATCAGTCAAGCGAGTACGCAAATAGACTGGCCTCGGCATCTCAGCAAAGCGTTCAAATTCTTCATCATCTTTCTTTTTAGTTGACTTGGGTGGAAAAGGCATAGGTTTTTGAACGCACGGTTCTCTTTCTTTACCATATTTTCTAGCAATGAAGTCTCTTTTATCATACCTTTTATTTTTAGCTTGTGGGTTATCAATATCAATAGGTGGTTCTATCTCAACATCATTATCTGGTTCTTTATCATTGGTTGGTTGAGAGTCGTCATGAACCTCATCATTATCTTTTTCATTATCATTAGATGAGTGTTCATTACCAGATTGAGTTTCAACATCAGAGATAGAAATTTCATTATCATTGTCAGGAGGTTTCTCTATTTCAGGTTCACTAGGAGCATGTGAAGTCTTATCATTCTTTTTTTTTCTTTTTAGAAGGACTAGGTGCACTAGTGTTAGCTCTTTGTGAATCTTGTTCAATTCTTTTAGGGTGTCCCTCAGGATAAAGTGGTTCCTGAGTCATTTTACCTCCTCTAGTTGCAAGTCTAACAACAAAGTCATGCATATTATGATTCATTTCATCAAGTAGTTCTCTTTGAGATTTAGCAACTTGTTCTAATTGAGTTTGTACTATAGAAGAATGCTTTCCAACACCTCTAACATCATTTGATATTCTAAATAACAAGTCACTCAAGCGAGCAATCATATAAGAATTATATTTCAATTGTTTCATAACATTTGCATTGAAGTGATCTTGTTTTCTAATGTAGTTTTCAAACTTATGAAGGCATTGACTAGGATGCATATTGTGAGGATTGTCACTATCATTAAACTTCATAAGATAATTTACCTCTACCACCTTAGGCATTGGTGCTGTATTAAGCCCATGTATTTCTTCAATAGGAGGTAAATTTTTAACATCCTCAGCTTTAATACCTTTTTCCTTCATATATTTCTTTGCCTCTTGCATTTCTTCGGGACTGAGATATAATATACCCCTCTTCTTCGGAGTGGCTTTAGGCGGTGGTCCCGCAATAGTCCAATCATAATAATTTTTCAATATGTTATTCAATAATTCTTCAGCTAGAGCAATAGTTCGTTCCCAGAAAACACAACCAACATAGCTATCTAGGAAGTCCCTAGAAGCATCGGTTAGTCCATTATAGAAGATATCAAGTATTTCATTTTTCTTAAGAGGATGATCAGGCAAAGCATTAAGTAATGTGAAAAGCCTCCCCCAAGCTTGTGGGCGACTCTCTTCTTTAGTTTGCACAAAGTTAACCTGTAAGGCAATTGTTTCATATGAGCAGGAAAATATTTTTGAGAGAAGTAATAAACCATATCCTGGGGACTACGCACACAACCAGGAGTAAGAGTATTGTACCATGCTTTAGCATCACCCTTTAATGAGAAAGGAAATAATTTGAGAATAAAGTAATAACGAGTTTTCTCATCATGAGTAAAAAGGGTGGCTATATCATTCGACTTAGTAAGATGTGCCACAACAGTTTCAGTTTCATAACCATGGAAAGGATCAGATTCAACCAAAGTAATTAACTCTGGGTCGACAGAGAATTCATAATCCTTATCATCAATACAGATAGGTGAAGTAGCAAACTTAGGATCACATTTCATTCTAGCATTCAGAGATTTTTCTTTATACCTGCATAGTAATTTCTCTAGATCATCTCTATTATTACAAGCAAGAATATCTCTAGTTGCTTCTTCACTCATAACATAACCTTCCGGTACTTAGGAAATTCATATCTAGGAAGGCTAGTTCTAGCAGGTGTTTCAGGAGATTCAGTTTCAAGCTCATCATCAGATTCAACAACATCATGTTGTATAACTCTAGCAATTTGTTCATCAAGAAAATCACCAAGTGGCACATCATCATTATCAAGCAAGGTACTAGCATCATCATAAGCATCATTCATAGTAGAAGTAGCATCATCAATAACTTGTGACATATCAAGATTAATAGCATGCGGTGGTGTTGCAAGTTTACTCATAACAGAAGGTGAATCTAAAGTAGAACTGGATGGCAGTTCCTTACCTCCCCTCGTCTTAGAGGGATAAATCTTAGTCTTTGGATCCTTCAGATTCTTCATAGTGATAATATGATAATAATCCCAAGTGACTCAACAAATATAACTATGCTCCCCGGCAACAGCGCCAGAAAAAGGTCTTGATAACCCACAAGTATAGGGGATCGCAACAGTTTTCGAGGGTAGAGTATTCAACCCAAATTTATAGATTCGACACAAGGGGAGCCAAAGAATATTTGAAGGTATTAGCAGCTGAGTTGTCAATTCAACCACACTTGGAGATTAGTTATCTTCAGCAATATGATCAGTAGCAAAGTAGTTTGATAGTTTTGATAGTAGTGACAGTAGAAATGGTAACAGTAAGAATGATAGCAGTAATTTGTAGCAAGTGTAACAATGATGATAGCAGTGGTAACTTGGCAGAAACAATAAGGATAAATTTTTAGGCATTGGTGTCGGCGTTCTGGGAACGGGGGTCCCCAGACTTGCCTGCATGCGGCCCACGGCGTGGCTCTACAAGCGGGCCCGTACGGCCCATCTTCACCAACAAGCATTCAAGACCCTCGTGAGGGGCCAAGCCTCGCGAGGCGGACGACACAAGACCTCCTCAAGAGCGGCCTCACTAGGCTGGTTCGCGAGGGGCCGAGAGATCAAGGCAAGGCAAACCTCGCGAGGTTCCAATGACGTGAGCCATGACGATCGAGACTAGGCGGGCGCCAGCATGCACATCGTCCTTATTTCCTCTTTGGTGCTAAGGAGGCAAGCGTAGACGAGGAGTACCAAGGCGTCAAGAAAAGGTCTCCATATCGGTGCAACGAGACCAAGACCAGCAGGATGGCAAGACGGAGGTCACCATGGAGCCCAAGGCGGCGTCACCACCAGAGCCTTTGGCAGGCAAAGACCACTTTTGTCAGGATAACTTGCACTAGTTGTCCCCTTTCAAATTGGCCGTTGTTGGCTCCCTTCCCGCTCAATATTTGGGGAGAGGACCAGGGCCTCTATAAATAGGATTAGCCACCACAGTAAGAGGCAACTGAAGCTGGGACGAAGAACCTCGACCATCTCATCTTGGACTAGACCCAACCCATCCTCACACCCACCTAGCACAAGAACACCTCACCTTAGGAGGCTGTTCTTCCCGTTGTACTGTTCATCCTCATCTCGAGAGGCAATCCACCACACCACACTGGAGTAGGGTATTACACCACAATGGTGGCTCGAACCAGTATAAATCTTATGTCCCTTGTGTTGCGAGTTCATTGAGCTTGCCTTTGAGACCATGGCGAGGTTGAGGGCGTGAGTTGGTAGGGGGAGATCTTCATGCGCACCCTAGTGTTCGAACCTTGAGGATTTTGCCGGAACCCGAGATCCGACATTTGGCGCGCCAGGTAGGGGTGCGTCGGAGTTTTCCTTCCATCGATTCGCGCTCCACCATCTTCATGCCCATTCTCCATGGCCGGCGCCCTTCCGACTGGATCTATGGGTGCCCACAGTGACGGTTGGCGGCTCCGAGCCCTTGCTCCCGCCTTGCAGCAGGTGCAGTGGCCACCCAAGTTCAAGCCGGAGATGCCGCCGCGCTACGATAGTGCGGCAGACCCGTCGGCTTTCCTGCTAGCGTATGAGGAGGCTGTCCTTAAGGCCGGGGGCGACGACAAGGTCATGGCCAACTGGCTTCCTATGGCCCTCACTGGCGCACCGCGCGCCTAGCTTCTCAACCTCCTCGGATCCATAGTGGCATCCTGGGAGGAGTTACGCGGCCTCTTCGATGTGCGTTACGTGGCGTCGATGCACCACGCGGTTGCGGCCCTCCTCGGCGGCTCACAAGCACCACCCTCAGATCGTCACGTCAAGACGTTCTTTCGCCAGATCGGTGCCACTTCCATGTGGCCGGGGGCTCCGCCGGGCTGGGCGGCGCCCGAGGCCGACCTCACCTTCGACTCAGGGGATCATCCTGTCTCCATCGTCGGCTCGGGTGCACTCCCAATGCTTTGCACGCCCACCATCTGCCACGTGTCCATCACCAAGACGCTCATCGACAGCGGCGCCGGCCTCAACGTTCTCTTCGTCGAGGCCTTCAGCCTTCTTCACGCACCGCTCGAGTAGCTCTGCCCTAGCAAGCCTTTCTCGGGGGTTGGTGGAGGCTCTGCCCGCTCCTTGGGGTAGATCCGCCTCCCTGTGACCTTCGGGACACGCGACAACTACCGCACCGAGCTGGTCGACTTCGACATCGCCCACATCGGTCTCCCGTACAACGGCATCCTCGGGTACTGAAAGCACAAGTGCTCCCTAGGTGGTTTTGATAATTGATGACAACATATCTCTTGTTGGACTAACATTTCTATCTAGCATGTTTCAGATAAGTTCAACAATGGAGTGGCATGGACTAAAGGTTGTGGGAACTCCTTCAAGATGCTCAGGACAAAGGATTGGCTAAAGCCTCAAGCTCAAGACTCTTCATTTTACATTTTAGTGATCCAAGATCACATTGAGTCTTTAGGAAAAGCCAATACTATCAAGGAGGGATGAGGTGTTGCTTAATGAGCCTCTTGCTTCATGTGCTTAGTGATATGCTCCAAAACCCTCAACTACTTTCCCATATCCACATATGACCTAAACCCTAAGCCAAACTCGGTCCTACCGATTCTTTCTATCCGGCGCCACCGAGTTTCATTTGTCATAAGCCACTGCCAAACCCTAGCAATTCGGTTCTACCGATAGGGATCTCGGTCTCACTGAGATGGGATTGCAAACTCTCTGTTTCCCTTTCGTAACTTTTCGGTCTCACCGAAAGAGCGAATCGGTCCCACCGAGTTTGCAATGTAAATTCAGTGTTTCCTTTTTGTAACTTTTCGGTCTCACCGAAAGAGCAAATCGGTCCCACCGAGTTTGCCTGACCAACTCTCTGGTTAGCTAATTACCAAAATCGGTCTCACCGAGTTTGTGTAATCGGTCTCACCGAGATTACGTTATGCCCAAACCCTAACCATATCGGTCCTACCGAGTTGCATGACAGTCCCACTGAAAATCTCTAACGGTCACTAGGTTTACCTTTTCGGTCCGACCGAGTGTTTTGATTCGGTCCCACCGAGATTGGAAAACTATGTGTAACGGTTGGATTTTGTGTGGAGGCTATATATACCCCTCCACCTCCTCTTCATTCGTTGAGAGAGCCATCAGAACACATACACAATTCCAACTCATATGTTCTGAGAGAGAACCACCTACTCATGTGTTGAGACCAAGATATTCCATTCCTACCATATGAATCTTGATCTCTAGCCTTCCCCAAGTTGCTTTCCACTCAAATCTTCTTTCCACCAGATCCAAATCCTATGAGAGAGAGTTGAGTGTTGGGGAGACTATCATTGAAGCACAAGAGCAAGGAGTTCATTACCTACACACCATTTGTTACTTCTTGGAGAGTGGTGTCTCCTAGATTGGCTAGGTGTTACTTGGGAGCCTCCGACAAGATTGTGGAGTTGAACCAAGGAGTTTGTAAGGGCAAGGAGATCGCCTACTTCGTGAAGATCTACCGCTAGTGAGGCAAGTCCTTCGTGGGCGATGGCCATGGTGGGATAGACAAGGTTGCTACTTCGTGGACCCTTTGTGGGTGGTTGCTTCTTCGTGGACCCTTTGTGGGTGGTTGCTTCTTCGTGAACCCTTCGTGGGTGGAGCCCTCCGTGGACTCGCGCAACCGTTACCCTTCATGGGTGGAGCCCTCCGTGGACTCGCGCAGTCGTTACCCTTCGTGGGTGGAGCCCTCCGTGGACTCGCGCAACCGTTACCCTTCGTGGGTTGAAGTCTCCATCAACGTGGATGTAGGATAGCACCACCTATCCGAACCACGGGAAAAACATCCGTGTCTCCAATTGCGTTTGAATTCTCCAAACCCTTCCCCTTACATTCTTGCAAGTTGCGTGCTTTACATTCCGCTGCTCATATACTCTTTGCATGCTTGCTTGATCTGTTGAAATTGTGCCTAAAACTCCACTCAAACCAAAAGGGCCTAAAAATTGCAACTTTAGCACTAAGTGTCTAATCACCCCCCCCCTCTAGACACATCTACTTCTAGATCCTACAGGTACCCCGCCTTGGCTCAGTTCATGGCGGCGACCCATCCGGCCTACAACCTCATGAAGATGCCCGGGAGCAAGGGTGCCTCACAGTAGTTGGGGACATCAAGGAAGCCTTGCTGACGCTCAAGCTCGTCCTAAAGACTGCCGCGACAGCGCGTCCCGCCGACGGGGATGCCTCCAAGGCCAAGGGAGCCGCACCAACCAAGAAGAAAAGCAGTTTTTCACTCAAGACAAGTCAGAAACCAAGCAAGTGCCAGTCGAGGAGGATGGGTCCTCGGGGGCAACCTTTACCATAGGCGCCAACCTTGAGCCTGGTCAGGACGAGGCGCTGGTGAAGTTCTTGCGCGCAAACAAGGAAGTGTTCGCTTGGGAGCCCGATCAGCTGGTAGGGGTCCCAAGAGGGGTGATAGAGCACCACCTGAAGTGTGGCCCAACGTACGCCCCATAAAGCAGAGGGCGAGGCGACAGTCCATGGAGAATCAAGCTTTCATCATCCAAGAGACCCGCAAGTTGGAGGCTGCGGGTGTCATTCGCGTGGTTCGGTACCCCGAGTGGCTAGCAAACCCCGTTGTCGTGCCCAAGAAAGGCGGGAAGGAGCGAATGTGCGTCAACTTCACCAACCTCAACAAGGCCTGCCCTCAAGATCCGTTCCCCCTTTCACGCATCGACTAGATCACCGACTCCACTACCGAGTGCGGCTTGCTGTGCTTTCTGGATGCGTTCTCAGGATATCACCAGATCAAGATGGCGGTAGAAGATGTGGAGAAGACAGCCTTCCTGACCCCGTGTGGGGTGTACTGCTACACTTGCACGCCTTTCGGGCTGCGCAACACAGGCGCAACCTTCCAGTGGGTCATGCACATCGCCTTGGGTCAGCAACTCGGGAGGAACGCTGAAGCCTACGTCGACGACATCGTGGTGAAGTCTTGGGAGGCGAGGACCTTGATCCAAGACCTGAAGGAGACCTTTGAAAGCCTCCGCCAAGTGGACTTGCGACTCAACCCGGAGAAGTGTGTGTGTGGCGTCCCTTCCGGTAAGCTGCTGGGCTTCCTTGTGTCCCACAGGGGGATCGAGGCCAACCCAGAGAAGATAAAGGCCATTGAAGACATGAGTCCACCATAGACCCTCAAGGAAATGCAGAAGCTTGCTGGACGGGTGACTGCGTTCGGACGCTTCATTTCCAAGCTGGGAGACCGTGCCCTACCCTTCTTCAAGCTAATGAAGAAGAAGGGCCCATTCGAGTGGACCCCAGAGGCCAAGGGCGCATCGCACCGAGCTACGCCCCCAGCAGAGATGATGCAAGACCAGGAGGGCGCCGCAAGGGCCGCAGCAGCGACGACAGATGATCAAGCTCAGCATGACGATGCCCCCGAACCCGCAAAGGCCCTGACAAACAATCAGGCGTTGGGGGCTCCACCACCTCAGGAGGCACCCCAAATCCCAGAAGGCGCAAGCCTCATCAGCGCACCTGCCCTCGTCGAGCACCCGGTATACTTCGTCAGCACGATGTTGCGGGATGCAAGAGCACGGTACCCGATGCCTCAGAAGCTCCTACTCGCGCTCCTGCTAGCCTCACGTAAGCTGTGGCACTACTTTCAAGGCCACCCCATCAAGGTCGTCTCGGCCTACCCACTGGAGAGGGTGCTCAGGAGCCCCAACTCCGCCAGGAGGGTTGCCAAGTGGAACATCGAGCTGCAGATATTCCAGTTGGAGTTCAGCACCGCCAGGGTCATCAAGGGAGCCGCGCTCACCGATTTCATGGCAGAATGGACGGACGCCCTGACGCTTGAAATAGGCGAGGACCGGTCCCCCTCGCCGGGAAGTGAGGCGCCCGATGGCTGGGTCATGTATTTCGATGGTGCCTTCGCGCGCCAAGATGCGGGGGCTGGAGCGGTGCTCTTCTCGCCCACTTAGGACAAGCTCTACTACTCCGTGCAGCTCTGCTTCCAGCAGGGTGAGAAGGTCTCCAACAACATTGCAGAGTAAGAAGGCCTCATAGCCGGCCTGAAGGCTGTGGCGGCACTGGGGTTGAAGCGTCTCACCATCAGGGGCGACTCGCAGCTCCTCGTCAACTTCTCCAACAAGGTGTACGAGCCGAAGGATGAACACATGGAGGCATACCTCACAGAAGTGTGCAAGATGGAGAAGCAATTCCTGGGCTTGGAGTTGCAACACATGCCCCGGGGAACCAACAAGGAAGCCGACGACATCGCCAGAAGGGCATCCAAGCGACAGCCCCAAGAGCCTAACGTCTTTGAGGAGCGGCTGTTCAAGCCATCGGCGACACCACCGCTTTCAGGGACAGCGCAGCCCCGGTAGGAGCTCCCATAGCCACCTGCCGCGGGAGCCCCAGCTTGTGGCCCGACTTCTGGAGCGCATCTACTCTTGGCGCTCGAGCCCCAGGAGGGATGCTGGACCAAGGAATTCAAGGAATACCTGACGCAAGGGACGCTGCCGAAGAAGGAGGAAGACGCAGAGCGTGTGGCCTGGCAAGCCATGACATACTGCATCCATGATGGTGAGTTACACAGGAAGCGGACAAATGACGCTTCATTGCGTTGCATCTCCAAGGAACATGGGAAAGAGATGCTAGCCAACATATATGGCGGGGACTGCGGGCACCACTCGTCGTCATGAACCCTCATCGGCAAGGCATTCCGCAGCGGATTCTACTGGCCTACGACGCTCAACGACGCAGCTAAGCTGGTGAGGTCCCGTGAGGCCTGCCAATTCCACGCCAAGCAAATCCATCAGCCAGCTCAGGGCCTCCAGACCATTCCACTCTCGTGGCCATTCACAGTATGGAGACTGGACATCCTGGGCCGATTCCCTTGAGCACATGGGGGCTACCAATACCTCTACGTTGCCATCGACAAGTTCACCAAGTGGGTGGAGGTGGAAGCCGTCCGCACCATCCCAGCTGGCTCTGCGGTCAAGTTCATCAAGAGCCTCGTGAGCCATCCCTAACCGCGTCATCACCGATAATGGCTCACAGTTCACCAGTAATCTCTTCAGAACATACTGCACTAACCTTGGACGTAGATTTGCTACGCTTCAGTGGCGCACCCCCGGAGCAATGGCCAAGCTGAGCGCGCCAACGCAGAGGTCCTGAGAGGCCTCAAGACCAGGACCTTCAAGAAGAAGCTCAAAGCCTGCGGCAGGGGCTGGCATGACGAGATGTAGTCCGTGCTGTGGTCCATCCGCACCACCTCCACCAAGCCCACAGGCGAGACCCTGTTCTTCCTCATCTACGGAGCAGAAGCGGTCCTCCCTCATGAGGTCAAGCATCGCTCCGCATGGGTCCTGGCGTTTGATGAGACGCAGCAGGACTCCACACGGGGGATGGACCTCATGCTGGGGGAGGAACACCGCCGCGAAGCTGCACTACGGGCGACAAGATACCAGTAGGAGCTACGGCGGTACCACTGTCGCAGCGTCCGCTCCAGGACGCTCGAGGTGGGTGACCTCGTCCTGAGGCGGGTGCTCTTCAGGGAAGGGTTGCATAAGCTCTCACCCATGTGGGAGGGCTCGTTCAAGGTCGTCCATGTCTCCAGGCCTGGCGCCGCGCGCCTGGAGATACAGGACAGGGTGCCCATCCAGAACACCTGGAACATCCAGCACCTCCCGAAGTTCTACCCATGAAGAAAGGCCCAGCGTATGTGAATAAATCCCAGTCCCTGTAAAGATCTCCGCTCATGACACTCTCACGTAATAATGAGTGGGGCTGTACACGCCCCAGAGTCTCAGGAGTGCCGCCCTCGGGCCTCTGGGGATCCCTCCCACCTCCTAGTGGCAACACTTAGCTCCGCGCTGGTGAGAAGACATGAAGACTAGACTAGGTGCCGGACGCGGATTTTCATTTGCTTTCCGTAGTTGGCTCGCCTCTTTTAGTTGAAGTTTGCTTCTGGTGTTCTTCGCTGATTTGGTACCGTCGCCTTCTGCCTCTATTTCCGTCTTCAGTTTAGCCTGTACTCCCTCTCTCTCTCTCTCTCTCTCTCTCTCTCTCTCTCTCTCGCATTCCTCGCGAGGGGGCTGGACGGGTGCCCTCGTGAGCATTTTTCCTTTTCTGCCTTTCGTCTACTTTCCGCGAAGCACCCTTGTTCGAGCCCACAAGCTGGTGCACCTCTCCTAATCTGCGCCCCTTGGGTACCGCGATACGAAGCGCTGGGTAAAGGCCAGCGGCGCCTCTGTACAAGGCTCGGGTGAACGATAAGCCTCTTAACGAATTTTTTGCAGTTCCTAAGCGCCTGCCAGGCCAAGGAGGCCTCGACAAGCACCAGGAAGCAAGCACCTCGTGAGGAGGAGACTACTCCGAGCAAGTCAAGCTAAGTTATCTCTACATAAAACGATGATGTTGTGACATAGCACAGGAACGATAAACATAACATAATACTTGAGAAATCATAGTTCATCGCACGCCCCTCGGGAGCCCATACTGGCTTCTTTCTTGATACAGGAAGGAAAGTAAGAACGAAATAAAAGAGGCGCGTGCCCCTACAGCAGTCCGCGAGGGCGGGCTCTTAGCGTCGTCCCGAGCTCAGCCAGACCCCTCCTCGCGCTTCACGGAGGCACGGCGACGAGACGACCCACTGCCGCCTTCGAAGTGGGCATGGCGGCGTGTCGTAACCACCGCTGCTGGAGCTGTCACAGGAGGAAGAGCCGTCGTAGCTGGACGAGACGTGGTCGGCACCAAGGGCAGGTTCACCCTCATCCTCATCACGACCGTCGCCAAGGCCGAGGACCTCCTCGCCTTCGTTGACCTCGGGGCAGCACCCGCGACGACCATCTTCCCCAAACACCCTCACGTAGAGGGTCGCGTCACCATCATACTTGAAATGGAGGGTGCACCGCCTGCCCAGGCCGCGCGCGTAGGCAAAAGTCTGCCAGCCATGGGCCAGGGCTATGTTGCCCGCGACGGAGACCTCAACCGCGACCCAGGAAGCCGTGCTGCAGCAGCCGTCTGCCTGTAGCCAGAGCCCACCTAGACCTGAGGCCGGCAGCTCGTCAGCGAAGAAGCGCGGGAGCTGAAGCCAGTTGCCGGCCGGGTTCTCTGACCAGACGACGAACTCCGGCAGCACCTCCGCCGAGTGGAAGCACGGCCGTGGAGGGCGCGCAACCACGCAATGTCTCCCTTCATCAACAGAACTGCCATGACCGGAGTGACCCCTGCCACGCGAAGCG
>NC_041384.1:437843039-437856290 GCF_002162155.2 Triticum dicoccoides
GGTCGCGGTGTGCTTGCGGGGACGGCCGCATCCATGCTTGGGCACCGGAGAGCCAGGCCCCTCGCGAGGGGCCTTCCCCTTCTTCGCAGTGGAGAACCTCTTCGACGGCGCCATTAGTGTCGCAACTAGCGGTGGAGCAAGGGGGAGAAGCAAGCGGAATGGGAAGAGATGGGTGATGGGGGCTCTGCCCCCCTCCCCATTTATAGCAGAAGAAGGCCAACCAGCGCCTCCCACGATCACAGGTAATGATGGTTTCTCCTTGCCTGCAGTAGGGACTCATCAAGTCGGGCAGTTGCCCAGGCAACATTGGGAAGCGGAGACGCCCACGACCAATCAACTGCCATGCGTTGACCAAGGCCGCAGGCTATTGGGGCCCGCGGTGCTCCAAACTTGCCCTTTGGCTTCGCCTTGGGCCCAGGGCTACTGTCGGTGTTCTGGGAATAGGGGTCGCTAGACTTGCCTGCCTGCGGCCCATGGCGTGGCTCTGCAAGCGGGTCCGTACAGCCCATCTTCACCAACAAGCATTCAAGACCCTCGCGAGGGGCCAAGCCTCGCGAGGCGGACGACACAAGACCTCCTCAGGAGTGGCCTCACCAGGCTAGCTCGCGAGGGGCGGAGAGATCAAGGCAAGGAAAACCTCGTGAGGTTCCAATGATGTGAGCCATGAAGATCGAGACCAGGCGGGCACCAGGCGAGCGCCAGCGCGCATAGTGTCCTTGTTTCCTCTTTGGTGCTAAGGAGGCAAGCGTAGGCGAGGAGTACCGAGGCGTCAAGCAAAGGTTTCCATGTCGGTGCAACGAGACCAAGACCAGCAGGACGGCAAGATGGAGGTCACCATGGAGCCCAAGGCGGCGTCACCACCAGAGCCTTTGGCAGGCGAAGACCGCTTTTGTTAGGATAACTTGTACTAGTTGTCCCCTTTCAAATTGGCCGTTGTTGGCTCCCTTCCCGCTCAACATTTGGGGAGAGGACCAGGGCCTCTATAAATAGGATTAGCCACCACCATAAGAGGCAACTGAAGCCGGTACGAAGAACCTCAGCCATCACATCTTGGACTAGATCCAACCCATCCTCACACCCACCTAGAACAAGAACACCTCACCTCAGGAGGCTGTTCTTCCCCTTGTACTGTTCATCCTCATCTCAAGAGGCAATCCACCACACCACACTGGAGTAGGGTATTACACCACAACGGTGGCCCGAACAGTATAAATCTTCTATCCCTTGTGTTATGAGTTTGTCGAGCTTGCCTTTGAGACCTTGGCGAGATTGAGGGCGTGAGTTGGTAGGGGGAGATCTTCATGTGCACCCCAGTGTTCGAACCTTGAGGGTTTTGCCGGAACCCGAGATCCGATAATTGGATCGGTGACTTGTTGGATGATATTCATCATGTGACAGTTATAACCTTGGGCGATACGGCACTAGCTCCAGTTCATCGATATAATGTAGGCATGTATTCCATAAATAGTCATACATGCTTTACTAAAAGAACTTGCATGACATCTTTTGTCCTACCCTCCCGTGGCAGTGGGGTCCATATTGGAAACTAAGGGATATTAAGGCCTCCTTTTAATAGAGAACCGAAACAAAGCATTAACACATCGTGAATACATGAACTCCTCAAACTACGGTCATCACCAAGAGTGGGCCCGGTTGTTGTCACTCTGGGGTTGCTGGATCATAACCGTAGTAGGTGACTATAACTTGCGAGATCGAATCTAGAACATGGATATAATGATGATAACATAAACGGTTCAGATCTGAAATCATGACACCCGGGCCCAAAGTGACAAGCATTAAGCATGGCAAAGTTATAGCAACATCAATCTAAGAACATAGTGGATACTAGAGATCGGGCACTAATAAAACTAACTCGCTTACATGCTGAATCTCATCCAACTTCTCACCGACCAGCGAGCCTACGAAAGAATTACTCACTCCCGATGGGGAGCATCATGGAATTGGCGATGGAGAAGGGTTGGTGATGATGAAGAACGAAGACCCCCCTATTCAGAGCCCCAAACGGACTCCAGATCTGCCCTCCCGAGGAAGAACAGGGCTTGCCGGCGGCTCCGTCTCGTGGATTGCGACAATTCTTTCTCCCTGATTTTTTTCCTGGAATAATGTGATCTTATAGTATCAGGGGGTCATCAGCGGGGCCACTAGGTGGGTACAACCCACCTGGGCGCGCCAGGAGGGGGGCGCCCTGGTGGGTTATGCCCACCTAGGGGCCCCTCTTTGGTCGGTCTTGGCTCCAGAAATTCTTATTATTGGTATAAAAAATCCTCACAAAGTTTCGTTCCATTCTGAGAACTTTAATTTCTGCACAAAAACAACACCATGGTAGTTCTCCTGAAAACAGCGTCAGTCTGGGGTTAGTTTCATTCAAATCATGCAAATTAGAGTCCAAAACAAGAGGAAAAGCGTGAGAAAAAGTAGATACGTTGGAGATGTATCAACGACATTCGGACACACCATTACACTGTGGTATTCCAGGTGGCATGAGTTGTGAAACTATTCGACTTTGTTTTAAATGAAGGCCAAACTCGTAACTCAAATATTCGTCTCAGTGATCATATTGTAGAAACTTTATTTTCTTGTTACAATGATTCTCCACTTCACTCTAAAATTCTTTGAACTTAGACTTGTGTTTCATTAAGTAGATATACCCATATCTGCTCAAATATTCTGTGAACATCAGAAAATAACGATACCCGCCGCGAGCCTCAACACTCATCAGACCACATACATCAGTATGTATTATTTCCAATAAGTCAGTGGCTCGCTCCATTGTTCTAGAGAACAGATTTTTAGTCATCTTGCCCATGAGGCATGGTTTGCAAGCATCAAATGATTCATAATCAAGTGATTCCAAAAGCCCATCTACATGTAGTTTCATCATGCGTTTTACACCAATATGACCTAAACAGCAGTGCCACAAATATGTTGCACTATCATTATCAACTTTGCATCTTTTGGCATCAATATTATGAATATGTGTATCACTACGATTGAGATTCAATAAACCATTTATATTGAGTGCATGACCATAGAAGGTTTTATTCATGTAAACAGAACAACAATTATTTTCTGACTTACATGAATAACCGTATATGCCCTAGAGGCAATAATAAAGTTGTTGTTTTATATTTCCTTATATCATGATAAATGTTTATTATTCATGCTAGAATTGTATTAACCGGAAACTTGATACATGTGTGGATACATAGACAAAACATCGTGTCCCTAGTAAGCCTCTACTAGACTAGCTCGTTAATCAAAGATGGTTAAGTTTCCTAACCATAGACATGTGTTGTCATTTGATGAACGGGATAACATCATTAGGAGAATGATGTGATGGACAAGACCCATCCGTTAGCTTAGCATAATAATCGTTCAGTTTTATTGCTATTGCTTTCTTCATGTCAAATACATATTCCTTCGACTATGAGAATATGCAACTCCTGGATACCGGAGGAATGCCTTTTGTGCTATCAAACATCACAATGTAACTGGGTGATCATAAAGATGCTCTATAGGTATTTCCAAAGGTATTTGTTGGGTTGGCATAAATCGAGATTAGGATTTGTCACTCCGAGTATCGGGGAGGTATCTCTGGGTCCTCTTGGTAATGCACATCATAATAAGCCTTGCAAGCAATGTGAATAATGAGTTAGTTGCGGGATGATGCATTACAAAACGAGTAAAGAGACTTGCCGGTAATGAGATTGAATTAGGTATGAAGATACAGATGATCGAATCTCGGGCAAGTAACATACCGATGACAAAACGTATGTTGTCATTACGGTACGACTGATAAAGATCTTCATAGAATATCTGGGAACCAATATGAGCATCCAGGTTCCGGTGTTGGCTGTTGACCGGAGAGGTGTCTCGGTCATGTCTATATAGTTCTCGAACCCGTAGGGTCCGCATGCTTAACATTCGATGACGTTGTGTATTATATGAGTTATGTAAGTTGGTGACCAAATTTTGTTCGGAGTCCCGGATGAGATCACCGACATGACGAGGAGTCTCAAAATGGTTGAGATGTAAATATTGATATATAGGACGATGGTATTCGGGCACTGGAAGTGTTCTGGAGGGTACCAGGTACATATCGGGTCACCGGAAGGGGTTCCGGGCGCCCCTGGCAAAAGATATGGGCCTTATGGGCCAAGAGGGGAAACACACCAGCCACAAAGGGGCTGGTGCGCCCCCCCCCCCCGCCCATATGGGCTGGCCAAATTGGAGTAGCAAACGGGAAGGAGGAAAGGAAAAAGGGAATAGGATTCCCCCTTCCCCCTCTTCCCTTCCTAGTCCGAATAGGAATAGGAAAGGGGGGAGGCCGAATTGGTAGGACCCCAAGTAGGATTCCTCCTACTTGGGGCGCCCCCTTGGCTGCCTCTCCTCCCCTCCAACCTATATATATGGGGGCACCGCTAGAACACACACCAACGATTGTTAGCCGTGTGCGGCGCCCCCCTCCACACTTTACGCCTCTGGTCATATTGTCGTAGTGCTTAAGCGAAGACCTACGTGGATCACTTCACCATCACCATCACCATGCCGTCGTGCTGACAAAACTCTCCCTTGACAATTTGCTGGATTGATAACCCACAAGTATAGGGGATCGCAATAGTTTTTGAGGGTAGAGTATTCAACCCAAATTTTTTGATTCGACAAAAGGGGAGCCAAAGAATATTCTCAAGTATTAGCAGCTGTGTTGTCAATTGAACCACACCTGGAAACTTAATATCTGCAGCAAAGTGTTCAGTAGCAAAGTAATGATAGTAGTGATAACGGTCACAAAAGGTAACAATAGTAAAAGCAATGTTTTTGGTATTTTGTAGTGATGATAACAATAGCAACGGAAAAGTAAATAAGCAGAGAACAATATATGGAAAGCTCGTAGGCAATGGATCGGTGATAGAGAATTATGCCAGATGTGGTTCATCATGTAACAGTCATAACCTAGGGTGACACAGAACTAGCTCCAGTTCATTGATATAATGTAGGCATGTATTCCGAATATAGTCATGCGTGCTTATGGAAAAGAACTTGCATGACATCTTTTGTCCTACCCTCCCGTGGCAGCGGGGTCCTTACGGAAACTAAGGGATATTAAGGCCTCCTTTTAATAGAGAACCGAAACAAAGCATTAACACATAGTGAATACATGAACTCCTCAAACTACGGTCATCACCGGTAAGTATCCCGATTATTGTCACTTCGGGGTTAACGGATCATAACACATAATAGGTGACTATAGACTTGCAAGATAGTATCAAGAACACTCATATATTGATGAAACCATAATAGGTTCAGATCTGAAATCATGGCACTCGGGCCCTAGTGACAAGCATTAAGCATAGCAAAGTCATAGCAACATCAATCTCAGAACATAGTGGACACTAGGGATCAAACCCTAACAAAACTAACTCAATTACATGGTAGATCCCATCCAACCCATCACCGTCCAGCAAGCCTACGATGGAATTACTCACGCACGGCGGTGAGCATCATGAAATTGGTGATGGAGGATGGTTGGTGATGATGATGGCGACGGATTCCCCTCTCCGGAGCCCCGAACGGACTCCAGATCAGCCCTCCCGAGAGGTTTTAGGGCTTGGCGGCGACTCCGTATCGTAAAACGCGATGATTTCTTCTCTCCGATTTTTTCTCCCCGAAACTCAATATATGGAGGTGGAGTTGGAGTCGGAGAGGCAACAAGGGGCCCACGAGGTAGGGGGGCGCGCCCTAGGGGGACAGGTGCGCCCCCACCCTCATGGCAAGATGGTGGGCCCCCTGGCCTTCATCTTTGGCAGGTATTTTTCTTATTTTCTTAAAAGTGGCTCCGTGAAGTTTCAGATCATCCCGAGAATGTTTGCTCCTGCACATAAATAACACCATGGTAATTCTGCTGAAAACAGCGTCAGTCCGGGTTAGTTCCATTCAAATCATGCAAGTTAGAGTCCAAAACAAGGGCAAAAGTGTTTGGAAAAGTAGATACGTTGGAGACGTATCAACTCCCCCAAGCTTAAACCTTTGCTTGTCCTCAAGCAATTCAGTTGATAAACTGAAAGTGATAAAGAAAAACTTTTAGAAACTCTGTTTGCTCTTGTTGTTGTAAATATGTAAAGCCAGCATTCAAGTTTTCAGCAAAGATTATAACTAACTACATTCGCAATAACGCATAGGTCTCAAGTTTACTCATATCAATGGCATACTCAACTAGTGAGGCATAATAATAAATCTCGGATGACAACACTTTCTCAAAACAATCATAATATGATATAACAAGATGGTATCTCGCTAGCCCTTTCTGAGACCACAAAACATAAATGTAGAGCACCTTTAAAGACCAAGGACTGACTAGACATTGTAATTCATGGTAAAAGAGATCCAGTCAAGTCATACTCAATGTAAACTAACAGTAATGAATGCAAATGACAGCGGTGCTCTCCAATTGGTGCTTTTTAATAAGAGGATGATGACCCAGCATAAAAGTAAATAGATAGGCCCTTCACAGAGGGAAGTAGGGATTTGTAGAGGTGCCAGAGCTCGGTTTTAAAACAGAGGTAAATAATATTTTGAGCGGTATACTTTCATTGTCAACATAACAATGAAGAGATGGCGATATCTTCCATGCTACACACATTATAGGCGGTTCCCAAACAGAATGGTAAAGTTTATACTCCCCCTTCCACCAACAAGCATCAATCCATGGCTTGCTCAAAACAATGAGTGCCTCCAACTAACAAGAGTCCCAGGGGGAGTTTTGTTTGCAATTATTTTGATTTAGTTTGCATAAAGCATGGGACTGGGCATCCCAGTGACCAGCCATTTATCTCATGAGTGAGGAGCGGAGTCCACTCCTCTTGAGAATAACCCGCCTAACATGGAAGATACAGACATCCCTAGTTGATACATGAGCTATTCGAGCATACAAAACATGATATTTATTTGAAGGTTTAGAGTTTGGCACATACAAATTTACTTGGAACGGCAGGTAGATACCGTATATAGGTAGGTATAGTGGGCTCATGTGGAATAACTTTGGGGTTTAAGGGATTGGATGCACAAGCAGTATTCCCGCTTAGTACAGGTGAAGGCTAGCAAAAGACTGGGAAGCGACCAGCTAGAGAGCGACAACAGTCATGAACATGCATTAAATTTAATCAACACTGAAAGTGCTAGTGATCGACTAGAGGGGGGGGGGGTGAATAGGCGATTTTTATGAAAGTCTTCAAAACATGGAAGTTTCAAAGACAAACGATAGAAATAAACCTATTACCATGCAGCGGGAGGTAGCCATAGTCAAGTATTCAATGAAATGAAGGCACAAAGACTAATAGCAGCTAGGTAGTATAGATTAGGATGGAAGATAGTATGAAGCCAATCAGAACAAGCAGTCACTCAGTGAAGACAAGAGATAATGCAAATAGACAATGACTTCACAAGGACTAACAGTAAATAAAGAGATGGAAAGGATAGAACCAGTGGCTCGTTGAAGACAATGATTTGTTGGACCAGTTCCAGTTGCTGTGACAACCGTACGTCTGGTTAGGGAGGTTGAGATTCAACTCACAAGACCGCATCTTCACCTTATTCCCCTTGAGCTAAGGACACCCAGTCCTCGCCCAATTACTCTGGTAAGTCTTCAAGGTAGACTTCGAAACCTTCACAGACTTCGTTCACCGGCGATCCACAATGACTCTTGGATGCTCAGAACGCGATGCCTAACCGGCTGGAGGATTCACAATCCTCAAGTGTAATAAGTCTTCAGATCACACAGACAAGAAGAATTAAGTGACACCTAACACTCTTTGGCTCTGGGTGTTTAGGGCTTTGTCCTCGCAAGGATTTCTCTCTCAAAGGCTTCGAGGTGGGTTGCTCTCAAATGACAAAAGCCGTGCACTAACTCTGAGCAGCCAACCAATTTATGGTGTAGGGGTGGGCTATTTATAGCCACTAGGCAACCTGACCTAATTTGTCCGAAATGACCCTGGATCACTAAGGAACTGACACGTGTTCCAACGGTCAGATTTCAAACACACACATCAACTTTACTTGAGCTACAAGCAAAGTTGACTTATCCAGCTCTGGATAAGATTTGCTCTCATTGTCTTCGCTCGAAGACATAGGATTTTGGTTAAGCATCACTTCAGTCATTCTGACTGGTTCACTTGAACCCCACTTAACAGTACAGTGGTTCCTATGACTCAACAAAGAAGAAAAAGAATGATGAAACAACTAAGTCTTCGCGCTCCATAGTCTTCACCAGATGTCTTCTCCTGTCATAGTCTTCAATGTGAATGTCTTCACATGCCACCTTTTACTTCAATGTCTTCATACATTTTTAGGGGTCATCTCCGGTAGCAAAACCGAATCAATGAGGGACTTCTACCTGTGTTATCCTGCAATTCTCACAAACACATTAGTCCCTCAACCAGGTTTGTTGTCAATACTCCAAAACCAACTAGGGGTGGCACTAGATGCACTTACAATCTCCCCCTTTTTGGTGATTGATGACAATCTGGTTGAAGTTTTCAACGGGGATAGAAATATGTGAAATTGTAAAGGTTTTAAGAATTGTCTTCGTAAGTAGCAGAAAGGCTCCCCCTGAAGATGTGCATGTAAGTATTTTTCTTTTGAATGCAAATGCACATGGCAGGTTGTACTTGCGAAGCTCCTCTTCTACTTATGAAGACAATTCATCATGCATGAAATGATATAAAGAAGATAATGACATGCATAATGAAAAATGGACGTCTGCAAAATGACTTTGTGCGGAATTTATCGTCGCACATGCGGAATTTATCATCGCATCACATAGTGTCGAAAAAGGTAGCAGACGGCCATCAAGTTTAAGTATTACAACTCAAAACGAACCAAATGTTTCAAAAGCGAGAGTTGTAAGCACTTGGCAAAAGTAGCAAAAAGTAAAGCAACCACCCATATGGACCCACTTGAAGACTACCAACTCATATGCTTCTCCCCCTTTTGTCAGTAATGACCAAAAAGGTTTGAAGACATAGAGTGTCGGTGTCAAAACCGGCGGATCTCGGGTAGGGGGTCCCGAACTGTGCGTCTAGGCTGGATGGTAACAGGAGGCAGGGAACACTTTGTTTTACCCAGGTTCGGGCCCTCTCGATGGTGGTAATACCCTACTCCTGCTTGATTAATATTGATGATATGGGTAGTACAAGAGTAGATCTACCACGAGATCAAGGAGGCTAAACCCTAGAGCTAGCCTATGGTATGATTTTTGTGTATGGAGTTGATTGCCTACGGACTACAACCCTCCGGTTTATATAGACACCGGATAGGGTTAGGGTTACACAGAGTCGGTTACAATGGTAGGAGATCTTGAATATCCGCATCGCCAAGCTTGCCTTCCACACCAAGGAAAGTCCCATCCGGACACGGGACGAAGTCTTCAATCTTGTATCTTCATAGTCCAGGAGTCCGGCCGAAGGTATAGTCCGGCTACCCGAACACCCCCTAATCCAGGACTCCCTCAGTAGCCCCTGAACCAGGCTTCAATGACGACGAGTCCGGCGTGCAAATTGTCTTCGGCATTGCAAGGCTGTTTCCTCCTCCAAGTCCTTCATAGAAGATTTGTAAACACCAAGAGTAGTGTCCGGTTCTGCAAAATAAGTTTCCACATATTGCCATAGAGAGAATAATATTAACACAAATCAAATCTGCTGACGTATTCTGCAGTGCGCCATCACACTACAGCCAAGTCCTTTACTCGAATCGTTTTTACTTTTCCACCTCAGCATGTTTTGCGAGGCGGTTTCCTTGGCACGTCTTGTCAAAGCAGAGATCGTGTGCCCTTTTACCAGATTCTCATCAATACGGACGTGGGTAACCACATCGTGCCCGTTAGCATGTTTTCTCGATTAAAGGCGAGTCCCAAACGGTTACGGGGAGGGCTCCTGGTATCCAACCTCTTATAAAGAGACCAAGGCCTTACTCCTTTTTCCAATCTCAAACGAGTTCACCCATCGCCTCGAGTTCCAACACCCTAGGTTCCAGATTCCAGGCGCTTCGGACCTTCGACAATGTCCGGTTCCGACCTTCAAGGCCGATGGATGCCCTCCTCCATCACGGAGGAGGACGTGCTAAAGTTGAGAGAGGCTAAGTTCTTGACCGCCGAAATTCCGCATAGGTTGCCTGCTCAAGGGCAGGCTATTCCTAGTCCCCAGCCCGATGAGAGCGTAGTGTTCATGTCTCACTTCCTTCGGGGGTTAGGCTTCCCGATGGATCCCTTCGTGAGGGGGCTGCTGTTTTACTACGGGCTGGAATTTCATGACTTAGCTCCGGAGTCCATCCTCCACATTTCCTCATTCATCGTTGTGTGCAAAGCGTTCCTCCGTGTTACCCCTCACTTCGGATTATGGCTCAAGACCTTTGGATTGGAGCCGAAGATGATCGAGGGGCAGCACGCAGAGTGCGGAGGCGTTGTCATAAGTAAGAATGCTGATGCTCCATGGCCCGAGGGCTCCTTTCAAGAAGAGCTCGGCTTGTGGCAACGAGAATGGTTCTATATCACCGCTCCTAGGAGCGCCAAGTGGGCGGCGCCTCCTGCCTTTCGCTTGGGTCCCCCATCATGTCTAGCGTCATGGGTCAACAAAGGATTAGATTGGGGTTTGCCCAAAGACGTGCCCCTCTTACAGGGCCGAATTAAGGATCTCTTGGAAGGAGACCTCAGTTTGGTCAAGGTGACGCAGGTCATGCTGATTCGCTGAATATTGCCCGGCAAACGTCGCCCCCTTCGCCTGTGGGAGTTTAATCCAGAGGGACCGCGAGCTCTCCAGAATTTTATGGGCGCAACGCCCGCGGAGATGTATAGAATGTTCTTCGGATCACAAGAGATGTGTCCGGATTTAACCGAGGACGCAGGCCTAAGCTGCCATCGCCCGGATACTCAAGTAAGCAACCCTGTGCCCGGACCTTCTATCCGTATAATTGTCATAAACTTGCCCCTAAAAGAGCCGTCCTTTTAAACAGGAGTGGATAGCGAAGGCGAAGCTGATCAGGTGTCCGGCTCCCCTTCCTGAAACCAGGTCGGATCCCGTGTTGGTCAGGATGCTGGAGATAATGCCTTTGGAGGGGGAGGACAAGGAAGCTATGGCCTCCTCGAAGGAGGCTGCTCCGAAGGGAGGAACCGACAATTCCTCTCCTAAGGGGAAGAAGAGAGCCGCCTCTGACGACCCGGAAACCATGGCCTCAAAACGGGGGAGAAAATCATCGCCAGAGGGTCCGACGCCAGGGAGTTCCTTAGCCGGACTACGCCCTCAAGGGCATCAGCCCTCCAGCGAGTCGTAAGTGGAGAAAAGATTTTCCTTTTGAGGGATGAGAGGAATCCTTGATTTTATATCTGAGAAGATTAACCGAAATTTTACCTTGTAGATCGGACCTTAGCCCTTCGCAGCAGAGCTCGTCTTCGGGGGATCTTCTTCCGGAGATGATGGAGAGCGGAACGCCTCCCCCTGCCGTTCCGCCCAGCGAGGCGGGTGACCCTGAGGTGTCGTCGCGGAGGGTTTCTCCGAATCCGGCAGGGGCGGAAGATAGCTATGTGGCCCCCCGAGGTTCTTCGCGTCCGGCCTTCGAAAGAGGCCATAGGACAAGTCCGGCACCGTCTGGTGCTTGGCCGGAGGAACTAAAGATTCTGCTGGGGCGAGCTTCTATCTCAGAAGGGCACCGTGCATTGATGGGCACGGTGATTGAAAGGATTTCATCCGCAGAAAGCGGATTGCATGAGGCCGTCAAAAGTTTACTGACGGGTTTTGAGGTACGTTAGATAATGTACACTTTTGTCAGTTGCGCATAAGTAAGATGCGCCCTGTGTAGATAGTAGCCCCTGAGACTCTGCGCGGTGTCGAGAAATGACGGCACGCAGAGGATCATAATCCCAGGTCTAAGATGTCGCCTTTGAATGTAGGTGGCGAGGTGCCGACATCGCGCTTGTCAACAAGCGGCTTGATGAGGCTCAAGGTATTTAATTCTTCGGGCGACATCAGGTAAGAGGAGCTTCATGCCAGTGTCTTACAATGTGTGTGCTTGACGCAGATGGTACGGCCGCCATGGAGAATCTTAGGGCAGAACTTGCCCGAGCTAAGGAGCAAGCCAGAAAAAGCGATGCGGCTGCCGAGAAGGCCCTTGAAGAGTTGAGAGCCGAACAGGATGCTCACTGCCGAAGCAAAGAAGAGATGGCCGAGAAGTTAAAGAGCGCTGCAGACCATTGCAAACTTCTTGAGAAAGAAGACCGGGTGAGACAGACGGATTTAGAGAAGGCCGTTGCCGATGCCAAGGATGCTCGCTCTGCGATGAGATCTGCGAAGGAGGAGCTGCGTCAGGCCGAACAGATTGCGGCTGGAAAGCCCTTTATGCTGCGGAGGAAGTTTTGTGATCCGAAGTTTGCTCCATTGGACCGGATGTGGAGTGTGGAGGACATCTATCTGGATTTGGCAGCAAGTGCTGCTGATGCGACCGAACACTTTCGAGATCTAAAAGATCGCGAAGTGGAAAAGCTTTTCTGGTCATAGTTCCACAATCCAGAGCGTCCACTGGAAGTGGACGATCGCCTGGCTCAATGGGCCGAGCTGAATAGATTGTCCGGACTCGCCATGAAGTACGTCATGGGTCATCTGTGGCCTGGGAGATCGGAGCCGAAGAGTTATTTCAGCTTGGTGCAGCAATTCCTTGATGCGGTGCCGCGTATTAATGCAATGAAGAGGTCAGCATGCATAGAGGGCGCAAGGATGGCTCTTGCCCGTGTTAAGACATAATGGGCAGAGATGGAGACCACCATTGTTGCGTCCCGAGATTCGGAAAAAAGTCGAGTACCTTCCGAGCACTATTTTTAGGAAGTCCTTGAAGGCGCTCGTGTAATAGAGACACAGTGCTCGAAAGATGCTATGTTATGATAGCATATGTAATTGAAAAGTAGTATTTTGATAAACTGTAGTGGCCTTTTTTATACTTGTGCCTTCAAGTATTGTGAACACCTTCTATGCTGCCGTTTTAAGATATATAAATATATATATATATATATATATATATATATATATATATATATATATATATATATATATATATATATATATATATATACAGAATCTAAAAGATGGGAGTCGTTGGCTTCAGCCCCCACGCACATAGTGCGGGGGTGCTTGGAGAAGACGCATTTTCACACTTAACCCAACGTCTTGGTCCTACAAAGGAGGTGATAGCACA
>NC_041384.1:437856600-437892749 GCF_002162155.2 Triticum dicoccoides
AGTCCTTGAAGGCGCTCGTGTAATAGAGACACAGTGCTCGAAAGATGCTATGTTATGATAGCATATGTAATTGAAAAGTAGTATTTTGATAAACTGTAGTGGCCTTTTTTATACTTGTGCCTTCAAGTATTGTGAACACCTTCTATGCTGCCGTTTTAAGATATATAAATATATATATATATATATGTATATATATATATATATATATATATATATATATATATATATATATATATATATATATACAGAATCTAAAAGATGGGAGTCGTTGGCTTCAGCCCCCACGCACATAGTGCGGGGGTGCTTGGAGAAGACGCATTTTCACACTTAACCCAACGTCTTGGTCCTACAAAGGAGGTGATAGCACAGCGGGCCAGGCAACTGGACTATAATGCTTTAATACTTTCACTTAGCCATAGGAGTTTGACAATGCGACTCTTTAGGTAGCTCCTTGGTGGCAACTACGCTCGTCCGAATTCGGGGCGCGTATGTGCCTGACCGGGAAGCGGTCCTTCGTTAAAGCGGAGGAATCTGATAGATTCCGATAGGTCATCGAGTGGCTGACCAGTCTCACACTACATCATGACAGTCAGTTTTCGGCTTTCTCTACTGAGGTGCTCGCCCTGGCCGAACCGGGGGCACAATCGTAGTAGTTCTCCTGGTGCTACCTTAGCCAATAGAGCGGAACGTAAGGTAGCCGAACTCAGGAGCCGGGCAACCCAACATTTGACCAAAGACATGATTCGGAGCTGATGCATATAATGCCAAAACTCGCGGCGCTGAACACTCCCTAAGGTGTTCGGTCTTTATGAGTGCGGGCGAAACAACACTCTTTATTAAAAAAGCCCCTAGTGTCCAGGTACGCGCAAAAATTCTGACGTGGCCACATGCCAAGACGCCAGCCTCCTCCTTGGTTATATTAGAAAGAAAAAACCAGGGGATGTGTAGCAACAAGAGATGGTAAAAAAGGTTTACGCAGGGTCTTAATCTAAAAAGAATCCTTTAGGACGAGTCCCTACTGCACGTCTGCGCCTATGTCTCCGTTGTGCCGTATCCTGGACGGGCGCCGCATGACGTTCATCTGTAAAAGATAGGAACTGAGTTGAAAATGGGTCATGCCGACAAAGTTTAGAATAAGCAAGTATAAAGTAAGATATATGAGATTGAACTTTATTGTCTCTTATTGTATATGCGTGGAGCCCCTAGTGTGGGGGTATATGGCTTCTAGGCATGCATCAATGATGATTTTGCACCGAACTCGTCTATCCGCGTTCGTGGTCTTGAATGACCTATTTTGAAGTTTATTGGCCGGTGAGGCCATTTTGCTGTGGGGCTGTTAAAGCGGCCGCACAGTCCTCCGCTTAGGGAGGCGCACTTTAGTGCTTCCCCTTCAAAGAGATGTTGCCTCGTGGACCGGGCATCTTGAGCGTAAGAGATGCATAATGCGGTATTGCATTAAAGCGAGCGAAAGCTTCGCGTCCTAGTAGTGCTTGATAGCGACTTGAGAACGAGATGATATGGAAGGTGAGCTTTTCGCGGGGAGGTTATCGGCAGAGCCGAATGTGACTATGAGCCGGAGAAAACCCGTACAATGGGTGTCCGGACCAGGTATTACCCCTTGAAAGGAGGTTCTGCTGCGGTGGATTCTTGCTGGGTTTATCCCCATGTGCTGGATTGTATCATGATATATCAGGTTTAGTCCACTGCCGCCGTCCATAAGGACATTTGAAAACTGGAGTCCGCCAATTATTGGATCGAGTATCAAGGCAGTCCAGCCTACATTCTTGATATTCCTAGAATAATCTAGCTGATCGAAGATGACCGGTTTGACAACCAGTGGCGGGACCCTTTGGGGATGGGCCATGTGGTGCGTACCTTTACGGGCGCCGCACATTTTGTTATGTGAAGTGAGTTCACTGTTTTTACTTCTTGTGGGAAGTTCTTTTGTTTCCTGGTGCTCTGCTTTTGGGGTTTGTCCTCGTCTTCGCTTGGTGTGTCGAGCCCCTTGTGTTCGGCATTGAGTCTGACGGATTGTTTGAAAATCCAACAGTCTCTGTGGGTATGGTTAGCAGGCTTCCGAGGAGTACTGTGTATCTGACATATCCTGTCCAGGATTTTATTTAGGTTGGATGGATCGTCCCTGTTATCCTGGGGGGGGGGGGCGATTTTTCCTGATTTTGTCGTGAGCCTTTGAATCCGGCATTGACTGCCGTGCTATTCGGATTTTTGTCCTTAGTCCAGCAACGGTCCTAGTTGCGTTGCGGTTTTCCGTTTCCATCCCTAGTTTCGGATGTACTTGGGTTGCTGGGGCTGCACCTTGCCAACCAGCTGTCCTCCCCTGCACGAAAGCGGGTCATGAGGCTTGTTAGTGCGGCCATTTTTCTTGGCTTTTTTTGGCCGAGGTGTCTGGCGAGCCATTCGTCTCGGACATTATGCCTGAAAGCTGCAAAGGCTTCGGCGTCCGGACAGTCGACTATCTGATTCTTTTTAGTCAGGAATCTATTCCAGAACTGCCGAGCTGATTCTCCGGGTTGTTGAGTTATGTGACTAAGATCGTCTGCATCCGGGGGACGGACATAGGTCCCTTGAGAGTTTTCTCGAAAAGCATCCTCGAGCTCTTCCCAGCTTCCAATTGTGTTTTCTGGAAGGCTTTTAAGCCAATGCCGGGCTGGCCCTTTAAGCTTAAGGGGTAGATATTTTATGGCGTGGAGATCATCTCCTCTAGCCATGTGTATGTGGAGGATATAATCCTCGATCCAGACTCCAGGGTCTGTTGTTCCATCATATGCCTCTATGTTTACGGGTTTGAGTTCCTCTGGGAATTCATAGTCCAGGACCTCATCAGTGAAACATAGGGGGTGTGCGGCACCCCTGTATTTGGGTGTGCCGGATTCTGATGATGGCTTCGTAGCATTGCTTACGAGAGCTTGCTTTCTTGGCCCATAAATGGACCTGACTGGGCCATTATGCGAATCCTTAAGTGGGTCGCATGCCGATTTAGGTGCGGCGTCGCTTGCCGCTTTATGGGGTCGTCTATCCGACCATGTGGCTTTTTCAGTTTTTGAATGCGGGGGCTCTAGGGCCTCTTCGTCGAATTCAGGCAGTAGCTTTCTTTTTGGATAGCTTTTAGTGCGACGACTGCCGCTGTACTTATCTGTGGTATTGATTACTTTGCTCCATCTAATCCGGAGTGCATCTTCCGCTGTTTTTAGCTTCCGCTTCTGCTTTTTTAGGCTGCGTGCAGTTGCAACGAGTCTCTCGTGGAGATTCTTCTGCTCCATAGGTTTATTCGCTGTGAGGTTGTCTGGAATGCCGTTTTCGCCGGAGGAGGGAAGTTCGGTTTCTCTATCCGTGTTTCCCTGTTCGAACGGTTGCTCTAAGGCCTGCTTGTCGTCTACCGGCTCGTCCTGCTCTATGGCTGGGTTTTTGTCGAGGCGGGGCTTGGGTCTGCGTTAACACCGACGCTTTGATTGCTTTTCGGGGGGTCGATCTCCCGTCCCATCCCCTTTTTCCTCGTTGTCGCTTCCTTTAGGGGTATCCACCATGTACACATCATGGGATGAGGTGGCTGTCCAATGCCCTATGGGCGTTGGTTCGTCGGTATCTCCTGCATCGTCATCCATGCTATCGATGTCTCCGGAGTCGCAGTTGAGCACGTCGTTTAAATTGTCGACAGTGGCTACCAAGTGGGTGGAGGGTGGGCTTTGAATTTCTTCATCGTCCGTATCCCATCCTCGCTGACCGTAATCTGGCCAGGGCTCTCCTGATAAAGAGAGAGACTTTAGAGAATTTAGGATGTCGCCGAAGGGCGAGTGCTGAAAGATGTCCGCGGCGGTGAAGTCCATTATTGGCGCCCAATCGGGTTCGATCGGCAGGGACGCGAGGGGTTCGGAGTTCGGAGAGGAATCCGGCTCCTTGGAGTCACGGGCCGTGCAGAGTGCGGGGCTGGCGTTTGGCCTGATCGCCTTTGAGATTACAGCCCCCGAGGTGACATCCAACCGCTCACCCTCGATTGGCGCAGCTGGCTCCGAATTAAGGGTCAAAGCCGATGCGTTTGCGGCCTCCAGGGTACTGTTCGGCGACAGAGCTAGATCATGCCCCACGAGACAATGCGGCGCGCTTGGCTGTGGCTCGAATCCGTCGAAGATCAAATCTCCGCGGATGTCTGCCATATAGTTTAGGCTTCCAAACCTGACTTGATGGCCAGGGGCATAGCTTTCGATCTGCTCCAGGTGGCCAAGTGAATTGGCCCGCAGTGCGAAGCCGCCGAAGACGAAGATCTGTCCGGGGAGAAAAATCTCACCCTGGACCGCATCGTCGTTGATGATCAAAGGAGCCATCGGGCCTAAAGGCGACGACACAGAGGAACTCTCAATGAAAGCACCAATGTCGGTGTCAAAACCGGCGGATCTCGGGTAGGGGGTCCCAAACTATGCGTCTAGGCTGGATGGTAACAGGAGGCAGGGAACACTTTGTTTTACCCAGGTTCGGGCCCTCTCGATGGAGGTAATACCCTACTCTTGCTTGATTAATATTGATGATATGGGTAGTACAAGAGTAGATATACCACAAGATCAAGGAGGCTAAACCCTAGAAGCTAGCCTATGGTATGATTGTTGTGCATGGAGTTGATTGCCTACGGACTACAACCCTCCGGTTTATATAGACATCGGATAGGGTTAGCGTTACACTGAGTCGGTTACAATGGTAGGAGATCTTGAATATCCGCATCGCCAAGCTTGCCTTCCACGCTAAGGAAAGTCCCATCCGAACACGGGACGAAGTCTTCAATCTTGTATCTTCATAGTCCAGGAGTCCGGCCGAAGGTATAGTCCGGCTACCCGAACACCCCCTAATCTAGGACTCCCTCATAGAGCTTCTGCTCGTTCCCATGAGGTGCAGGTGAAGCAGCAGGGTCGTCGTTGAGGTCCGGTGGTGCAGAAGAACTTGGTGTAGTGTCGAGACGCGCTGAAGGTGGTGGTGGTGAAGTGGCATCATCTTGATCATCAATAACTCTGGCATTCACCGTGGCAGCTGAGGAAGAATAGTCAGAGTCTTCAAGGGAGGGAGTCTGACGCAAGTGAGCATTCCTTGGAGGAGTGGAGTCAAACTTGAATCTTTCTATGAAACCATCGTCTTGAAGATCTTCTTCAGTAGTGAGCAAAGTGAAACTCTTCCAGGACCTTCGACAGGTTTCATGTGTAACAAAGGAATTCTTGGTGGCAAGATTGCGAATGCGATTGACGTCCACCAAGAGGCTTTGCATCTGACGCTTAAGCCAGTCATGATGCTTATCCTATTTCTGATGTAGTGTGACGAGCAGCTCTCGGTCACTGAGAACACAAGATCGCTTCCGAGGCCTTTGGGCAATGGTGCTTCCAGTGGCGTCAGTTTGGGCGCGAGGGGCACGTGTGTTACCAGCTAAGGGATAAACATGAGAGACTGCCTGAACTCCTTCAATGGGCTGGGTGAAGCTTTGACGATCAATGTTGTGAAGATAGATTGGATCCTTAGCAGGCTCTGGGTAAATAGCTTCAACAAACAGATCAACCTCTGGCAAGAATACAAGATGATTGCGCGCAGATGGCTGATAGTTGAAGGCAGAGTGAAGCTTGATAAGGCGCATTACCCACGGAGCATAGAACTTCAGACCAAAAATGTCGGAGCCAGATGCATCCAACTGCCTGATGAAGAAGTCTTGAGCATTGAAGCTTATGCCATTGAAGATATAGAAAACCAAAGTCTTCATTGCTCCTTCAAGCTTCGCTGCAGATGAATGTCCTTTGACAGGCCATAGAGTCTTTATAATGATATGATAAATGGTGCGGGGTAGATACTCTAGGTCTTCAACAAAGAATTCGGTTGGGTATTCAACATCACGTGGCAAAGGCTTCATCATGCTCAGCATTTGACTCATGTTGGGTTCTGGCTTCTGGAAAATGCTCTCCAAAGCATTCTGGTGTTGTTGACAACCTGGTTCATAGTATTCACCAGGAGTGGGCAGGGCTGTGAGCTCAATGATGTCTTGAGATTTAGCTTCATGATGAACATCTCTGTCATCCACTCAAGGGTCCAACTCTTCGGATCCCTGTTGTATCCACGAATGTGGAGGGTAGCATAGAATTGAAGCAGAAGTTCTTCATTCCAGTGTTCCTTTGCAGTCACAAAATTAAGCAGACCCGCATCACGGAAGTAGTCAAGGTCTTCTTCAAGGCATGGCAGTCCAGCAATGGCTTCACAGTTAAGATGCATGTGAGGGAAGATGCGTCCCTGATTGTACAAGATGCATGAATAATAGCTTCGCTGCTGATAACTCTAGAATCGGTCCGAAGAGATTCTTGGCCTTGTGTAGGGGTTCTTGGCACTGTTGAAGAATGTGTTGTGTGCCTTGAATCCATTCATATTAAATGATCCTGGTGAAGTTGCAGTACCTGGAAACCGTGGTAGCCTTGGCTTTGGCTTTTGGACATGAGGCATGTGCTCCACATGATTGGCAAACTGAGGTCCGGGAGCAGGCGGAGCAACCAGGATTGGCCAGCGGACGGTAATAAGCTGTCCATGATCATATGCTTGCTCGATGGTGTGTGGCCTTGGATGAGGTACAGGAGCAGAGGCATTGGCTTCAGGCAGCGGATTTGCTTTTGGTGCTGCATTGGCTTCAGGTGCAGCGTCATCTGGCACCACATTAGCTTCAGGCGCCACATTAGCTTTAGCCATGACAACGTCATTGGCTTCAGTGTTGATGTTGGTGGCCGCCTCAGTATTGGTAACCTCCACTTCAGGAGCTGGAGGGTCAGACACGTTCTCCTCGAGAACAACTTCAGGGTTGTACGGGGGTGTAGCAACTCTTTCTTCATCACGTGGTTCTTCTTCTTCATCGGCTGATGCAGTCGGAATATCTTCAACCGCTTTGGCTTCAGATTCAGGAATGTTCACAGTAGGAGAGGCTTCAGGAAAGACTTCGTGTGAGACGGATTGGCGCTCTTCTCCTTCGTGAACACTTGACAATTTGACCTGTGGCCCAGGTCCTTTGCGAAGCCTGCGAAATATTGGCAACGCCTGTGGAGATGGAGTTGGTTGGGCCTCAAAGTCTTCACTGTCAATCAGCGGAGTGGTAACCTATGGTGGGGGAGTGACTGGTGTTTCTTCAGCACGAGGGGATTCTTGAGGGTGATCAGCCCATGAGTCATCCTGAGCAATTGGCGTCAATGGACGACCAATGCTGACGAGTTCGTTGTTTGTGAGAACATGCGATGATACCAAATTGTGCTCGATCTGAGGAAGGACTTCATCATATTCAACATTGTCATGAGGACCAATGTCTTTAGCTGTGGTGGGGTCAATAGCTGGATTCTCTTCAGCTTCAGGAGCCTCTGTGAAAGCAGGCTCATGAACTACCAAACGACGTTCTCGATGTGCAGAGGAAGGACGAGCAACAGAAATTGGCTCGACAACAGGGGGCTCTGTGGAAGCAGCCCGGTATCTCTTCTTTGTTTTTCTTTTCTTGGTTGGGGGAGCATCATTAGTGGTGGCTTTGGTCTTGCGCTTTCTGGCTTCTGCTTCAGCTGCTCTAGTTTTCTTGAATTCTGAAGACACTTTGGGGACCTTAGGCTTCGAGCCTGTCATACTAGCTGGGAAGACAATGCGAGGTTCTTCCTGCCTTGATGCTTCTGGTTCGGCCACAGCTGGCTTCTTCTTCTTCTTGGCAGCCATTCTGGGGTCGATGCCTGGTCGCCCCAAAGCCTTGCGCTTTTCAGCTTCATTGTAGCCTTGAACACATTTGGTAGCACGATTCTTCATGCGGTCACGAGAACCTTTTGCTTCTTCTCGTTTCTTGTGGAATGCCTCCTTGAGCTCATGCATCATGACCTTGAAGTTCTGAATGTCTTCAACATTGAGCTTGGCCATGTGCTTCTTGAACTGAGCATTTTCATAATCGATCTTATGCTTCAGCTCAACAATTTTTTGAGCAAGAGCCAGCTCGGGAGCAATGGCTCCATGGAAGGAGACGCTGAGGCCAATTGGAAGCTGAAGATCATCAAAACTGACATCTGGGTTGTCAAACCACTCATCAATAAACTTGTACAGGATCTCCACATCAAAGAGAGGAAGATCATTGAAGATTTCCGCCTCTTGCTTGCTCTTTATCAATTGCTCTAGAGCGTCATCGCCAAGATCATCGTCGCTGGACAGATCAATGGCGTCATTCTCGTTTCTCAAAACAGCAGCAGGAGTCAGTGCTTAACCAGTGGGTTGCATGGGCTTTTTCAACTTTTCAGACTTGGAGATGCGTGAGAGATCTTCAGACTGCACACTGACTTCAGGAGGTGCAGTGGCCAGAGGCTTCGCCCGTGAGACCTTTGGTGTAGAAGAGGGCTTTGAAGCCTTTGGTTTCTTTTGCTTCATAGGCTTCAGTGGTGCAGGTGCTTCGTCAGAATCAGTGTCATCTGCAGAGTGTTCCACGGCTGCCGCTTGAACCTGAATGTGAGTGATGAGACCTTCTAAGTTGTAGAAGGGCCCAATAAGATTGGGTTCAGCTTCGCGTGTGCCGTCAGCTCGTGGCGCAGAGGGGCCTGGGTTGAAGTCTAATCCCAAAGACTTCTTGTTTTCCATGGCCGAGTTCTTTGCAGCCTGATAGTTGCGCTTGAACAGATTATCTTCACGACACCATAACAGAGAGGATGGGTCGGCATTAGCAGGCTGAGGTCCACGAATCATGCAGGGGGAGAAGCCTTGAGCAATACCTTCGGACTTCGACTTGGGCTGAAGACCTTTGTATATTATATCTCTCCAGGGGCCCTTTAAGGCATTCTTCTCAGCATACTCCTTGGTGACGAATCTGTACTTGAACCATTCCTCTGCCCAATGTCTTTGAATCCATTGGATTCGGTTCTTGCGTTCTTCATAGGTTTCTTCTGGATCTGACTTGTATAACTCATAGAGATCCAGTGGCAGGTCCTTAGCAGTGTTTCCACGGCATTGTCTGCCGCCCTTCCTGACTGATTTTTGAGTTGTCATGAAGTTTAGACTGAAAGTCTTCAACACTGTCGAAGTCTTCCATCTACTGGTCAGACAGGAACTGGCTTCAGGAGAATTTATGTGACGCTGTAAGAACTCTGCAAATGAATGCAGACTATGAGAACCAAGGGATTCTCCCACGGACATGTACCTGTGACAGCATTAGAGATGCGAGGGAAGGGGAAGAGGTCAGATGCATTCTTAGAAGATTTTGAAGATAAATCAGTTTAGAAGACATTGACCTCATAGTGCGAAGACATTCACTCATATGTAGTGAGTTGGTTCCAGATTTATATGAACCCACAAATAAGTACAAGTGAGGAATCTAACTACTTTGTGAAGCATAAGTGAACATACTAGGCATGCTATGAGATGCAGAGTAGGATAGATCCAATTTTGTAGCAATAGAAACCACTCGTGGTTGGAAAGGATAAATCTATCGGATCAAAAAGACTGTAAAAAGATGTTTTATTTACCACATGAGGAACTGCTAGACGGAGTGGGAGAGGAGGCCGAGCAGTTCGATCTTCCGTGCCCTAACTTGGCGATGGAAGACACCTACGGTGACGACGGAGAAGAAGATGTCCGTGGCCGGCATGATGACAGCGTCGGTGAGGTCGCGGCAGCTAAGCGCTTCGTCGCCGGTGTCGTCGAGGGCTAGCAGTGGCGCTAGGGTTTGTGCGAGAGTGGAAGAAGAGAGAATGACTGGGGTGAGGCGTGTATTTATAGGGACAGGGACGGCACAGTGTTATTACACAGGTGCCCTTGGCGGTTCACATCTGAAGGACACATGGCGATCATGCAACACATTGGAGGTTGTTCCACGTTCCCACGCACGCCTGGATTGTCAGGTGGTCGTTCCCGCTTCTCCGGGTTTCAGGTAAAAAGGATTGAGAATTTAAAACAGATTTAATGTTTGTCTCTGTATCTTCTGCTGACAAGGACGCATCGAAGACATTCGACAGTTTCAATAGAATGCATATGATTTGGATAGATAGACTTAAGATGGGAGCATAGAAAGGTCAGGGTCCGATCACATTTACTTAGTTTAAAAGATTCAACTAGAATACATAGCTATAAGTGAATGCTGTAGAGGACAGAAACCAAATCAGTATATTGAAGATAAACATGAAGCCATGCTAACAATGAAGACAAACCAAATGCGAAGACTTTGCAAATGCAACGCCAACAGAAATTATTCCAAACAAAAGTTTGGTGGTGGCGTTACCCACAGTATAGGAAGTATTAGACCCAGACACGACGCACAATTATCGTGGCGCTCCGAAGTCAAATTCCGCATTAATGTATTGACACTTAGAGTGTAAGTCTTCATTTTTTGAAGATATACATTACTTCGTGTGTTTGCACATCTAAGTCATCAACATGCATAAGTGTTAGGATGTGTGCATTATCACAGGACATTTGAGGATTCCAAGATATTTAGCTCACATCGCAACTTGCAAAACCTTTTCTCATCCAATGGCTTTGTGAAGATATCTGCCAGTTGCTCTTCAGTGCTGACGTGAATGATATCAATATCTTCCTTCATGACATGATCTCTGAGAAAGTGATGATGGATCTGAATGTGCTTTGTCTTCGAGTGCTGAACTGGGTTGTTGGCGATCTTGGTGGCGCTTTCATTGTCGCAGTAGAGTGGCACTTGCTTCAGATAAATGCCATAGTCTTTGAGTGTTTGCTTCATCCATAGAAGTTGAGCATGGCAAGATCCAGCAGCAATGTATTCCGATTCAGCAGTGGAGAGAGATACACAGTTCTGCTTCTTTGAAGACCAACACACAAGTGATCGTCCCAGAAAGTGACATGTGCCTGATGTAGACTTGCGATCCACCTTGTCACCAGCATAATCGGCATCCGAGAATCCAACTAGATCAAACTCCGAGCCCTTTGGATACCATAATCCTAGTGTTGGGGTGTGAGCCAAATATCAAAGAATTCGCTTCACAGCTAAGTGATGCGATTCCTCTGGTACCACTTGGAATCGGGCGCACATGCAAACACTAAGCATGATATCTGGCCTAGATGCACACAAGTAAAGCAAGGAACCAATCATGGAGCGGTATACCTTTTGATCGAACTCTTTACCATTGGCATCAGAATCTAGATGACTCTTGGTAGGCATTGGCGTCGTGTAACCTTTGCAGTCTTGCATTCCAAACTTCTTCAGGCAATCCTTGAGGTATTTCTCTTGAGATATGAAGTTGTCATTGCGTTGCTGTCGTATTTGAAGACCAAGGAAGAACTTCAGCTAACCCATCATGGACATCTCATATTTCTCTCGCATCATGTATCCAAACTCATCACTGTATTTCTGATTAGTGCAACGGAAGATAATGTCATCCACATATATTTGGCACACAAACAGTTCACCATCATATGTCTTCGTGAAGAGCGTGGGATCCAGGGAACCAGGTTTGAAGCCTTTGCTCTTCAGGAAGTCCTTGAGTGTGTCATACCAAGCACGAGGGGCTTGTTTGAGGCCATACAGTGCCTTGTTGAGCCTGTAAACCATGTCAGGATGTTTTGGATCTTCAAAGCCAGGCGGTTGTGCAACATACACTTCTTCTTCAATCTTGCCATTGAGAAAAGCACTCTTCACATCCATTTGATACAAAAGGATGTTATGATGATTTGCATAGGCTAGCAGCATGCGTATGGCTTCAAGCCTAGCCACAGTACCAAATGTTTCATCGAAGTAAATTCCTTCAACTTGAGTGTATCCTTGAGCAACGAGACGAGCCTTGTTTCTGACAACTTGACCATGCTCATCTTGTTGCGATATATCCATTTAGTGCCTATGATATTGTGTTTACGAGGATCAGGACGCTTGACCAGTTCCCATACATTATTCAGCTCAAACTGTTGAAGCTGTTCTTGCATAGCTTGAATGCATTCAGGTTCCATGAAGGCTTAACTTTCTTGGGTTCAGATATTGAGACGAATGCAAAGTGCCCACAGAAATTTGCTAGTTGTGTTGCCCTTGAACGAGTGAGTGGACCAGGTGCATTGATGCTATCAATTATTTTCTCAGTCTGTACTTCATTTGCAACACGAGGATGAACAGGACGAAGATTTTGCTCTTGCTGATCATTTACATCATTTAAAGGATTGTCTTCAGGCTGAGCATTATCTTCAAGTTGATTAGGTGCAGAGATGATAAGTTCCTCTTCAGGCTGTGCTTGGTATGATTTCTCCAGTTCCCATAAGCTTGATGGATTCACTGGATGGAACTTCATCTAGCACATTTGACAGGTGCTCTCTTTGCGAGCTGTTAGTCTCATCGAACCGCGCATCCACTGTTTCAACCACTTTATAGTGAAAGAGGTTGAAGACTCTGTAGGAGTGCGAATACTTTCCGTAACCAAGCATAAAACCTTCATGTGCTTTCGGTGCAAATTTTGAAGTGTGATGTGGATCCTTGATCCAGCACCTGGCACCAAATACTCTGAAGTAACTGACATTTGGCTTCTTACCAGTGAGGAGCTCACAGGATGTTTTGTTCAGAAGCTTGTGAAGATAAACACGGTTGATGACATGGCATGCAGTATCAATGGCTTCAGGCCAGAACTTTCTTGGAGTCTTGTATTCATCGAGCATCGTCCAAGCCATCTCAATGAGTGTTCTATTCTTGCGTTCCACGATGCCATTGTGCTGCGGCGTGTACAGAGCTGAGAACTCATGAGTGATGCCCAAAGTATCAACATAAGTGTCGAGGCCGGTGTTCTTGAATTCAGTGCCATGGTCACTTCCGATGTGCTTGATCTTGATGCCATAGTTGTTCATGGCTCGATTGGTGAAGCGTCTGAAGACATCCTGCACTTCAGTCTTGTAGAGGATTATATGCACCCATGTATATCTTGAATAATCATCAACAATGACGAAGCCATAGAGACAAGCAGTAGTAGTAAGAGTTGAGTAGTGAGTGGGACCAAAGAGGTCCATGTGTAGCAGTTCGAAGGGTTGAGTCGTTGTCATGATTGTCTTCGAGGGATGATTGGCCCTCCTCATCTTTCCTGCTTCACAGGCACCGCATAAGTGATCCTTCTTGAACTTGACGCCCTCGATGCCTATGACGTGCTTCTTCTTTGCAAGAGTATGCAAGTTCCTCATGCCAGCATGCCCTAGCCTCCGATGCCAGAGCCAGCATTCTGAAGCTTTTGCAAGAAGACATACGGCGAGCTGTGGTCCTGCTGAGAAATCTACCATGTACAAATCATCTTTCCGATACCCTTCAAAGACTAGAGACTTGTCAGATTCCATTAGAACAAGGCAATGATATTTTCCAAACATCACAATCATATTCAAATCGCAAAGCATTGAGACAGACATTAAGTTGAAACCAAGGGATTCAACAAGCATCACTTTATCCATGTGCTGATCCCTTGAGATTGCAACTCTACCTAGACCCAATACCTTGCTTTTACCAGTATCAACAAATGTGATGTGACTCTTATTAGATGGACATAAGGTTGAATCCATGAGAAGACTTCGCTTGCCAGTCATGTGATTAGTACATCCACTGTCAATAATCCATTCTGAAGCAGTTGGTGTCATACCCTACAGTGCAATTAGGCGGATAGGCTTCACGAAGAGAATTGTGAAGCATAAACATTTGATGAGCAAGTGGATTATGAAAGCTTAGATCGAGGTTAGGACTGATAGGGCAAGTAGCAAGCGACTCAGGAACAAAATACATAATAAGACCATTTGGGCATTTTATCTTGCGCCCTACAAGATGTTTAAGGTCCCCAGCAATAGCTTCAGAAGCATTTGATTTTCGGTTGGAGACCCTTCCCTGCAAAAAAGAGTTAAGCTTTCTTAGCCACCCACATATTCAAGGGTGGCTTCGAAGCAATGAGTCTAAGTGCAGCATTTGAGAACTTTGGCTTTGGAGCCCTAGCAAATAGTCTTGCAGGTGGACAATAGTACTCATAAGAATAAGTAGATTAATTCTTGGTCTTATGAGCATGGCGGTTTGATGAAACGCGCTCATATATGCCTGAGTATGGTTTCCCTGCAAAACATTTGCGTTAGTGCGACTCAGGTGAGTCCTCTGTCTGTATGAAGCCTTTGGACCATATGAAGCCTGTGGTCTGGGGTTTGTCTTCTTCACTTGTGGTGTCATGACCACATTCACAAGAAGATTCTCCAGACACTTTTTCGGTACCCAAACTTTCTTTATAGGTGGCCCATTCCTGCAGTTAGTACCAATATACCTGGCAAACACTTCACCATTCTGATTCTTAAACAGTTTATAGTTTGCATCAAAGGATTCATCAATGACAATGGGATTAGTACAAGTGAAGCCCAGATAGGGTGGATGGATCCACTGAAGGTTCCTTTGCAGCAACCCATGTGGTTTTGGGGTACTGCTCAGGTTTCCAGTAAGAGCCATCAGCATTCATTTTCCTTTCGAACCCAACACTCTCTTTCCTAGGGTTTCGGTTCAGGATCTGCCTTTTGAGGACATCACATAGTGTCTGATGCCCTTTGAGACTTTTGTACATCCCTGTTTCAAGCAATGTCTTCAACCTAGCATTTTCATCAGCAATAGCAGTGGTATCCTCAGCAGAGGGGTTAGTTACCACATCAACAGTTGAAGATATTGCAATAGTAGCAGCAGTAGAACATCCAGCAATAGAAGTAGCGTTGTCACGCTCAATGCATTTAAGACATGGTGGTTCAAATCCTTCCTGAGTGGAACTGATCTGTTTGGCATGAAGTGACTCGTTTTCCTTTTGAAGATCTTCATGAGCCGCTCTCAATTTCTCAAGATCTAGCTTCCTTTGAAGATAATCATAGGAAAGCTTTTCATGAGTTGTTGAGAGCATTTCATGACGACTTTCAAGTTCCTCATACTTAACATGAAGATTTTTTATGTCTTCAATTAAGGACTGAGATCGAGTCATTTCAGCGTCACAGGTCATCGCTTTTGTCTAACAGTTTTTGAATATGTTCCATAGCTTTTTGTTGTTTAGTTGCAATTTTAGCAGGTGTTTTGTAGCTGGGTTTGGAACCACAATCAGAGTCATCTTCACTTGATGTTTGATAGTGAGTAGTGCGTGAGTTTACCTTGGCACCGCGTGCCATGAAGCAGTAGGTGGGAGCGGAGTTGTCCTTGTCATTAGCATCGGCGTCGGTGATGAAGTCATTGTCTTCAGTGTTGAAGATGGACTTGGCAACGTAGGCTGTAGCCAGACTTGCAACGCCAGAATTGGACTCCTCCTCAGACTCCACCTCCACCTCCTTAGAAGCGGACTCCTCCTCTGAATCCATTTCCTTGCCAACAAACACACGAGCCTTGCCAGATGAGCTCTTCTTGTGTGATGAAGACTTTGAGGAAGACTTGGAAGAAGACTTTGAGTATTTCTTGTTGTTGTTGTCGTCAGAATCATATTCCTCGCTCTTCTTCTTGTTGTTGTTCTCATTGTCCCACTGCGGACACTCAGAGATGTAGTGACCAGGTTTCTTGCACTTGTGGCATGTTCTCTTCTTGTAGTCATGAGCAGAAGCTTCATCATTCCTTGAGCTAGATCGTGAGGACTTTCTGAAGCCTTTCTTCTTGGTGAATTTCTGGAACTTCTTCACAAGCATAGCAAGCTCCTTTCCAATGTCTTCGGGATCATCAGAGCAGCAGTGAGATTCTTCTTCAGATGAGGAAACAACTTTTGCCTTCAAAGCACGAGTTCTCCTATAGTTGGGACCATAGATGTCTCTTTTCTCAGAAAGCGGAAACTCGTGTGTGTTGAGCCTTTCAAGTATGTCAGACGGATCGAGTGTCTTGAAGTCAGGGCGTTCTTGAATCATCAGGGCTAGGGTGTCAAACGAGCTATCAAGTGATCTTAGGAGTGTCTTGACGATTTCATGATTGGTAACTCAGTAGCGCCGAGATCTTGAAGCTCATTTGTGATGTCAGTGAGTCGATCAAACGTGAGCTGAACATTCTCATTGTCGTTTCTCTTGAAGCGGTTGAAGAGATTGAGAAGGACACTGATTCTTTGATCTCTCTGGGTTGAGACGCCTTTGTTGACCTTGGAGAGCCAGTCCCAGACTAGCTTACATGTTTCCAGAGCACTCACACGGCCATACTGCCCTTTGGTCAGATGACCACAGATGATGTTCTTGGCAGTGGAGTCCAGTTTAACGAGCTTCTTGACATCAGCAGCGGTGACACCTTCACCAGCCTTGGGGACGCCATTCTTGACGACATACCAGAGGTCGACATCAATGGCTTCAAGATGCATGTGCATCTTATTCTTCCAGTAGGGATATTCAGTTCCATCGAAGACGAGGCACGCAACGGAGACTTTGATTATCCCTGCAGTCGACATAGCTAAAACTCCAGGTGGTTAAACCGAATCACACAGAACAAGGGAGTACCTTGCTCTGATACCAATTGAAAGTGCTAGTGATCGACTAGAGGGGGGGTGAATAGGCGATTTTTATGAAAGTCTTCAAAACATGGAAGTTTCAAAGACAAATGATAGAAATAAACCTATTATCATGCTGTAAGTGCATCTAGTGCCACCCCTAGTTGGTTTTGGAGTATTAACGACAAACCTAGTTGAGGGACTAATGTGTTTGTGAGAATTGCAGGATAACACAGGTAGAAGTCCCTCATTGATTCGGTTTTCCTACCAAAGATGACCCCTAAAAATGTATGAAGACATTGAAGTCAAAGGTGGCATGTGAAGACATTCACTTTGAAGACTATGACAAGAGAAGACATCGCATGAAGACTATGGAGCGCGAAGACTTAGCTCTTTCGTAGTTCTTTTTCTTCTTTGTTGAGTCATAGGAACCACCGTACTGTTAAGTGGGGTCCAAGAGAACCAATCAGAATGACTGAAGTGATGCTTAACTAAAATCCTGTGTCTTTGAGTGAATTCTATGAGAGCGAATCTTGTCCAGAGTTGGACAAGTCAGCTATGCTTGTAGCCCAAGTAAAGTTGCCGTGTGTGTTTGAAATCTGACCGTTGGAACACGTGTCAGTTCCTTAGTGACCCAGGGTCATTTCGAACAAATCAGGCCGGGTTGCCTAGTGGCTATAAATAGCCCACCCCCTACAACCATAAACGGTTGGCTGCTCAGAGTTAAAGTACGGCTTCTGTCGTTTGAGAGCAACCCACCTCGAAGCTTTTGAGAGAGAATTCCTTGAGAGGATAAAGCCCTAACCACCCAGAGCCAAAGAGTGTTAGGCATCACTTAAGTCTTCTTGTCTGTGTGATCTGAAGACTTATTACACTTGAGGACTGTGAATCCTCTAGCCGGTCAGGCGTCGCGTTCTGAGCATCCAAGAGTCATTGTGGATCGCCGGTGAACGAAGTATGTGAAGGTTTGGATGTCTACCTTGAAGACTTACCAAAGTGATTGGGCGAGGTCTGTGTGACCTTAGCTCAAGGGGAATACGGTGAGGACTAAGTGTCCTGAGCTGCGTGTTCAAGACTAAGTGTCCGGGACTGAGTGTCCTCAGGTTTAAATACCTATCCGCCCTAACCAGACATACAACTGTCACCGCAGTTGGAACTGGTCTACCAAACCTCTGTCTTCATTACGCACAATGGTTCTATCCTTCCCATATCTTTATTTACAGTTGGCTCTTGTGAAGTCAGTGCTTATTTGCTTTAACTATTTGTCTTCACTGTGTACCTGATCCTTACTGCCTAGCTGCTATTAGTCATTGTGGTTATACTTCATTGAATGCTTGACTATGGTCTGCCTAGTGTAGTCTACCTTCCGCTGCATGGTAATAGGTTCATTTCTATCATTTGTCTTCAAAACTTCCATGTTTTGAAGACTTTCATAAAAATCACCTATTCACCCCCCCTCTAGTCGATATAACACACTTTCAATTGGTATCAGAGCCTGGTACTCCCTTGTTCTGTGTGATTTTGGTTTAACCGCCTGGAGTTTTAGTTATGTCGACCATAGGTATGAAGACTGTGTCATGCCCCATCTTTGACAGTCACGAGTATCCCAAGTGGAAGGCCATGATGAAGAAGCGCCGCATGGCAACAAACAGCGAGCTATGGACCGTCACTGAGATTGGTCTGACCGATCTGTGCAAGATGGCGGAAGCTGATGACATTCACAAGTACACTCTTCTCAACCTCACGGCGAAGGACGTCATCTGCTCCTGTCTATCTCAAAATCAGTTTAGGAATATCATGCATCTCAATCATGCGAAGCTCATCTGGGACTGTCTCTCTGAGGTCTATGAGGGTCATCGAACTCGTCATGATCCTCGGTTCGAGGACTTTAAGGAGTCTCTCAAAGCGATGACATTCGAACCAGAATCATCATCTTCTGCATCATGCCTTATGGCAAATGATGCTAAGGTAATTGAATGCTATCTATCTGAATCCAGTGATGATGAATCTGGTGATGAATTTGGACCCAGCTATGCAAAACTTTCTTCCCTTGTCACTAAACAATAGAAAGCTATGGAACATCTTCAAAAACTGTTAGACAAAAGCGATGACCTGTTGGACGCTGAAATGACTTGATCTCAGTCCTTAATTGAAGACATAAAAAATCTTCATATTAAGTATGAGGAACTTGAAAGTCGTCATGAAATGCTCTCAACAACTCATGAAGAACTTGAGAAATTGAGAACGACTCATGAAGATCTTCAAAAGGAAAACGAGTCACTTCGCGCCGAACAGATCAGTTCAGCTCAGGAAGGATTTGAACCACCATGTCTTAAATGCATTAAGCGTGATAACGCTACTTCTGTTGCTGAAAGTTCTACTGCTGCTACTGTTGCAATATCTTCAACCGTTGATGTGGTAACTAACCCCTCTGCTGAGGACACCACTGCTATTGCTGATGAGAATGCTAGGTTGAAGACACTGCTTGAAACAGGGATGTACAAAAGTCTCAAAGGGCATCAGACACTATGTGATGTCCTCAAAAGGTAGATCCTGAACCGAAACCCTAGGAAAGAGGGTGTCGGGTTCGAAAGGAAAATGAATGATGATGGCTCTTACTGGAAACCTGAGCAGTACCCCAAAACCACATGGGTTGCTGCAAAGGAACCTTCAGCGGATCCATCCACCCTATCTGGCTTCACTTGTGCTAACCCCATTGTTATTGATGAATCCTTTGATGCAAACTATAAATTGTTTAAGAATCAGAATGGTGAAGTGTTTGCCAGGTACATTGGTACTAACTGCAGGAATGGACCGCCTATGAAGAAGATCTGGGTGCCGAAAAGGTGTTTGGAGAATCTTCCTGTGAATGTCATCATGACACCACACATGAAGAAGACAAACCCCAGACCACAGGCTTCATACGGTCCAAAGGCTTCATACAGACAGAGGACTCACCCAAGTCACACTAACGCAAATGTTTTGCAGGGAAGCCATACTCAGGCCTATGAATATGAGTGCGGTTCATCAAACCGCCATGTTCATAAGACCAAGAACTATTCTGCTTATTCTTATGAGTACTATTGTCCACCTGCAAGACTTTTTGCTAGGGCTCCAAAGCCAAAGTTCTCAGATGCTGCACTTAGACTTATTGCTTCGAAGCCACCCCTGAAGATGTGGGTGGCTAAGAAAGCTTAACTCTCTTTTGCAGGAAAAGGTCTCCAGCCGAAAACCAAAATCGTCTGACACTATTGCTGGGGACCTTAAACATCTTGTAGGGCGCAAGATCAAATGCCCAAATGGTCTTATTATGTACTTTGTTCCTGAATCGCTTGCAACTTGCCCTATCAGTCCTAATCTCGATCTAAGCTTTAATAATCCACTGGTTCGTCAAATGTTTTTGCTTCACAATTCTTTTCGTGAAGCCTATCCCCCTAACTGCACTATAGGGTACGACACCAGCTGCTTCAGAATGGATTATTGATAGTGGGTGTACAAATCACATGACTGGCAAGCGAAGCCTTCTCGTGGACTCAACTTTACGTCCATCAGACAAAAGTCACATCACATTTGCTGACACTAGTAAAAGCAAGGTATTGGGTCTAGGTAGAGTTGCAAACTCAAAGGATCAACACATGGATAAAGTCATGCTTGTTGAATCCCTTGGTTTCAACTTAATGTCTGTCTCAATGCTTTGCGATTTAAACATGATTGTGATGTTTGGGAAATATCGTTGCCTTGTACTAATGGAATCTGACAAGTCTCTAGTGTTTGAAGGGTATCGGAAAGATGATTTGTACGTGGTAGATTTCTCAGCAGGACCACAACTTGCAGTATGTCTTCTAGTAAAAGCTTCTGAATGCTGGCTCTGGCATCGTAGGCTAGGGCATGCTGGCATGAGGAACCTCCACACCCTTGCAAGGAAGAAGCATGTCATAGGCATCGAGGGCGTCAAGTTCAAGAAGGATCACTTATGCGGTGCCTGTGAAGCAGGAAAGATGACGAGGGCCAAGCATCCCTCGAAGACAATCATGACAACGACTCAACCCTTCGAACTGCTACACATGGATCTTTTCGGTCCCACTCATTACTCAACTCTTACTACTATTTCTTGTCTTTATGGCTTTGTCATTGTTGATAATTATTCAAGATATACTTGGGTGCATATAATCCTTTACAAGACTGAAGTGCAGGATGTCTTCAGACGCTTCGCCAATCGAGCAATGAACAACTATGGCGCCAAGATAAAGCACATCAGAAGTGACAATGGCACTGAATTCAAGAACACTGACCTAGATACATATCTTGATACTTTGGGCATCACACATGAATTCTCAGCTCCGTACACGCCACAGCAGAATGGCGTCGTCGAACACAAGAACAGAACACTTATTGAGATGGCTCGGACGATGCTTGATGAATACAAGACTCCAAGAAAATTCTGGCCTGAAGCCATTGACACTGCATGCCATATCATCAACCGTGTTTATCTTCACAAGCTTCTGAACAAGACATCCTATGAGCTCCTACAGGCAAGAAGCCAAATGTCAGTTACTTCAGAGTATTTGGCGCTAGTTGCTGGATCAAGGATCGACATCACACTTCAAAATTTGCACCAAAAGCACATGAGGGTTTTATGCTTGGATATGGAAAGGATTCGCACTCCTACAGAGTCTTCATTCTCTTTCATTATAAAGTGGTTGAAACAGTGGATGTGCGGTTCGATGAGACTAATGGCTCACAAAGAGAGCACCTGCGAAATGTGCTAGATGAAGTTCCATCCAGTGAATCAATCAAACCTATGGGAACTGGAGAAATCATACCTTCTGAAGCTCAACCTAAAGAGGAACTTATCATCTCCGCACCTGATCAACCTGAAGACAATGCTCAGCCTGAAGACAATCCCTCTAACAATGACAATGATCGGCAAGAGCAAAATCTTCGTCCTGTACATCCTCATGTTGCAAATGAAGTACAGATTGAGAGAATAATTGATAGCATCAATGCACCAGGTCCACTCACTCGTTCAAGGGCAACACAGCTAGCAAATTTCTGTGGGCACTTCGCATTCGTCTCAATAACAGAACCCAAGAAAGTTGAAGAAGCCTTCATGGAACCTGAATGGATTCAAGCTATGCAAGAAGTGCTTCAACAGTTTGAGCTGAATAATGTATGGGAACTGGTTAAGCGTCCTGATCCTCGGAAGCACAATATAATAGGCACCAAATGGATATATCGCAACAAGCAGGATGAGCATGGTCAAGTTATCAGAAACAAAGCTCGTCTCGTTGCTCAAGGATACACTCAAGTTGAAGGGATTGACTTCGATGAAACATTTGCTCCTGTGGCTAGACTTGAAGACATACACATACTGCTGGCCTATGCAAATCATCATAACATACTTCTATATCAAATGGATGTGAACATCGCTTTTCTTAATGGCAAGATTGAAGAAGAAGTGTATGTTGCACAACCGCCTGGCTTTGAAGATCCAAAACATCCTGACATGGTGTACAAGCTCAACAAAGCACTGTATGGCCTCAAACAAGCCCCTCGGGCTTGGTATGACACACTCAAAGACTTCCTGAAGAGCAAAGGCTTCAAATCTGGTTCCCTCGACCCCACTCTCTTCACGAAGACATATGATGGTGAACTGTTTGTGTGCCAAATATATGTGGATGACATTATCTTCGGCTGCACCAATCAGAAATACAGTGAAGAGTTTGGATATATGATGCAAGAGCAATATCAAATGTCCATGATGGGTGAGCTGAAGTTCTTCCTTGGTCTTCAAATACGTCAGCAACGCAACGGTATCTTTATATCTCAAGAGAAGTATCTCAAAGATTGCCTGAAGAAGTTTGGTATGCAAGACTGCAAAGGCTTCACGACGCCAATGCCAGCCAAACATCATCTGGGTCCCGAGGACAATGGTAAAGAGTTCGATCAAAAGGTATACCGCTCCATGATTGGTTCTTTACTTTATCTATGTGCATCTAGGCCAGATATTATGCTTAGTGTTTGCATGTGTGCTCGATTCCAAGCGGCACCAAAGGAATCGCATCACTTAGCAGTGAAGTGAATTCTTCGATATTTGGCTTACACCCCTACTCTAGGATTATGGTATCCAAAGGGCTCAGAGTTTGATCTGGTTGGATTCTCGAATGCTGATTATGATGGTGACAAGGTGGATCGCAAGTCTACATCAGGCACATGTCGTTTTCTGGGACGATCACTTGTATGTTGGTCTTCAAAGAAGCAGAACTATGTATCTCTCTCCACTGCTGAATCTGAATACATTGCTGCTGGATCTTGCTGCGCTCAGCTTCTGTGGATGAAGCAAACACTCAAATACTATGGCATCCATCTGAAGCAAGTGCCACTCTACTGCGACAACGAAAGCGCCATCAAGATTGCCAACAACCCAGTTCAGCACTCGAAGACAAAGCACACTGAAATTCATCATCACTTCCTCAGAGATCATGTTGTGAAGGAAGATATTGATATCATACACGTCAACACTGAAGAGCAATTGGCAGATATCTTCACCAAGCCCTTGGATGAGAAGAGATTTTGCAAGTTACGGTGCGAGCTAAATATCTTGGAATTCTCAAATGTCCTGTGATCAGCCACACATCCTAACACTTATGCATATTGATGACTTAGATGTGCAACACACGGAGTAAAGTATATCTTCAATCAATGAAGACATACATTCTAAGTGTGAATACATTAATGTGGAATTTGACTTTGGAGCGCCACGATAATTGTGTGCCGTGTCTGGGTCTAATACTTCCTATACGGTGGGTAACGCCACCACCAAATTCTTCTATTTGAAGTGTTTTACACATGGCATTGCATTTGCTATGTCTTCACATTTGGTTTGGCTTCAATCTCAACCTCTCTTCATGATTATCTTCACTATGTTGATTATATATAGTAGTGTTCTGTCCTCTATAGCATTCACTTATAGCTATGTCTTATTGTTGAATCTTTCGAACTAAGTGAATGTGACCGGACCCTAACCTCTCTATGCTTCTATCTCAAACTCTATCTCTCCAAATCATATGCATTCTCTTGAAACTGTCGAATGTCTTCTCCGTGTCCTTGTCAGCAGAAGATACAGAGATAAACATTAAGTCCGCTTTCAATGCTAATTCCTTCACCTGAAATCCGGAGAAGTGGGAACGACCACCCGACAATCCAGGCGTGCGTGGGAACATGGAAAAACCTCCGATATGTTGCATGATGGCCACGTGTTCTTCAGATGTGAATCGCCAGGGGCACCTATGTAATAACGCTGTGCCATCCCTGTCCCTATAAATACACGTCTCACCACAGTCATTATCCTTTCTTCCACTCTAGCACGAACCCTAGCGCCACCGCTAGCCCTCGACGACGCCGGCAATGAAGCGCTTAGCTGCCGTGACCTCTCCGACACCGTCTTCACGCCGGCCGCGGACATCGTCTTCTCCACCGCCGCCGTAGCTGTCATCCATTGCCAAGTTAGGGCACGGACGATCGAGCTGCTCGGCCTCCTCTTCCACTCCGTCTAGCAGTTCTTTGTGTGGTAAATAAAACTTCCTTTTTACGACCCCTTTGATCCTATAGATTCGTCACTTTCTACCACAAGCAGTTTCTGTTCACACAAGTTGGATCTATTTCATACTGCATCTCATAATATGCCTAGTATGTTCACTTATGCTTCACAAAGTAGTTAGATTCCTCACTTGTACTGGTCCGTGGATTCGTACAAATCTGGAACCAACTCCTTATCTATGAGTGAATGTCTTCGCGCGATGAGGTCAATGTCTTCTAAACTGATTTATCTTCAAAATCTTCTGAGAATGCGTATGACCTCTTCCCATTCCCTCGCACCTTAATGTTGTCACTGGTACATGTCCGTGGGAGAATCCCTTGGTTCTCATAGTCTGCATTCAATTGCAGAATTCTTACAGCATCATATAAATTCTCCCGAAGCCTGTTCCTGTTTGTCCAGCAAGCGAAAGCCTTTGAACGTATTGAAGCCATTCAGTTTAAAGTTCATGGCTGCAGAGAAATCAGCAAGGAAGGGTGGCAGAAAGCGTCGAGGTGAAACATCAAGAGATCTGCCCGATGACCTCTCAGAGTTGTACAAGACAGATCCAGAAGAGGATTACAATCAGTGCAAGACACGAATCCAATGGATTCGACGATTTTGGGCAGAACAGTGGTTTAACTATAGGTTTGTGACCAAGGAATATGCTGAGAAGAATGCCATCAAGCGACCATGGGGAGACATCCTATACAGAAATCTTCAACCCAGGTCCAGAGATGAAGCCATTGAACAAGGCTTCTATCCCTGCATGGTCCGTGGACCACAGCCTACGGATGCTGACCCATCGTCACTGCTATGGTGTCATGACGACAATCTGTTTAAGTGCAACTTCCAGTTTTCCCAGAATTCGGCGAAGTAGAACAAGAAGTCAGTGGGACTAGACTTCAACCCCGGTCCCTCTGCTCCCCGTGCCGATGGCACCCGCGAAGCTGAACCCAATCTTGTTGGGCCCTTCTACAACCTGGAAGGTCTCATCACTCATATCGTGGTTCAAGGGACAGCCATGGATGAGCCTATATAAGACGCTGAATCTGATGAAGCGCCTGCATCGCCGAAGCCAAACAAACTGAAGCAGCCTAAAGCTTCAAAGCCTGCCTCAGCACCAAAAATATCACGGGCGAAGCCACTGGCTACTGCACCTCCTGAAGACAGTGTGAAGTCTGAAGATTTGTCACATATTTCCAAGCCCTCGAAAGCAAATATGCCTTTGCAACACACCAGCCAAGAACTGACTGCTGCTGCAATTCTGCGCAACGACACTATTGATCTGTCCATTGATGAAGATCTTGCATATGACGCTCTTGAGCAACTGATCAAGAGCAAAGAAGAAGCAGAAATCTTCAATAATTTGCCTCTCTTTGATGTGGCAATCATCCATAACTTCATTGATGAGTGGTTTGACACGCCCAACCTCAGCTTTGAAGATCTGCAACTTCCGATTGGCCTCAGTGTCGCCTTCCATGGCACCATTGCTTCAGAGCTAGCTATAGCCCAGCGCATCCTTGAACTGAAGCAAAAGATCAACTTTGAGAAAGCTCAGTTTAAGAAGCATATGGCCAAGCTCAGCATGCAAGAGGTCAGGAACTTCAAGATCATGCTGCACGAGCTCAAAGAAGCCTTTCTCAAGAAGCGTGAAGAAGCTCAAGGTTCTCGTGAGCGCATGAAGAGCCTGGCTGACAAGTGTGTGCAAGCCTACAATGAGGCTGAGAAGCGTAAGGCCCTTGGTCGTCCTGGCATCGACCCCAGGATGGCTGCAAAGAAGAGGAAGAAGCCCGCTGTGGCCAAACCCGACGCACCAAGGCAGGAAGCACATCCCATTGTCTTCCCAGCCAGCATGACTGGCTCGAAGCCAAAGGCCAAGTCAACCACTTCAGAACTGAAGAAGACAAGGACTGCTGAGGCTGAAGCCAGAAAGAGGAAACATCCTGAAGCCTCTGATGATGCTCCCTCCAAGAAGAAGCGGAAGACCAAGAAGGAACGGGTTGCTCCCACAGAGCCCCTAGTTGTTGAACCTATCTCAATGGTTTGCCCTGCATCTACACACCAAGAACGCCAACTGATTGTCCATGAGCCTGCTTTCACAGACGCTCATACAGCTGAAGACATTCCAGCAGTTGATCCCACTGCTGCTGAAGACATTGGTCACCATGACAATGTTGAAGATGATGTAGTTCTTCCTCAGATCGAGCACCAACAGGTATCATCGCCTGTGCTTACGCACATCGAACTCATCAGCATTGGTCGTCCTCTTACGCCAATTGCTCAGGATGCATCATGGGCTGATCACCCATAACAACAAGTCATACCAACCCGGCAAGAAGAAGAAGATGACTTTGAGGCCCAGCCAACTCCATCTCCAAAGGCGTCGCCAGCGTTACGCAGGCTTTGCAAAGGACCAAGGTCTCAAGTCTTCGAGTCTGAGGCTAAAGCTGTTGAAGACATTCTGGCTGCATCAGTCGATGACACCCAAGAAGAAGAACATGCCCCTACTCCCCCAACCACTGAAGAAGTTGTTCTCAAGGAGAATGTGTTTGTGCCTGACCCTCCAGCTCATCAAGTGGAGGTAGAAAATCTTGAGGCTGCCACCGCCAACACGAATGAAGCCACTGATGTTGTCATGGCTGAAGCAAATGTGGAGCCTACACCAACCCATGAACCAGAAGTCAGCGAAGCCAATGATGCTACTGCTCCTGTTCCTGCGCCTACTGCTGGTCCTCAGTTTGACTATCATATTGAGCATAGGCCTCAGGTACAGAAGCCAATGCCAAGGTTGCCCAGATTTCCAGGTCCTGCATCAGCACCTGGATCCTTTAATGTCAACGGCTTCAAAGCAAACAACACCTTCTTCAATAGCTCCAAGAACCCCTATTCAAGGGAAAGAATATCTTTGGATCGGTTCTGGAGCTATCCGCAGCGAAGTTATTACTCATGCATTCTGTACAATCAAGGTCGCATCTTCCCTCATATGTGTCTTGACACCGAAGCAATAACTGGTCTGCCTTGCTTGGAAGAAGCTCTGGATTGCTTCAAAGAGGTTGGATTGTTGCCCTTCATCACCGACCAAGCGCACTGGAACGAAGAGTTGCTGCTCCAATTTTATGCCACTCTTCACATTCGTGGCTACAATAGAGATCTGAAGACTTGGGTCCTTGAGTGGATGACCGGAAATTCTCATCACGAAGCCAAAGCCTTTGATCTTATTGAGCTCACTGGTCTGCCCACTCCTGGAGATCTCTATGAACCTGGCTGTCAGCTTCACAGTGAAGCTATGGAGAGCATCTTTCAGAAGCCTGAACCGAACATGAATTAGATGCTCAGTATGATGAAGCCTTTGCCTCCAGATGTTGCATATCCTAAGGAGTTGTTTGTTGAAGACCTTGAGTATCTGCCACGAACTATCTATCACATTATAAGGCGAACTCTCTGGCCCATCAAAGGACATTCTCCACATGCAAAGCTGGAAGGTGCAATGAAGACTTTGGTCTTCTATATTCTTCAGGGCAAATGCTTCAACGCACAAGACTTCTTCATCCGCCAACTTGCTGAATCGAGATCTAATCTTTTTGGCTTGAAGTTCTACACTCCATGGATAATGTGGCTGATTAAACTCCACTCAGCTATCTCATATCAGCCATCCGCTCACAATCATCGGATCTTTCTGCCTGACGTGGACATGTCCGTTGAAGCCATTTATCCAGAGCCTGCCAAGGAGCCTCTTAGTCTTCAGAATGCTGAGCATCGAAGTTTCTCTCAGAACATTGAAGGAGTTGAAGCAGTCACTCGTGTTTATCCTCTGGCTGGTACTACACGTGCACCTCATCGTGCCCTCACTGAAGCCACTGAAAGCACCATTGCCCAACGGCCCAAGAAGCGATCTCGTGTTCTCAATGACCGAGAGCTTCTAGTATCTCTTCATCAGAAACAGGATAGGCATCATGGTTGGCTGAAGCGTCAAATGCAAAGCCTCTTGGTGGATGTCAACCGCATTCGCAATCTTGCCACCAAGAATGCCTTTGTTGCCCATGAAACCTGTCGGCGTACATGGAAAGGGCTGACGCTTATGTGTTCTGAGGATGATCTTCAAGAGGATGGCTTCTCTGAACGTTTCAAGTTTGACTCCACACCTCCCCGAAGGACTGTGCTGCGACGAACTCCATCTCTTGCAGACTCTGAGTTCTCTTCCTCTGCGGCAACTGTGAATGCCAGAGTGATCGAAGATGAAGACGATGCTACTTCACCGCCCCTACTTCTGCACGCATCGACACTGCTCCAAGTTCTTCTGCATCGCCGAACACCCCCGACGACCCTGCTGCTTCACCTACTCTTCATGGGAACGAGTAGATGTTGTATGTCTTCAAACCTTTTTGGTCCTCACTGACAAAAGGGGGAGAAGCATATGAGTTTGATAGTCTTCAAGCGGGTTCATATGGGCAGTTACTTTATGTTTTGCCTAGTGTTTACAACTCTCATTTTGATACATTTGGTTCTTTGAGTTGTAACACTTAAACTCGATGGTCGTCTGCTACTTATTTTCTATTTTGTGATGCGATGATAAATTCCACATGTGCGACAATAAATTCCGCACTTAGATCATTTTGTAGACGTCCATTTTTCATTATGCATGTCATTATCTTCACATACTTTTCATGCATGATGAATTGTCATCATAAGTTGAAGAGGATCTCCACAAGTACAACCTGCCATGTGCATTTGCATTCCAAAAGCAAATTACTTATATGCACATCTTCAGGGGGAGCCCTTGCAACTTATGAAGACAATTCTGTATCCTTTACAATTTTACATATTATATTCCCCGTTGAAAACTTCAACTAGTTTGTCATCAATCACCAAAAAGGGGGAGATTGTAAGTGCATCTAGTGCCACCCCTAGTTGGTTTTGGAGTATTGACGACAAACCTAGTTGAGGGACTAATTTGTTTGTGAGAATTGCAGGATAACACAGGTAGAAGTCCCTCATTGATTCGGTTTTCCTACCAAAGATGACCCCTAAAAATGTATGAAGACATTGAAGTCAAAGGTGGTATGTGAAGACATTCACTTTGAAGACTATGACAAGAGAAGACATCGCATGAAGACTATGGAGCGCGAAGACTTAGATCTTTCGTAGTTCTTTTTCTTCTTTGTTGAGTCATAGGAACCACCATACTGTTAAGTGGGGTCCAAGAGAACCAGTCAGAATGACTGAAGTGATGCTTAACTAAAATCCTATGTGAAAGTGCTAGTGATCGACTAGGGGGGGGTGAATAGGCGATTTTTATGAAAGTCTTCTAAACAGGGAAGTTTTGAAGACAAACGATAGAAGGAAACCCATTACCACACAGCGGAAGGTAGACTACACTAGGCAAACCTTAGTCGGGTAATCAACGAAGAAGCACGATGACTAATAGCAGCTAGGCAGTAGGGATCAGGTAGGAAGATATTGTGAAGCCAATCAGAACAAGCAGTCACTCAGTGAAGACAAAACATAATGCAATCACGCAATGACTTCACAAGGACCAACAGTAAGTAAAGGGAAGGGAAGGATGAAACCAGTGACTCGTTGAAGACAATGATTTGTTGGACCAGTTCGAGTTGCTGTGACAACTGTACGTCTGGTTAGGGCGGCTAGGTATTTAAACTTGAGGACACACAGTCCCGGACACCCAGTCCTGAACACACAGCTCAGAACCCTTAGTCATCACCGTATTCCCCTTGAGCTAAGGTCACGCAGACCTCGCCCAATCACTCTGGTAAGTCTTCAAGGTAGCCTCCCAAACCTTCACAGACTTCGTTCACCGGTGATCCACAATGACTCTTGGATGCTCAGAACGCAACGCCTAACCGGCTGGAGGATTCACAGTCCTCAAGTGTAATACGTCTTCAGATCACACAGACAAGAAGACTTAAGTGATGCCTAACACTCTTTGGCTCTGGGTGGTTAGGACTTTATCCTTGCAAGGAATTCTCTCTCAAAGGCTTTGAGGTGAGTTGCTCTCAAACAACAACAGCCGTACTTTAACTCTGAGCAACCAACCGTTTATGGTTGTAGGGGGTGGGCTATTTATAGCCACTAGGCAACCCGACCTGATTTGTCCGAAATGACCCTGGGTCACTAAGGAACTGACACGTGTTCCAACGGTTAGATTTTAAACACACACGACAACTTTACTTGGGCTACAAGCAAAGCTGACTTGTCCAACTCTGGACAAGATTCACTCTCATAGTCTTCACTCGAAGACATAGGATTTTGGTTAAGCATCACTTCAGTCATTCTGACTGGTTCTCTTGGACCCCACTTAACAGTAAGGTGGTTCCTATGACTCAACAAAGAAGAAAAGGAACTATGAGAGATCTAAGTCTTCGAGCTCCATAGTCTTCATGCGATGTCTTCTCTTGTCATAGTCTTCAATGTGAATATCTTCACATACCACCTTTGACTTCAATGTATTCATAAATTTTTAGGGGTCATCTCTGGTAGCAAAACCGAATCAATGAGGGACTTCTACCTGTGTTATCCTGCAATTCTCGCAAACACATTAGTCCCTCAACTAGGTTTGTCGTCAATACTCCAAAACCAACTAGGGGTGGCACTAGATGCACTTACAATCTCCCCCTTTTTGGTGATTGATGACAAACTGTTTGAAGTTTTCAACGGGGAATATAATATGTGAAATTGTAAAGGATAAGGAATTGTCTTCATAAGTTGTAAGGGCTCCCCCTGAAGATGTGCATATAAGTAATTTGCTTTTGGAATGCAAATGCACATGGCAGGTTGTACTTGTGGAGATCCTCTTCAACTTATGATGACAATTCATCATGCATGAAAAGTATGTGAAGATAATGACATGCATAATGGAAAATGGACGTCTGCAAAATGATCTAAGTGCGGAATTTATCGTCGAACATGCGGAATTTATCATCGCATCACAAAGTAGCAAACAAGTAGCAGACGACCATCGAGTTTAAGTGTTACAACTCAAACAACAAAATGTATCAAAACGAGAGTTGTAAACACTAGGCAAAACATAAAGTAACCGCCCATATGGACCCGCTTGAAGACTATCAAACTCATATGCTTCTCCCCCTTTTGTCAGTGAGGACCAAAAAGGTTTGAAGACATAGAGCATCTACTCGTTCCCATGAAGAGTAGGTGAAGCAACAAGGTCGTCGGTGGTGTTTGGCGGTGCAGACGAGCTCGGGGCAGTGTCAACGCATGCTGAAGGAGGGGGCGGAGAAGTAGCATCATCTTCGTCCTCGATCACTCTGGCATTCACAGTTGCCGCGGAGGAAGAGAACTCAGAGTCTTCAAGTGAGGGAGTTCGTCACAGCACAGTCCTTCGGGGAGGTGTGGAGTCAAACTTGAAACATTCAGGGAAGCCATCCTCTTGAAGATCATCCTCAGAGCACATAAGCGTCAGCCCTTTCCATGTACGCCAACAAGTTTCATGGGAAACAAAGGCATTCTTGGTGGCAAGGTTGCAAATGCGGTTGACATCCACCAAGAGGCTGTGCATTTGGCGCTTCAGCCAGTCATGATGCCTATCCTGTTTCTGATGAAGAGCAACCAGAAGCTCTCGGTCATTGAGAACATGAGATCGCTTCTTGGGCCGTTGGGAAATAGTGCTTTTAGTGGCTTCAGTGAGGGCATGATGAGGTACGCGTGTAGTGCCAGCCAGAGGATAAACACGAGTGACTGCTTCAACTCCTTCAATGTTCTGAGAGAAACTTTGATGCTCCACATTCTGAAGACTAAGAGGCTCCTTGGCAGGCTCTGGATAGAGGGCTTCAACGGACATATCCACGTCAGGCATAAAGATCCGATGACTGCGAGCAGAAGGCTGATATGAGATAGCTGAGTGGAGTTTGATCAGCCTCATTATCCATGGAGCGTAGAACTTCAAGCCAAAGAGATCAGATCCTGAAGCAACAAGTTGGCGGATGAATAAGTCTTGTGCATTGAAGCATTCGCCGTGAAGAATATAGAAGACCAAAGTCTTCATTGCACTTTCCAGCTTTGCATATGGGGAATGTCCTTTGATGGGCCAGAGAGTTCGCCTTAAAATGTGATAGATGATCCTTGGCAGATACTCCAGGTCTTCAACAAGGAACTCCTTAGGATATGCAGCATCTTGTGGCAAAGGCTTCATCATACTGAGCATCTGACTCGTGTTTGGTTCAGGCTTCTGAAAGATGCTCTCCATAGCTTCACTGTGAAGTTGACATCCAGGTTCATAGAGATCTCCAGGAGTGGGCAGACCAGTGAGCTCAATGATATCAAAGGCTTTGGCTTCGTGATGAACATTTCCTGCCATCCACTCAAGGACCCAAGTCTTCGGATCTCTGTTGTAACCACGTATGTGAAGTGTGGCATAAAATTGGAGCAGCAACTCTTCGTTCCAGTGCTCTTGGTCAGTGACGAAAAGCAACAATGCAACCTCTTTGAAGCAGTCCAGAGCTTCTTCCAAGCAGGGCAGACCAGCTATTGCTTCGGTGTCAAGACGCATATGTGGGAAGATGTGACCTTGATTGTACAGAATGCAGGAGTAATAGCTTTGCTATGTATAGCTCCAGAACCGATCAGAAGATATTCGTTCCCTTGAGTAGGGGTTCTTGGAGCTATAGAAGAAGGTGTTGTCTTCTTTGAAGCCATTGATATTAAAGGATCCAGGTGCTGATGCAGGACCTGGAAATCTGGGCAACCTTGGCATTGGCTTCTGTACCTGAGGCCTATGCTCAATATGATAGTCAAACTGAGGACCAACAGCAGGCGCAGGAACAGGAGCAGTAGCATCATTGGCTTCACTGACTTCTGGTTCATGGGTTGGTGTAGGCTCCACATTTGCTTCAGCCATGACAGCGTCAGTGGCTTCACTAGTGTTGGTGGTGGCAGCCTCAAGATTTTCTACCTCCACTTGATGAGCTGGAGGGTCGGGCACAGACACGTTCTCCTGGAGAACAGCTTCGTCAGTAGTTGGGGGAGTGGGGACACGTTCTTCTTGGGTGTCATCGGCTGATGCAGCCGGAATGTCTTCAGCAGCTTTAGCTTCAGATTCGGAGACTGGAGGCCTTGGTCCTTTGCGAAGCCTGCGTAACGCTGGCGACGCCTTTGGAGATGGAGTTGGCTGGGCCTCAAAGTCATCTTCTTCTTCTTGCCGGGGTGGTGTGACTTGTTGTTGTGGGTGATCAGCCCATAATGCATCCTGAGCAATTGGCGTCAGAGGATGACCAATGCTGATGAGTTCGCTGTGCGTAAGCACATGCGATGATACCTGTTGGTGCTCGATCTGAGGAAGAACTGCATCATCTTCAACATGGTCATGGTGACCAATGTCTTCAGCAGCGGTGGGATCAGCTGCTGGAATGTCTTCAGCTTCATGAGCCTCTGTGAAAGCAGGCTCATGGACAGTCAGTTGGCGCTCTTAATGTTCAGCGGCAGGGCAAACCATGGAGATAGGTTCAACAATTAAGGGCTCTGTGGGAGCAGCCCGTTCCTTCTTGGTCTTTCGCTTCTTCTTGGAGGGAGCAGCAGCAGAGGCTTCAGGATGTTTCCTCTTTCTGGCTTCAGCCTCAGCAGTCCTCGTCTTCTTCAGTTCTGAAGCAGTGGACCTAGCTTTTGGCTTCAAGCCAGTCATGCTGGCTGGGAAGACAATGGGATGTGCTTCCTGCCTTGGTGCGTCGGGTTCGGCCATAGCGGGCTTCTTCTTCTTCTTCTGCATTGAAGCCATCCTAGGGTCGATGCCAGGACGCCCAAGGGCCTTGCGCTTCTCAGCCTCATTGTAGGCTTGCACACACTTGTCAGCCAGGCTCTTCATGCGCTCACGAGAACCTTGAGCTTCTTCATGCTTCTTGAGAAAGGCTTCTTTGAGCTCGTGCAGTATGATCTTGAAGTTCTTGACCTCTTGCACGCTAAGCCTGGCCATATGCTTCTTGAACTGAGCTTTCTCAAAGTCAATATTCTGCTTCAGTTCAATGATGCGCTGGGCTATAGCTAACTCTGAAGCAATGGCCCCATGGAAGGCAACACTGAGGCCAATGGGAAGTTGCAGATCTTCAAAGCTGAGGTTGGGCGTGTCAAACCACTCATCGATGAAGTCGTGGATGATTGCCACGTCAAAGAGAGGCAAATTGTTGAAGATTTCTGCTTCTTCTTTGCTCTTGATCAGTTGCTCAAGAGCGTCATCTGCAAGATCTTCATCACTGGACAGATCAATGGCATCGTTGCGCAGAATAGCAGCAACAGTTAGTTCTTGGCTGGTGTGTGGCAGAGGCATCTTGACTTTCTGGGACTTGGAGATGCGTGACAGATCTTTAGACTGCACACTGTCTTCAGGAGGTGCAGTAGCCAGTGGCTTCGCCCATGAGATTTTTGGTGCTGAGGCAGGCTTTGAAGCTTTAGGCTGCTTTAGTTTCTTTGGCTTCGGCGCTGCAGGTGCTTCATCTGATTCAGCGTCATCTACAGGCTCATCCACGGCTGTCCCTTGAACCACGATATGAGTAATGAGACCTTCCAGGTTGTAGAAGGGCCCAACAAGATTGGGTTCAGCTTCGCGGGTCCCATCGGCACGGGGAGCAGAGGGACCAGGGTTGAAGTCTAATCCCAAGGACTTCTTGTTCTGCTTCCCGAATTCTGGGCAAACTGGAAGTTGTGCTTGAACAGATTGTCGTCACGACACCATAGCAGTGACGATGGGTCAGCATCCGCAGGCTGTGGTCCACGGACCATGCAGGGATAGAAGCCTTGTTCAATGGCTTCATCTCTGGACCTGGGTTGAAGATTTTTGTATAGGATGTCTCCCCATGGTCGCTTGATGGCATTCTTTTCAGCATATTCCTTTGTCACAAATGTGTATTTGAACCACTGTTCTGCCCAATATCGTCGAATCCATTGGATTCGTGTCTTGCGCTGATTGTAATCCTCTTCTGGATCTGTCTTGTACAGTTCTGAGAGGTCATCGGGCAGATCTCTTGATGTCTCACCTCGACGCTTTCTGCCACCCTTCCTTGCTGATTTGTCTGTAGCCATGAACTTTAAACTGAATGGCTTCAATACATTCAAAGGCTTCAAGGGCTTTCGCTTGCTGGACAAATAGGAACTGGCTTCGGGAGAATTTATGTGATGTTGTAAGAATTCTGCAAATGAATGCAGACTATGAGAACCAAGGGATTCTCCCACGGACATGTACCTGTGACAGCATTAAGGTGCGAGGGAAGGGGAAGAGGTCATATGCATTCTCAGAAGATTTTGAAGATAAATTAGTTTAGAAGACATTGACCTCATCGTGCGAAGACATTCACTCATAGATAAGGAGTTGGTTCCAGATTTGTACGAATCCACATATCAGTACAAGTGAGGAATCTAACTACTTTGTGAAGCATAAGTGAACATACTAGGCATAATATGAGATGTAGTATGAAGTGGATCCAACTTGTGTGAACAGAAACTGCTTGTGGTAGAAAGTGACGAATCTATAGGATCAAAGAGGCCGTAAAAAGGGAGTTTTATTTACCACACAAGAAACTGCTAGACGGAGTGGAAGAGGAGGCCGAGCAGTTCGATCGTCCGTGCCCTAACTTGGCGACGGAGGACACCTACAGCGACGGCGGAGAAGACGATGTCCGCGGTCGGCGTGAAGACGGCGTCGGAGAGGTTGCGGCAGCTAAGAGCTTCTTCACCGGCATCGTCGAGGGCTAGCGGTGGCGCTAGGGTTCGTGCGAGAGTGGAAGAAAGGATAATGACTGAGGTGAGGCGTGTATTTATAGGGACAGGGATGGCTCAGTGTTATTACACAGGTGCCCCTGGCGATTCACATCTGAGGAACACGTGGCCATCATGCAGCATATCAGAGGTTGTTCCATGTTCCCACGCACGCCTGGATTGTCGGGTGGTCGTTCCCACTTCTCCGGGTTGCAGGTGAAGGAATTAGCATTGAAAACGGACTTAATGTTTGTCTCTGTATCTTCCGCTGACAAGGATGTGGAGAAGACATTCGACAGTTTCAATAGAATGCATATGATTTGGAGAGATAGAGTTTGAGATAGAAAGCATAGAGAGGTTAGGGTCCGATCACATTCACTTAGTTCAAAAGACTCAACAAGAAGACATAGCTATAAGTGAATGCTGTAAAGGACAGAACATTAGTATATATA
>NC_041384.1:437892924-437907462 GCF_002162155.2 Triticum dicoccoides
ATACTAAAGATAATCATGAAGATATGTTGAGATTGAAGTCAAACCAAATGTGAAGACATAGCAAATGTAACGCCATGAGTGAAATACTTCAAACAGAACATTTGGTGGTGGCGTTACCCACTGTATAGGAAGTATTAGACCCGGACACGGCGCACAATTATCGTGGCGCTCCGATGTCAAATTCCTCATTAATGTATTCACATTTAGAATGTATGTCTCCATTGATTGAAGATATACTTTACTTCGTGTGTTGCACATCTAAGTCATCAATACGCATAAGTGTTAGGATGTGTGCCTGATCATAGGACATTTGAGGATTCCAAGATATTTAGCTCACACCGTAACTTGCAAAATCTCTTCTCATCCAAGGGCTTGGTGAAGATATCTGCCAATTTCTCTTCAGTGTTGACGTGTATGATATCAATATCTTCCTTCACAACATGATCTCTGAGAAAGTGATGACGGATCTCAATGTGCTTTGTCTTCGAGTGCTGAACTGGGTAGTTGGCAATCTTGATGGCGCTTTCATTGTCGCGGTAGAGTGGTACTTGCTTCAGATGAATGTCATAGTCTTTGAGTGTTTGCTTCATCCACAGAAGCTGAGTGCAGCAAGATCCAGCACCAATGTATTCAGATTCAGCAGTGGAGAGAGATACACAGTTCTACTTCTTTGAAGACCAACATACAAGTGATCGTCCCAGAAAATGACATGTGCCTGATGTAGACTTACGATCCACCTTGTCACCAGCATAATCAGCATCCGAGAATCCAACCAGATCAAACTCTGAGCCCTTTGGATACCATAATCCTAGAGTTGGGGTGTAAGCCAAATATCGAAGAATTCGCTTCACAGCTAAGTGATGTGATTCCTTTGGTGGCGCTTGGAATCGAGCACACATGCAAACACTAAGCATAATATCTGGCCTAGATGCACATAGATAAAGTAAAGAACCAATCATGGAGTGGTATACCTTTTGATTGAACTCTTTACCATTGTCGTCGGGACCCAGATGATGTTTGGCTGGCATTGGCGTCGTGAAGCCTTTGCAGTCTTGCATACCAAACTTCTTCAGGCAATATTTGAGATACTTCTCTTGAGATATAAAGATGCCGTTGCGTTGCTATCGTATTTGAAGACCAAGGAAGAACTTCGGATCTCCCATCATGGACATCTGATATTGCTCTTGCATCATACATCCAAACTCTTCACTGTATTTCTGATTGGTGCAGCCGAAGATAATGTCATCCACATATATTTGGCACACAAACAGTTCACCATCATATGTCTTCGTGAAGAGAGTGGGGTCGAGGGAACCAGGTGTGAAGCCTTTGCTCTTCAGGAAGTATTTGAGTGTGTCATACCAAGCCCGAGGGGCTTGTTTGAGGCCATATACAGTGCCTTGTTGAGCTTGTATACCATGTCAGGATGTTTTGGATCTTCAAAGCCAGGCGGTTGTGCAACATACACTTCTTCTTCAATCTTGCCATTGAGAAAAGCGCTCTTCACATCCATTTGATATAGAAGTATGTTATGATGATTTGCATAGGCCAGCAGTATGCGTATGGCTTCAACTCGAGCCACAGGAGCAAATGTTTCATCGAAGTCAATCCCTTCAACTTGAGTATATCCTTGAGCAACGAGACGAGCTTTGTTTCTGACAACTTGACCATGCTCATCTTGCTTGTTGTGAGATATCCATTTGGTGCCTATTATATTGTGCTTCCAAGGATCAGGACGCTTAACCAGTTCCCATACATTATTCAGCTCAAACTGTTGAAGCTCTTCTTGCATAGCTTGAATCCATTCAGGTTCCATGAAGGCTTCTTCAACTTTCTTGGGTTCTGTTATTGAGACGAATGTGAAGTGCCCACAGAAATTTGCTAGCTGTGTTGCCCTTGAACGAGTGGGTGGACCGGGTGCATTGATGCTATCAATTATTCTCTCAATCTGCACTTCATTGGCAACACGAGGATGTACAGGGCGAAGATTTTGCTCTTGCTGATCATTGTCATTGTTAGAGGGATTGTTTTTAGGCTGAGCATTGTCTTCAGGTTGATCAGGTGCGGAGATGATAAGTTCCTCTTCAGATTGAGCTTCAGAAGGTATGATTTCTCCAGTTCCCATAAGTTTGATTGATTCACTGGATGGAACTTCATCTAGCACATTTGGCAGGTGCTCTCTTTGTGAGCCATTAGTCTCATCGAACCGCACATCCACTGTTTCAACCACTTTATAATGAAAGAGATTGAAGACTCTGTAGGAGTGTGAATCCTTTCCATATCCAAGCATAAAACCCTCATGTGCTTTTGGTGCAAATTTTGAAGTGTGATGTGGATCCTTTATCCAGCACGTGGCGCCAAATACTCTGAAGTAACTGACATTTGGCTTCTTGCCAGTAAGGAGCTCATAAGATGTCTTGTTCAGAAGCTTGTGAAGATAAACATGGTTGATTGTATGGCATGCAGTATCAATGGCTTCAGGCCAGAATTTTCTTGGAGTCTTGTATTCATCAAGCATCGTTCGACCCATCTCAATAAGTGTTCTGTTCTTGCGTTCGACGATGCCATTCTGCTGTGGCGTGTACGGAGCTGAGAATTCATGTGTGATGCCCAAAGTATCAAGATATGTATCAAGGCCAGTGTTCTTGAATTCAGTGCCATTGTCACTTATGATGTGCTTTGTCTTGGCGCCATAGTTGTTCATTGCTCGATTGGCGAAGCGTCTGAAGACATCTTGCACTTTAGTCTTGTAGAGGATTATATGCACCCAAGTATATCTAGAATAATCATCAACAATGACAAAGCCATAGAGACAAGCAGCAGTAGTAAGAGTTGAGTAATGAGTGGGACCGAAAAGATCCATGTGGAGCAGTTCAAAGGGTCGAGTCATTGTCATGATTGTCTTCGAGGGATGCTTGGCCCTCGTCATCTTTCCTACTTCACAGGCACCACATAAGTGATCTTTCTTGAACTTGACGCCCTCGATGCCTATGACATGCTTCTTCTTTGCAAGGGTGTGCAGGTTCCTCATGCCAGCATGCCCTAGCCTCCGATGTCAGAGCCAGCATTCTGAAGCTTTTGCTAGAAGACATACGGCAAGCTGTGGTCCTGCTGAGAAATCTACCACGTACAAATCATCTTTCCGATACCCTTCAAACACTAGAGACTTGTCAGATTCCATTAGAACAAGGCAACGATATTTTCCAAACATCACAATCATGTTTAAATCACAAAGCATTGAGACAGACATTAAGTTGAAGCCAAGGGATTCAACAAGCATGACTTTATCCATGTGTTGATCCTTTGAGATTGCAACTCTACCTAGACCCAATACCTTACTTTTACCAGTGTCAGCAAATGTGATGTGACTTTTGTCGGATGGACGTAAGGTTGAGTCCATAAGAAGGCTTCTCTTGCCAGTCATGTGATTGGTACACCCACTATCAATAATCCATTCTGATGCTGCTGGTGTTGTACCCTACAGTGCAGTTAGGGGGATAGGCTTCACGAAGAGAATTGTGAAGCAAAAACATTTGACGAACCAGTGGGTTATGAAAGCTTAGATCAAGATTTGGACTGATAGGGCGAGTAGCAAGCGATTCAGGAATAAAGTACATAATAAGACCATTTGGGCATTTGATCTTGCGCCCTACAAGATGTTTAAGGTCCCCAGCAATAGCATCAGACGATTTTGGTTTTCTGCTGGAGACCTTTCCCTGCAGAAGAGAGTTAAGCTTTCTTAGCCACCCAAATCTTCAAGGGTGGCTTTGAAGCAATGAGTCTAAGTGCAGCATCTAAGAATTTTGGCTTTGGAGCCCTAGCAAAAAGTCTTGCAGGTGGACAATAGTACTCATAAGAATAAGCAAAATAGTTCTTGGTCTTATGAACATGGCGGTTTGATGAACCGCGCTCATATTCATAGGCCTGAGTATGGCTTCCCTGCAAAACATTTGCGTTAGTGCGACCCCGGTGAGTCCTCTGTCTGTATGAAGCCTTTGGACCATATGAAGCCTGTGGTCTGGGGTTTGTCTTCTTCACCTGTGGTGTCATGATGACATTCACAGGAAGATTCTCCAAACACCTTTTCGGCACCCAGATCTTCTTCATAGGCGGTCCATTCCTGCAGTTAGTACCAATATACCTGGCAAACACTTCACCATTCTGATTCTTAAACAGTTTGTAGTTTGCATCAAAGGATTCATCAATAACAATGGGATTAGCACAAGTGAAGCCAGATAGGGTGGATGCATCCACTGAAGGTTCCTTTGCAGCAACCCATGTGGTTTTGGGGTACTGCTCAGGTTTCCAGTAAGAGCCATGGGCATTCATTTTCCTTTCGAACCCAACACCCTCTTTCCTAGGGTTTCGGTTCAGGATATGCCTTTTGAGGACATCACATAGTGTCTGATGCCCTTTGAGACTTTTGTACATCCCTGTTTCAAGCAGTGTCTTCAACCTAGCATTCTCATCAGCAATGGCAGTGGTATCCTCAGCAAAGGGGTTAGTTACCACATCAACAGGTGAAGATATTGCAACAGTAGCAGCAGTAGAACATTCAGCAACAGAAGTAGTGTTATCACGCTCAATGCATTTAAGACATGGTGGTTCAAATCCTTCCTGAGCTAAACTAATCTGTTTGGCGCGAAGTGACTCGTTTTTCTTTTGAAGATCTTCATGAGCCGCTCTCAATTTCTCAAGGTCTTGCTTCCTTTGAAGATAATCGTAGGATAGCCTTCATGAGTTGTTGAGAGCGTTTCATGACGACTTTCAAGTTCCTCATACTTAACGTGAAGATTTTTTATGTCTTCAATTAAGGACTGAGATCGAGTCATTTCAGTGTCTAACAGATCATCACTTTTGTCTAACAGTTTTTGAATGTGTTCCATAGCTTTTTGTTGTTCAGTTGCAATTTTAGCAAGTGTTTTGTAGCTAGGTTTGGAATCACAATCAGATTCATGGTCACTGGATATTTGATAGTGAGTAGTGCGTGTGTTTAAATTGGCACCACGTGCCATGAAGCAGTAGGAAGGAGCGGAGTAGTCCTTTTCATTTGCATCGGTGTCAGTGATGAAGTCATTGTCTTCAGTGTTGAAGATGGACTTGGCAACGTATGCTGTAGCCAGACTCGCAACGCCAGAATCGGACTCCTCCTCAGACTCCACCTCCGCCTCCTCAGAAGCAGACTCCTCCTCAGAATCCATTTCCTTGCCAACAAACGCACGTGCCTTGCCAGATGAGCTCTTCTTGTGTGATGAAGACTTTGAGGAAGACTTGGAAGAAGACTTTGAGTATTTCTTCTTCTTCTTGTTGTCAGAGTCATACTCCTTGCTCTTCTTCTTGTTCTCATTGTCCCACTGTGGACACTCAGAGATGTAGGGGCCAGGCTTCTTGCACTTGTGACATGTTCTCTTCTTGTAGTCATGAGTAGAAGCTTCATCATTCCTTGAGCTTGATCGTGAAGACTTTCTGAACCCTTTCTTCTTGGTGAATTTTTGGAACTTCTTCACAAGCATAGCAAGCTCCTTTCCAATGTCTTCAGGATCATCAGAACTGCTGTCAGATTCTTCTTCGGATGAGGAGACAACTTTTGCCTTCAAGGCACGAGTTCGCCCATAGCTGGGACCGTAGATGTCTCTTTTCTCAGAAAGCTGAAACTCGTGTGTGTTGATCCTCTCAAGTATGTCAGACAGATTGAGTGTCTTTAAATCAGGGTGTTCTTGAATCATCAGGGCTATGGTGTCAAACGAACTGTCAAGTGATCTCAGGAGTGTCTTGACGACTTCATGCTTGGTGATCTGAGTGGCGCCGAGGGCTTGAAGCTCATTTGTGATGTCAGTGAGTCGATCAAACGTGAGCTGGACATTCTCATTGTCATTTCTCTTGAAGCGGTTGAAGAGGTTGCGAAGGACACTGATTCTCTGATCTCTCTGGGTGGAGGCGCCTTCGTTGACCTTGGAGAGCCAGTCCCAGACTAGCTTGGAAGTCTCCAACGCACTCACACGGCCATACTGTCCTTTGGTCAGATGACCACAGATGATATTCTTGGCAGTAGAGTCCAGTTGAACAAACTTCTTGACATCAGCAGCAGTGACACCTTCTCCAGCCGTGGGAACGCCGTTCTTGACGACATACCATAGGTCGACATCAATGGCTTCAAGATGCATGCGCATCTTATTCTTCCAGTAGGGATATTCAGTTCCATCGAAGATGGGGCACGCAGCGGAGACTTTGATTATCCCTGCAGTCGACATAGCTAAAACTCCATGTGGTTAAACCGAATCACACAGAACAAGGGAGTACCTTGCTCTGATACCAATTGAAAGTGCTAGTGATCAACTAGAGGGGGGGGGTGAATAGGCGATTTTTATGGAAGTCTTCTAAACAGGGAAGTTTTGAAGACAAACGATAGAAGTAAACGTATTACCACGCAGCGGAAGGTAGACTACACTAGGCAAACCTTAGTCAGGTAATCAACAAAGTGAAAGCATGATGACTAATAGCAGCTAGGCAGTAGGGATCAGGTAGGAAGATATCGTGAAGCCAATCAGAACAAGCAGTCACTCAGTGAAGACAAAAGATAATGCAATCACGCAATGACTTCACAAGGACCAACAATAAGTAAAGGGAAGGGAAGGATGAAACCAGTGACTCGTTGAAGACAATGATTTGTTGTACCAGTTCCAGTTGCTATGACAACTGTACGTCTGGTTAGGGCGGCTAGCTATTTAAACCTGAGGACACATAGTGCCGGACACCCAGTCCTGAACACGCAGCTCAAAAGCCTTAGTCCTCACCGTATTCCCCTTGAGCTAAGGTCACGCAGACCTCGCCCAATCACTCTGGTAAGTCTTCAAGGTAGCCTCCCAAACCTTCACAGACTTCATTCACCGGCGATCCACAATGACTCTTGGATGCTCAGAACGCGACGCCTAACCGGCTGGAGGATTCACAGTCCTCAAGTGTAATAAGTCTTCAGATCACACAGACAAGAAGACTTAAGTGATGCCTAACACTCTTTGGCTCTCGGTGGTTAGGGCTTTATCCTCTCAAGGAATTCTCTCTCAAAAGCTTCGAGGTGGGTTGCCCTCAAACGACAAAAGCCGTACTTTAACTCTGAGCAGCCAACCGTTTATGGTTGTAGGGGGTGGGCTATTTATAGCCACTAGGCAACCCGACCTGATTTGTCCGAAATGACCCTGGGTCACTAAGGAACTCACACGTGTTCCAACGGTCAGATTTCAAACACACATGACAACTTTACTTGGGCTACAAGCAAAGCTGACTTGTCCAACTCTGGACAAGATTTGCTCTCATAGTCTTCACTCGAAGACATAGGATTTTGGTTAAGCATCACTTCAGTCATTCTGACTGGTTCTTTTGGACCCCACTTAACAGTACGGTGGTTCCTATGACTCAACAAATAAGAAAAAGAACTACGAAAGATCTAAGTCTTCGAGCTCCATAGTCTTCATGCGATGTCTTCTCTTGTCATAGTCTTCAATGTGAATATCTTCACATACCACCTTTGACTTCAATGTATTCATACATTTTTAGGGGTCATCTCTGGTAGGAAAACCGAATCAATGAGGGACTTCTACCTGTGTTATCCTGCAATTCTCACAAACACATTAGTCCCTCAACTAGGTTTGTCGTCAATACTCCAAAACCAACTAGGGGTGGCACTAGATGCACTTACACTATGTCTTCGAGTGAAGACTATGAGAGCGAATCTTGTCCAGAGTTGCACAAGTCAGCTTTGCTTGTAGCCCAAGTAAAGTTGTCATGTGTGTTTGAAATCTGACCGTTGGAACACCTGTTAGTTCCTTAGTGACCCAGGGTCATTTCGGACAAATCAGGTCGGGTTGCCTAGTGGCTATAAATAGCCCACCCCCTACAACCATAAACGGTTGGCTGCTCAGAGTTAAAGTACGGCTTTTGTCGTTTGAGGGCAACCCACCTCGAAGCTTTTGAGAGAGAATTCCTTGAGAGGATAAAGCCCTAACCACCCAGAGCCAAAGAGTGTTAGGCATCACTTAAGTCTTCTTGTCTGTGTGATCTGAAGACTTATTACACTTGAGGACTGTGAATCCTCCAGCCGGTTAGGCGTCGCATTCTGAGCATCCAAGAGTCATTGTGGATCGCCGGTGAACAAAGTCTGTGAAGGTTTGGAAGTCTACCTTGAAGACTTACCAGAGTGATTGGGCGAGGTATGTGTGACCTTAGCTCAAGGGGAATATGGTGAGGACTAAGTTTCCTGAGCTGCGTGTTCAGGACTAAGTGTCTGGGACTGAGTGTCCTCAGGTTTAAATACCTATCCGCCCTAACCAGACGTACAACTGTCACCGCAGTTGGAACTGGTCTACCAAACCTCTATCTTCATTACGCACACTGGTTCTATCCTTCCCATCTCTTTATTTACAATTGGCTCTTGTGAAGTCAGTGCTTATTTGCTTTAACTATTTGTCTTCACTGTGTACCTGATCCTTACTGCCTAGCTGCTATTAGTCATTGTGGTTTCACTTCATTGAATGCTTGACTATGGTCTGCCTAGTGTAGTCTACCTTCCGCTGCATGGTAATAGGTTCATTTCTATCATTGGTCTTCGAAACTTCCATGTTTTGAAGACTTCCATAAAAATCGCCTATTCACCCCCCTCTAGTCGATATAACACACTTTCACATGCAGCGGAAGATAGACTACACAAAGCAAGCCATAGTCAACTATTCAATGAAATGAAGGCACAAAGACTAATAGCAGCTAGGCAGTATAGATCAGGATGGAAGATAGTATGGAGCCAATCAAAACAAGCAGTCACTCGGTGAAGACAAGAGATAATGCAAACAGGCAATGACTTCACAAGGACTAACAGTAAATAAAGATATGGAAAGGATAGAACCAGTGGCTCGTTGAAGACAATGATTTGTTGGACCAGTTTCAGTTGTTGTGACAACCGTACATCTGGTTAGGGAGGTTGAGATTCAACTCAGAAGACTGTGTCTTCACCTTATTCCCCTTGAGCTAAGGACACCCAGTCCTCGCCCAACTACTCTGGTAAGTCTTCAAGGTAGACTTCCAAACCTTCACAGACTTCGTTCACCGGTGATCCACAATGACTCTTGGATGCTCAGAACGTGACGCCTAATCGGCTGGAGGATTCACAGTCCTCAAGTGTAATAGGTCTTCAAATCACACAGACAAGAAGACTTAAGTGATGCCTAACACTCTTTGGCGCTGGGTGTTTAGGGCTTTGTCCTCGCAAGGATTTCTCTCTCAAAGGCTTCGAGGTGGGTTGCTCTCAAACGACAAAAGCCGTGCACTAACTCTGAGCAGCCAACCAATTTATGGTGTAGGGAGTGGGCTATTTATAGCCAGTAGGCAACCCGACCTAATTTGTCCGAAATGACCCTGGGTCACTAAGGAACTGACACATGTTCCAACGGTCAGATTTCAAACACACACGGCAACTTCACTTGAGCTACAAGCAAAGCTGACTTATCCAGCTCTGGATAAGATTTGCTCTCATTGTCTTCGCTTGAAGACATAGGATTTTGGTTAAGCATCACTTCAGTCATTCTGACTGGTTCACTTGGACCCCACTTAACAGTACGGTGGTTCCTATGACTCAACAAAGAAGAAAAAGAATGACGAAACAAATAAGTCTTCGCGCTCCATAGTCTTCACGCGATGTCTTCTCTTGTCATAGTCTTCAATGTGAATGTCTTCACATACCACCTTTGACTTCAATGTCTTCATACATTTTTAGGGTTCATCTCCGGTAAGAAAACCGAATCAATGAGGGACTTCTACCTGTGTTATCCTGCAATTCTCACAAACACATTAGTCCCTCAACCAGGTTTGTCGTCAATACTCCAAAACCAACTAGGGGTGGCACTAGATGCACTTACAAACACCGAATGCAAACATGAGTAGGATATAATCGACCATGAACATAAATATCATGAAGGCTATGTTGATTTAGTTTCAACTACATGCATGAACATGTGCCAAGTCAAGTCACTTAAATCATTCAGTGGAGGATACCACCCTATCATACCACATCATAACCATTTTAATAGCATGTTGGCACGCAAGGTAAACCATTATAACTCATAGCTAATCAAGCATGGCACAAGAAACTATGATCTCTAATTGTCATTGCAAACATGTTTATTCATAATAGGCTGAATTGGGAACGATGAACTAATCATATTTACAAAAACAAAAGAGGTTGAGTTCATACCAGCTTTTCTCATCTCAGCCAGTCCATCATATAACATCATAATTGCCTTTCACTTGTATGGCCAAACGATGTGAATAATAATAATAGTGCACGTGCATTGGACTAAGCTAGAATCTGCAAGCATTCAATAAACAGGAGAAGACAAGGCAATATGGGCTCTTTTGTTAGATCAACAATAATGCATATAAGAGCCACTTCAACAATTTAATTATGGTCTTGTCCTATCGACCCCCAAAGAAAAGAAAAGAAATAAAACTATTTACACGGGAAAGCTCTCAACAAGCAAAAGAAGAATAGGAAATATTTTTGGGTTTTCTTTTTAATTACTAATACAAGCATGGAAAGTAAATTAATTAAAAGCTACAACTAATTTTTTTTTGTTTTTCTTAAGGTTTATTAAACACACAAGAAGAAAGCATAAAAAGGAAAGTAAACTAGCATGGATGATACAATGAAAAAGTATGAGCACCGACATCTAGCAATGTGTGTGAACATAAATGTAATGTCGGTGGCAAATATGTACTCCCCCAAGCTTAGGCTTTTGTCCTAAGTTGGTCTATGGCCACGGCTGGCCTGGCGGATATCCATAATAATAGTTGGGCTCGTACTACGAGGAAGAAGAGGAAGACTCAGCTTGCCACTGGCTGACAATCATCTCCGGATCCCACTGGTAATTAGACTGTCATGAAGGATCAATTTGTGGTTCCGGCTCTGGCTCCTCAGCTGGTGCAGGGTTCCGGTAGGCGTGAATAGCCTTCAACGGACAAGGTACATGCCTACAGACAAATCAAACAAAGAAGCAGGCAGGGTAATAGTCTCAAGATGATGTTTGTTAAAGAACAATTGATATTTAAGTTCTCCTTCCCTATTCTTAACAATAAAATCATGTGCCACCATACTTTTATAATCTAAATAAACACGAGGCAGCACTTTTTCTTCCTTCTCAGAATGCCTAATAGGTATGTTAAAATGTGCAGCTAGGCGTGAAGCATAGATGCCTCCAAAGATGGGGCCCTTTGTACGGTTCAGACATTACCGTTTGGTAATAATGGCGCCCATACTAAAAGTGTTATCACTGTATAAACCTTGGAGAAAAATAATAATATCAGGGATACTAAGGTTTCCACAGTTTCCGTGACCAATTAAGCAATGACTAGCAAATAATGCAAAGTAGCGTAAGACAGGAAAATGTATGCTAGTGATTCGTGCATCGGAAACCTTCCTTGTTTCCCCTACAATGATAGTATCAATAAACCCCTCCACATCATCATGATGTGGTTCTTCTGTCTTGCCCTCAAAAGGGACTAAACAAATCCGACAAAAATCATAAAGCGACATCTCCTTATGCTCCTCATATAAATGAAACTCCACCATAGGTGGTGAGTTCCTAGAATGAAAATGAAAGTTTTGCACAAAGGTATTTGTGAGTAAGAGATACTGATCGCATTGGTCATGGAGGAAAGCAGTGAGGCCTGCATTATGAGTCAATTCATGAAAATCTTCATAAATCCCGGCTGCTCTCAAGAAATCCTCAGAAGGCCATTCACACGCCCGAACCTCCACTGTGACGCCCCCGATTTGACCGTACACTAATCATACACGCAAATGTGTACGATCAAGATCAGGGACTCATGGGAAGATATGACAACACAACTCTACAAATAAAATAAGTTATACAAGCATCATATTACAGCCAGGGGCCTCGAGGGCTCGAATACAAGAGCTCGATCATAGACGAGTCAGCGGAAGCAATAATATCTGAGTACAGACATAAGTTAAACAAGTTTGCCTTAAGAAGGCTAGCACAAACTGGGGTATAGATCGAAAGAGGCGCAGGCCTCCTGCCTGGGATCCTCCTAAACTACTCCTGGTCGTCGTCAACGGGCTGCACGTAGTAGTAGGCACCTCCTGAGTAGTAGTAGTCGTCATCGACAGTGGTGTCTGGCTCCTGGGTTCCATCGTCTGGTTGCAGTAATCGGGTATAGCAAAGGGGAAAGGGGGGAAAAAGCAACCATGAGTACTCATCCAAAGTACTCGCAAGCAAGGAGCTACACTACGTATGTATGCCTTGGTATCAAATGGAATAAGGGTATCATAAGTGGACTAAACTACAAAATGCTGGAATAAGGGGGGAAATAGCTAATCCTTTCAAAGACTACGCTTCTGGTAACCTCCATCTTGCAGCAGGAGAAGAGAGTAGATGGTAAGTTCACCAAGTAGCATCGTGTAGCATAATCCTAACCGATGATGCTCCCCTCGTCGCCCTGTGAGAGAGCGATCACCGATTGTATCTGGCACTTGGAAGGGTGTGTTTTATTAAGTATCCGGTTCTAGTTGTCATAAGGTCAAGGTACAACTCCAAGTCGTCCTGTTACCGAAGATCACGGCTATTCGAATAGATTAACTTCCCTGCAGGGGTGCACCACATAACCCAACACGTCGATCCCATTTGGTCGGACACACTTACCTGGGTCATGCCCGGCCTCGGAAGATCAACACGTCGCAGCCCTACCTACGCACAACAGAGAGGCCAGCACGCCGGTCTAAATCCTATGGCGTAGGGGTCTGGGCCCATCGCCCATTGCACACCTGCATGTTGCGTACGCGGCCGGTGAGCAGAGCTGGCCTCCCTTATACAAGAGTAGGCGTTCCAGTCCAACCCGGTGCGCGCCGCTCAGTCGCTGACGTCACGAAGGCTTCGGCTGATACCACGATGTCGAGTGCCCATAATTGTCCCCGCATAGATGGTTACTGCGTATAGGCCAGTAGCCAGACTCAGATCAAATACCAAGATCTCGTTAAGCGTGTTATTTTGAAATAACCGCGAACGCCGACCAGGGCCAGTCCCACCTCTCTCCTAGGTGGTCTCAACCTGCCCTGTCGCTTCGCCACAAAATCCACACAAAGGGCCGTTGGGAAAGTATGTCCTTCCAGCCCCCCAATTCGTGAATCAACCGCGGGTACTCCTCGAGCCAACCTGACTTTAGTCATCACATGTATCATGTATAAAGTATATAGTATATACCCATGATCACCTCCCGAGTGATCACGGCCTGATAGTATAGCATGGCAAACGGACAAGAATGTAGGGCCACTAATGATAAACTAGCATCCTATACTAAGCATTAGGATTGCAGGTAAGGTATCAACAGCTGGAGCAACAATGACCGGCTATGCATCAGAAGAGGATTAACGGAAAGCAGTAGCATGCTACACTACTCTAATGCAAGCAGTAGAGAGAAGAATAGGCGATATCTGGTGATCAAAGGGGGGCTTGCCTGGTTGCTCTGGCAAGAGAGAGGGGTCGTCAACACTGTAGTCATACTGGGTAGCAGTGGCTTCGGTCTCGGTGCCTAGCGAGAGAAGAGGGGGAAGAAACAATAAATATTAAGCAAGCAGATGGATTGCTATGCATGACATGTCAAGTAGTGGTGCTAGGGGTGCCCTAACGCGGTATGAGGTGGTACCGGTGAAGGGGGGAAACATCCGGGAAAAGATCCCCAGTGTTTCACGTTTTCGGACAGAAGAATCGGAGGGGGAAAGTTGCATGTTTGCTATGCTAGGGAGGCGTGGCGGATGAACGAGCTGCGTATCCGGATTCGTCTCGTCGTTCTGAGCAACTTTCATGTACAAAGTTTTTCCATCCGAGCTACGGTTTATTTTATATTAATTTTAAAAGATTTAAATCAATTTTAGGATTTATTTAATTATTTAAATCAACATTATCCAGAACAGTCTTTGCTGACGTCAGCATGACGTCAGCAGTTGACCTGGTCAACCTGACATGTGGGTCCCGTTCGTCATTGACTGTTTAGTCTAATTAGGGTTTAACTAATCTAATTACTTGTTTAATTAAACTAACTAGTTAATTAGATTAATTAATTAGGATTAATTAACTTAATTAATTATTTATTTTTTATATTAATTATCCCTTTTTTTAATTCGTTCTGGGGCGGGCCCACGTGTCATTGCCCCCAGGGGGCCTATCGGGCATGGCCCGAACGGGCATGCGGGCAGCGGGCGAAGTGCCCGTCGAGGCCGACCCGAGGCGACAGGCGGGCGACGGAGCAAGGCCACGGTCGGCGGCAGCGGCAGAGCAGCGGGCCGGCGAGCGGAGCGCTGCGGCAGCGGCAGCAGTGATCGCGCCAGAGAGCGGCGGTGATGCGCTGGCGTGTCAGGGGTGTGGCCATGGGGCGGAGCGGCGCGTGCGGTCGCGGGCAGAGGCCGCGGTCAGGGAGGACGGCGGTGCGCGTCAAGTGGGGTGGCCGGAGCGGAGCGGGCACGGTCCCCGGCGGAGG
>NC_041384.1:437907992-437998472 GCF_002162155.2 Triticum dicoccoides
TATAGGCCTGGGGGTGGCCGGCTGGGCCATGGCCCAGTTGGGCCAAGGGGTCCAGTGGGGGGGTTCTCTTTCTCCTTTTCCTTTTTTTGCTAGTTTTGTTTTTCTGGTTTTGTATTTTCTTTTCTTTTGTTTATTTTATTTCCTTTCTGTTTTAGCTTAGTTCCCTTTATTTTTGATTTAGCAAAATACCAAAATGGCACCTAATTTGATGTTACCAAATATGTCTCAACCAAAAAAAGGTTTCAACCTAAAATAATTTAGTTTATTAATTTTGAAAACACAAAAGGCATTTAATTAATGGTTTTAGCTAATGATTTAATTAGGGTAGTGCATTTAAACATTTTGTAAAGAGTTGGTTTCTCCACCAATATGTCTTATGAATTACTTTTCATATTAAGAACATTTTAGTTTTGACTTTTGCAAACATTAATTGTTTGATTTTTTTGAATTTGATTTTTGAACTAACGCGAGATTAGCGATAGTAATCGAAGTGACGCGGCATCATTAGCAGAGAATTACTGTAGCTTAATTATCTGGGCGTCACATCCACGGTGCGAGGCAGATTATACTTAGGCTTTGGTGTCTTTTCCTTCGAGCTTTCGCTCGATGAGCCCCTCAAAAGTCTCATCATTTTCTGAAAAATTCTGAAATTTTTAGTAACTTCAAAATAAAGGTAAACCAAACTCAATAATATTGGTAGCAACTACTCCTGCAAGTGCCTAGGGCCTATATCATGCATCAAAACTACTTGGAACCATATAAATTTGACATGCAAGCTCAAGAACAGGGTCACCTAAGCAAACCAAATTTGCAATGAATAAAGCACTAGAACAAAAACTAATTGGACCAATGGAGGAGTCACATACCAAGGAACAATCTCCCCAAGCAGTTTTGTGAGAGGTGCTTTGAGCAAGGAGATCGAAAATGACAGCAAGATGAGCTAGAACTCGTGCTTGAGCTGGATATTCATGTTTGTGGGAGGAAGATGAAGTGTGTGGGTGCAGGAATAAGTGGAGGGGGGCCACCATGGGCCCACGAGGCAGGGGGCGCGCCCTAGAGGGGTGGGCACGCCCTCCACCCTCTTGGGAAGGTGGTTGACCCCCCTGGTGTGTTCTCAGTTCCATAAATCCTCAAATATTCTAGAAAAAATCATATTTAAATTTCAGGGCATTTGGAGAACTTTTATTTTCGAGGTATTTTATATTGCACGGATAATCAGATAACAGACAGAAAAATATTTGTTTTTATTTAATTTAATATAAATAACAGAAAGTAAAAGTGGGGTACAGAAGGTTGTGCCTTCTAGTTTCATCCATCTCATGATCATCAAAAGGAATCCAATAACAAGGTTGATCAAGTCTTGTTAACGAACTCATTCCGAATAACATGGAACCGGAGAAATTTCGAATAACACTATGTTACCTCAACGGGGATATGCACATCCCCAATAATAAGAATATCATATTTCTTCTTGACAGTAGGAAGAGGACATTCAAAACCTCCAAATATAATCGATGGAATTTTTCCAATAGAGTTGATACTATGAACTTGAGGTTGTTTCCTCGGAAAGTGTACCGTATGCTCATTACCATTAACATGAAAAGTGACATTGCCTTTGGTGCAATCAATAACAGCCCCTACAGTATTCAAAAAGGGTCTTCCAAGAATAATATACATACTATCGTCCTCAGGAATATCAAGAATAACGAAGTCCGTTAAAATAGTAACGTTTGCAACTACAACATGCACATCCTCACAAATACCGATAGGTATAGCAGTTGATTTATCAGCCATTTGCAAAGATATTTCAGTAGGTGTCAACTTATTCAAATCAAGTCTACGATATAAATAGAGAGGCATAACACTAACACCGGCTCCAAGATCACATAAAGCAGTTTTAACATAGTTTCTTTTAATGGAGCATGGTATAGTGGGTACTCTTGGATCTACAAGTTTCTTTGGTATTCCACCCTTAAAAGTATAATTAGCAAGCATGGTGGAAATTTCAGCTTCCGGTATCTTTCTTTTATTTGTAATAATATCTTTCATGTACTTAGCATAAGGATTGGTTTTAAGCATATCAGTTAATCGCATACGCAAAAAGATAGGTCTAATCATTTCAGCAAAGCAATCAAAATCCTCATCATCCTTTTTCTTGGATGGTTTGGGAGGAAAAGGCATGGGTTTTTGAACCCAAGGCTCTCTTTCTTTACCGTGTTTCCTAGCAACAAAATCTTTCTTATCATAACGTTGATTCTTTGATTGTGGGTTATCAAGATCAACAGCAGGTTCAATTTCTATATCATTATCATTACTAGGTTGAGCATCATTATGAACATTATCATTAACATTACTCACTAGTTTCAGGTTCATTACCAGATTGAGTTTCAGCATCAGAAATAGAAATATCATTTGGATTATCAGATGTTTCAACAATAGGATCACTAGAAGCATGCAAAGTCCTATCATTTTTCTTTTTCTTCCTTTTAGAAGGACTATGTGCATCTATATTATTTCTCTGAGAATCTTGCTCAATTCTCTTAGGATGGCCTTTAGGATACAAAGGTTCCTGAGTCATTCTACCAGTTCTAGTAGCCACTCTAGCAGTATAATCATTATCTTCACTATTCAATTCATTGAGCAAATCATTTTGAGCTTTAAGTACTTGTTCTACTTGAGTGGTAACCATAGAAGCATGTTTACTAATAAGTTTAAGTTCACCTTTAACATGAGCCATATAATCACCCAAGTGTTCAAGCATATTTGAATTGTATTTCAATTGTCTACCAAAATAAGCATTAAAATCTTCTTGCTTAGCCATAAATTTATCGAACTCATCGAAGCACGGGCTAGCAAATTTAGTAAATGGGATTTCAGCTTTATCATATCTATAGAGAGAATTTACCTTTACTACCTGTGTCGGGTTATCAAGACCATGAGTTTCTTCAATAGGTAATGAATTAAGATTATATGTTTCTTCAACAGGCGGTAAATTAAGACCATGTATTTCTTCAATAGGAGGTAAATTCTTCACATCTTCAGCTTTAGTACCTTTCTCTTTCATAGATTTCTTTGCCTCTTGCATATCTTCAGGACTGAGAAATAGAATACCCCTCTTCTTTGGAGTTGGTTTAGGAATAGGCTCAGGAATTGGTTCCGGAGGTGTCCAATTATTTTCATTTGCCAACATATTATTCAATAGAATTTCAGCTTCATCCGGTGTTCTTTCCCTGAAAACAGAACCAACACAACTATCCAGGTAATCTCTGGAGGCATCGGTTAGTCCATTATAAAAGATATCAAGTATTTCATTTTTCTTAAGAGGATGATCAGGCAAAGCATTAAGTAATTGGAGAAGCCTCCCCAAGCTTGTGGGAGACTCTCTTCTTCAATTTGCACAAAATTGTATATATCCCTTAAAGCGGCTTGTTTCTTATGAGCAGGGAAATATTTAGCAGAGAAGTAATAAATCATATCTTGGGGACTACGCACACAACCATGATCAAGAGAATTAAACCATATCTTAGCATCACCCTTTAAAGAGAACGGAAATATTTTAAGGATGTAAAAGTAACGAGTTCTCTCATCTTTAGTAAACAGGGTAGCTATATCATTTAATTTAGTAAGATGTGCCACAACAGTTTCAGATTCATAACCATGAAAAGGATCGGATTCAACCAAAGTAATTATATCAGGATAAACAGAGAATTCATAATCCTTATCAGTAACAAAGATAGGTGAAGTAGCAAAAGCAGGGTCAGGTTTCATTCTAGCATTTAAAGATTGCTTACTCCATTTAGCTAATAATATTTTGAGTTTAATTCTATTTTGGCATGCTAAAATAGCTAAAGAAGCTTCTTGATCAAAGACATAACCCTTAGGAATAACAAGTGATTCTTCATCATCACTTTCATCAGTATCATTGATTCAATATTTTCAATCTCTCTAGCCCTAGCAAGTTGTTCATCAAGAAAATCACTAAGTGGCATAGTAGTATCAGGCATAGAGGTAGTTTCATCATAAGTATCATGCATAGCAAAAGTGGCATCATCAATAACATGCGACATATCAGAACGAATAGCATAAGGAGGTGTAGGTGTCACAAACTTACTCATAACAGAAGGTGAATCAAGTGCAGAGCTAGATGGCAGTTCCTTACCTCCCCTCGTAGTTGAGGGATAGATCTTGGTTTTTGGATCTCTCAAGTTCTTCATAATGATAAGCAGATATATATCCCAAGTGACTCAAAGAATAGAGCTATGCTCCCCGGCAACGGCGCCAGAAAATAGTCTTTATAACCCACAAGTATAGGCGATTGCAATAGTTTTCGAGGGTAGAGTATTCAACCCAAATTTATTGATTCGACACAAGGGGAGCCAAAGAATATTCTCAAGTATTAGCAGCTGAGTTGTCAATTCAACCACACCTGGAAACTTAATATCTGCAGCAAAGTGTTTAGTAGCAAAGTAATATGATAGTAGTGATAACGGTAACAAAAGGTAACAGTAGTAAAAGCAATGTTTTTGGTATTTTGTAGTGATGATAGCAATAGCAACGGCAAAGTAAATAAGTGAAGAACAATATATGAAAAGCTCGTAGGCATTGGATCGGTGATGGAGAATTATGTCGGATGTGATCGATCATGGAACAGTTATAACATAGGGTGACACAGAACTAGCTCCAGTTCATCAATGTAATGTAGGCATGTATTCCGAATATAGTCATACGTGCTTATGGAAAAGAACTTGCATGACATCTTTTGTCCTACCCTCCCATGGCAGTGGGGTCCTTATGGAAACTAAGGGATATTAAGGCCTCCTTTTAATAGAGAACCGGAACAAAGCATTAACACATAGTGAATACATGAACTCCTCAAACTACGGTCATCACCGGTAAGTATCCCGATTATTGTCACTTCGGGGTTGACGGATCATAACACATAATAGGTGACTATAGACTTGCAAGATAGGATCAAGAACACTCATATATTGATCAAAACATAATAGGTTCAGATCTGAAATCATGGCACTTGGGCCCTAGTGACAAGCATTAAGCATAGCAAAGTCATAGCAACATCAATCTCAGAACATAGTGGATACTAGGGATCAAACCCTAACAAAACTAACTCGATTACATGATAAATCTCATCAACCCATCACCGTCCAATAAGCCTACCATGGAATTACTCACACACAGCAGTGAGCATCACGAAATTGGTGATGGAGGAAGGTTGACGATGACGATGGCGACGGATTCCCCTCTCCGGAGCCCCGAACGGACTCCAGATCAGCCCTCCCGAGAGGTTTTAGGGCTTGGCGGCGGCTCCGTATCGTAAAACGCGATGATTTCTTCTCTCTGATTTTTCTCTCCCCGACACTCAATATATGGAGGTGGAGTTGGAGTCGGAGAGGCAACAGGGGGCCCACGAGGTAGGGGGCACGCCCTAGGGGGGCAGGCGCGCCCCCCACCCTCGTGGCAAGACGGTGGGCCTCTGGCCTTCATCTTTGGCAGGTATTTTTCTTATTTTCCGAAAAGTGGCTCTATGAAGTTTCAGGTCATTCCGAGAACGTTTGCTCCTGCACATAAATAACACCATGGTAATTCTGCTGAAAACAACGTCAGTCCGGGTTAGTTCCATTCAAATCATGCAAGTTAGAGTCCAAAACAAGGGCAAAAGTGTTTGGAAAAGTAGATACATTGGAGACGTATCATGGATCAAGAGTTTGAGGGACGTCATCGAGCTGAACGTGTGCAGAACTCGGAGGTGCCGTACATTCGGTACTTGATCAGTTGAAACGAGAAGAAGTTCGACTACATCAACCGTGTTGTCAAACGCTTCCGCTTTCGGTCTACAAGGGTATGTGGACACACTCCCCCCCTCTCATTGCTATGCATATCCTAGATAGATCTTGCGTGAGCGTAGGAATTTTTTGAAATAGCATGCTACGTTTCCCAACAGTTACTATGAACACTAGTAAAGTACACACCAATAACATGTATATCAAATATACCTTTGTTCACTTTGTCATCCTTCTTATCCGCCAAGTATTTGGGGTAGTTCCGCTTCAAGTGACCATTCCCTTTGCAGTAGAAGCACTCAGTTTCAGGTTTGGGTCTTGCTTTGGGTTTCTTCACGGGAGTGGCAACTTGCTTGTCATTCTTCTTGAAGTTCCCTTTTTTTCCTTTGCCCTTTTTCTTGAAACTAGTGGTCTTTTCAACCATCAACACTTGATGCTTTTTCTTGATTTCTACCTTCGCTGATTTCAGTATCGCGAAGAGCTCGGGAATCGTTTTTGTCATCCCTTGCATATTATAGTTCATCACGAAGTTCTAGTAGCTTGGTGATAGTGACTAGAGAACTCTGTTAATCACTATCTTATCTGGAAAATTAACTCCCACTTGATTCAAGCAATTGTACTACCCAGACATTCTGAGTACATGCTCACTGGTTGAGCCATTCTCCTCCATCTTGTAGAAAAAGTACATGTCAGAGGTCTCAAACCTCTCGACATGGGCATGAGTCTGAAATACCAATTTCAACTCTTGGAACATCTCATATGCTCCATGGCGTTCAAAACATTTTTGAAGTCCCGGTTCTAATCTGTAAAGCATGGTGCACTAAACTATCAAGTAGTCATCATAAAGAGCTTGCCAAACGTTCATAATGTCTGCATTTGCTCCTGTAATAGGTCTGTCACCTAGCGGTGCATCAAGGACATAATTCTTCATTGCAGCAACGAGGATAATCCTCAGATCATGGACCCAGTCCGCATCATTGCTACTATCATCTTTAAACTTAGTTTTCTATAGGAGCATATCAAAATAAAACAGGGGAGTGATAACCCACAAGTATAGGGGATCGCAACAGTTTTTGAGGGTAGAGTATTGAACCCAAATTTATTGATTCGACACAAGGGGAGCCAAAGAATATTCTCAAGTATTAGCAGCTGAGTTGTCAATTCAACCACACCTGGAAACTTAGTATTTGCAACAAAGTGTTTAGTAGCAAAGTAATATGATAGTAGTGGTAACGGTAGCAAAAGTAACATTTTTGGTTTTATAGTGATTGTAATAGTAGAAACGGAAAAGTAAATAAGTGAAGAACAATATATGAAAATCTCGTAGGCATTGGATCGGTGATGGAGAATTATGTCGGATGCGATCGATCATGCAACAGTTATAACATAGGGTGACACAGAACTAGCTCCAGTTCATCAATGTAATGTAGGCATGTATTCCAAATATAGTCATACGTGCTTATGGAAAAGAACTTGCATGACATATTTTGTACTACCCTCCCGTGGCAGCGGGGTCCTATTGGAAACTAAGGGATATTAAGGCCTCCTTTTAATAGAGTACCGGACCAAAGCATTAACACATAGTGAATACATGGACTCCTCAAACTACGGTCATCACCGGTAATGGTCCCGATTATTGTTACTTCGGGGTTAACGGATCATAACACATAATAGGTGACTATAGACTTGCAAGATAGGATCAAGAACTCACATATATTCATGAAAACATAATAGGTTCAGATCTGAAATCATGGCACTCGGGCCCTAGTGACAAGCATTAAGCATACCAAAGTCATAGCAACATCAACCTCAGAACATAGTGGATACTAGGGATCAAACCCTAACAAAACTAATTCCATTACATGATAAATCTCATCCAACCCATCACCGTCCAGCAAGCCTACGATGGAATTACTCACACATGGCGGTGAGCATCATGAAATTGGTGATGGTGGAAGGTTGACGATGACGATGGCAACGGATTCCCCTCTCCGGAGTCCCGAATGGTCTCCAGATAAGCCCTCCTGAGAGAGTTTAGGGCTTGGCGGCGGCTCCGTATCGTAAAATGCGATGAATCCTTCTCCTTGATTTTTTTCTCCCCGAACACGAATATATGGAGTTGGAGTTGAGGTTAGTGGAGCGTCAGGGGGCCCACGAGGCAGGGGGCATGTCCAGGGGGTAGGCGCGCCCCCACTCTTGTGGACAGGGTGTGGGCCCCCTGACGTGGATTCTTCTTCCAGTATTTTTTAATATTCCAAAAAAAATCTCCGTTGATTTTCAGGTCATTCCGAGAACTTTTATTTCTGCACAAAAATAACACCATGGCAATTCTGCTGAAAACAGCGTCAGTCCGGGTTAGTTCCATTCAAATCTTGCAAGTTAGAGTCCAAAACAAGGGCAAAAGTGTTTGGAAAAGTAGGCACGACGGAGACGTATCAACTCCCCCAAGCTTAAACCTTTGCTTGTCCTCAAGCAATTCAGTTGACAGACTGAAGGTGATAAAGAAAAACTTTTACAAACTCTATTTGCTCTTGTTGTTGTAAATATATAAAGCCAGCATTCAAGTTTTCAGCAAAGATTATGAACTAACCATATTCACAATAACACTTATGTCTTATGTTTACTCATATCAATGGCATAATCAACTAGCGAGCAATAATAATAAATCTCAGATGACAACACTTTCTCAAAAAAATCATGATATGATATAACAAGATGGTATCTCGCTAGCCCTTTCTGAGACCGCAAAACATAAATGCAGAGCACCTTTACAGATCAAGGACTGACTAGACATTGTAATTCATGGTAAAAGAGATTCAGTCAAGTCATACTCAATTTAAACTAACAATAATGGATGCAAATGATAGCGGTGCTCTCCAACTGGTGATTTTTAATAAGAGGATGATGACTCAACATAAAAGTAAATGGATATGCCCTTCGCAGAGGGATCAGGGATTTGTAGAGGTGCCGGAGCTCGGTTTTGAAATAGATATGAATGATATTTTGAGCGGTATACTTTCATTGTCAACATAACAACCAAGAGATCTCGATATCTTCCATGCTACACACATTATAGGCGGTTCCCAAGCAGAATGGTTAAGTTTATACTCCCCCACCACCAACAAGCATCAATCCATGGCTTGCCCGAAACAACGGGTGCCTCCAACTAACAACAATCCTGGGGGAGTTTTGTTTGTAATAATTTTGATTTGATTTGAGCATGGGACTGGGCATACCGGTGACCAGCCATTTTCTTGTGAGTGAGGAGCGGAGTCCACTCCTCTTGAGAATAACCCGCCTAGCATGGAGGATACAGACAACCCTAGTTGATACATGAGCTATTCGAGCATACAAAACAGAATGTTTATTTGAAGGTTTAGAGTTTGGCACATACAAATTTACTTGGAACGGCAGGTAGATATCGTATATAGGTAGGTATGGTGGACTCATATGGAATAACTTTGGGGTTTATGGAATTGGATGCACAAGCGGTATTCCCGCTTAGTAGAAGTTAAGGCTAGAAAAAGACTGGGAAGCGACCAGCTAGAGAGCGACAACAGTCATGAACATGCACTAAAATTAATCAACACCGAATGCAAGCATGAGTAGGATATAATTCACCATGAACATTAATATCGTAGAGGCTATGTTGATTTCATTTCAACTACATGCATGAACATGTGCCAAGTCAAACCACTCGAATCGTTCAAAGGAGGATACCACCCTATCGTACCACATCACAACCATTTTAATAGCAAGTTGGCACGTAAGGTAAACCATCATAAACTCCTAGCTAATTAAGCATGGCATAAGCAACTACAATCTCTAATTGTCATTGCGAACATGTTTCTTTCATAATAGGCTGAATTAGGAACGATGAACTAATCATATTTACAAAAATAAGAGAGGTTGAGTTCATACCAGCTTTTCTCATCTCAATAAGTTCATCATGTAATCATCATTATTGCCTTTCACTTGCACGACCAAACGGTATGGATAATAATAATAGTGCACATGCATTGGACTAAGATGGAATCTGCAAGCATTCAATTCAAGAGAGAAGACAAGGTAATATGGGCTCTTTGTTATATCAACAAGTAATGCATATGAGAGCCACTCAACATTTTCATTAAGGTCTTCTCCTCTCGACCCCCAAAGGAAAGAAAAGAAATAAAACTATTTACATGGGAAATCTCCCAACAAGCAAAAGAAGAACGAGAAATCTTTTTTTGGGTTTTCTTTTAATTACTACTACTACTACACGCATGGAAAGTAGACTAACTAAAAGCTACAACTAATTTTTTTGGTTTTTTCTTAAGGTTTTTCAAACACATAAGAAGAAAGTTTAAAAAGGAAATAAACTAGCATCGATGATACAATGAAAAAGTATGAGCAACGACAACTGGCATGAGTGTGTGAACATGAATGTAATGTCAGTGAGAAATACGTACTCCCCCAAGCTTAGGCTTTTGTCCTAAGTTGGTCTATGCCCACGGATCAAAGTTATAGATGGGGTCGTACTGAGATGCAGCGGCAATTGCCTAATGAGCTGCAGCTTGGAGGCGAGCTGCCTCTGCCCTCCTCTTGTACTCGGTCGTCTCCTCCCTGGTTATAACATATCTCCCTTTTACCTGAAAGTCAAAGAAAGCAGGAAGAGGGAGAGCGACGGATAGGTGCGTCGTCTATCGAAGATTAGTCGGTACTGGAGGAACTGATTGTTCCTCTCAACAAACTGATGACGAACCATGGCATTATAATCTAAATAAGCAGGAGGCAACTCAATATCATCTCCACGTATGGGTATCTCAAGAAAATCAGCTAAATGGGTTGCATAATTCCACCAAAGAAATCTCCATCAATACTATTATTATGCAACCTACGTGCAACAATGGCCCCCAAGTTATATTGTCTATCTCCTAATACAGCACTCTTGAGAACACTAAGATCAGGAACACACATGTGACATGCCTCATCCTTACCATTTATGCTTCTACCTATGAAGAGAGCAAAATAATGTATTGCAGGAAAATGAATGCTCCCTATGGTAGCTTGCGTGATTTCCCTAGATTCCCCCACAATTATACTAGCAAGAAAGTCTTTATATTCAGATTTGTGAGGTTCACTAACATTACCCCACTGTGGGAGTTTACAAGTAGTATTCAAATCTTCTAAGTCCATGGTATAAGATTTATCATAAAGATCAAATATGACAGTTTGAGAATTGCGTGATGAAGTAAATTTAAACCTTCTCACAAATGAATCGTTAAATAGAGGTATTGACGGCACTTATCTGCCACGGAGCTCTCAATATCGGTGTTATGCACATATGCTTCAAATTCCTCCTTGATTCCTGCTCGAACCGTGAAATCCTCTGACGGACATTCACAAGGCCACACTTGAGCAACCCTTGGTAGTTCATTGTCCGGCTCGCGTATTGCGGGCCTGGGTCCTTGCTTCCTTGAGGAACCACCTCGGTACATTGTCCTAAACATATTTCTTCCTCTGGAAAATTTCTGAAATTTTTAGTAACTCAAAAATAAAAGTGAACAAAACTCAACAAGATTGATAGCAACTACTCCTATAAGTGCCCAGAGGCTATATCATGCATTAAAACTACTTTTGACAACATAAATTTGACATGCAAGCTCAAGAACAAGGTCACCTAAGCAGCAAAAATTTGCAAAGAATAAAGCACTAGAACAAAAACTAATTGGACCATTGGAGGAGTCACATACCAAAGAACAATCCCCCAAAGCAGTTTTGTGAGAGGAGCTTTGAGCAAGGAGATCGAAAATGGCAGCAAGATGAGCAAGAACTCGGGTTTGAGCTGGCAAGTGATTTTTTGGGAGGAAGGAGTGTGTGGTGGCTAGGATAACTGGAGGGGAGCCACGTGGGCTCCATGAGGTAGGGGCGCGCCCAGGGGGTGGGCGCGTCCTCCACCCTCGTGGGCACGTGGCTGCTCCCCTGTTGTGTTCTCAGTGCCAGATATTCTCTAATATTCTAGAAAAAATCATATTTAAATTTCAGGGCATTTGGAGAACTTTTATTTTCAGGGTATTTTTCATTGCATGGATAATTCAAAAAATAGACAGAAAATACTATTTTTGCTTTATTTAATATAAATAATAGAAAGTAAAAAGAGGGAACAGAGAGTTGTGTTTTCTAAATTCATCCATATCATGCTCATCAAAAGGAATCCACTACAAGGTTGACCAGGTCTTGTTAACAAACTCATTTCGAATAACATGAAACCGGAGAATTTTCGAATAACATTAGGTTACCTCAACGGGGATATGCACATCCCCAATAATAAGAATATCATATTTCTTCTTGACAGTAGGAAGAGGAAATTCAAAACCTCCAATAGTGATTGTTGAAAATTTTCCAATAGGGGATCGCAACAGTTTTCGAGGGTAGAGTATTCAACCCAAATTTATTGATTCGACACAAGGGGAGCCAAAGAATATTCTCAAGTATTAGCAGCTGAGTTGTCAATTCAACCACACCTGAAAACTTAGTATTTGCAGAAAAGTGTTTAGTAGCAAAGTAATATGATAGTAGTGGTAACGGTAGCGAAAGTAATATTTTTGGTTTTATAGTGATTGTAACAGTAGCAACGGAAAAGTAAATAAGCGAAGAACAATATATGAAAAGCTCGTAGGCATTGGATCGATGATGGAGAATTATGTCGGATGCGATTGATCATGCAACAGTTATAACATAGGGTGACATAGAGCTAGCTCCAGTTCATCAATGTAAGGTAGGCATGTATTCCGAATATAGTCATACGTGCTTATGGAAAAGAACTTGCATGACATCTTTTGTCCTACCCTCCCATGGCAGCGGGGTCCTATTGGAAACTAAGGGACATTAAGGCCTCCTTTTAATAGAGTACGGGCCAAAGCATTAACACATAGTGAATACATGAAGTCCTCAAACTACGGTCATCACCGGTAATGGTCCCGATTATTGTCACTTTGGGGTTAACGGATCATAACACATAATAGGTGACTATAGACTTGCAAGATAGGATCAAGAACTCACATATATTCATGAAAACATAATAGGTTCAGATCTGAAATCATGGCACTCGGGCCCTAGTGACAAGCATTAAGCATACCAAAGTCATAGCAACATCAACCTCAGAACATAGTGGATACTAGGGATCAAACCCTAACAAAACTAATTCCATTACATGATAAATCTCATCCAACCCATCACCGTCCAGCAAGCCTACGATGGAATTACTCACACATGGCGGTGAGCATCATGAAATTGGTGATGGAGGAAGGTTGACGATGACGATGGCGACGGATTCCCCTCTCCGGAGCCCCGAACGGACTCCAGATCAGCCCTCCCGAGAGAGTTTAGGGCTTGGCGGGGGCTCCGTATCGTAAAACGCGTTGAATCCTTCTCCATGATTTTTTTCTCCCCGAACACGAATATATGGAGTTGGAGTTGAGGTCGGTGGAGCGTCAGGGGGCCCACGAGGCAGGGGCGTTCCCAGGGGGGTAGGCGTGCCCCCACCCTCGTGGAGAGGGTGTGGGCCCCCTGATGTGGATTCTTCTTCCAGTATTTTTTATATATTCGAAAAATAATCTCCGTTGATTTTCAGGTCATTCCGAGAACTTTTATTTATGCGCAAAAATAACACCATGGCAATTTTGCTAAAAACAACGTCAGTCCGGGTTAGTTCCATTCAAATCATGCAAGTTAGAGTTCAAAACAAGGGCAAAAGTGTTTGGAAAAGTAGTTACAATGGAGACGTATCAGGGAGCTTTATGTGAGTATTTATCTATAACATAGATATGCAAATACTAGCAAGACTAAGTTCATGATAAATTAAGTTCAATTAATCATATTACTTAAGAACTCCCACTTAGATAGACATCCCTTGAGTCATCTAAATGATCACGTGATCCATATCAACTAAACCATGTCTAATCATCATGTGAGATAGACTAGTTTTCAATGGTGAACATCTCTATGTTGATCATATCTACTATATGATTCAAGTTCGACCTTTCAGTCTCCAGTGTTCCGAGGCCATGTCTGTACATGCTAGGCTCGTCAAGTTTAACCCGAGTATTCTGCATGTGCAAAACTATCTTGCACCCATTGTATGTGAACGTAGAGCTTATCACACCCGATCATCACGTGGTGTCTCGGCACGACGAACTATTGCAACGGTGCATACTCAGGGAGAACACTTATACCTTGAAATTTTAGTGATGGATCATCTTATAATGCTACCACTGAACTAAGCAAAATAAGATGCATGAAAGATAAACATCACATGAAATCAAAATATGTGACATGATATGGCCATCATCATCTTGTACCTTTGATCTCCATATCTAAAGCACCGTCATGATCTCCATCATCATCGGCTTGACACCTTGATCTCCATCGTAGCATCATTGTCGTCTCGCCAACTATTGCTTCTACAACTATCGCTAACACATAGTGATAAAGTAAATCAATTACATGGCGTTTGCATTTCATACAATAAAGTGACAACCATAAGGCTCCTGCCAGTTGCCGATAACTTTTACAAAATATGATCATCTCATACAACAACGTATATCACATCATGTTTTGACCATATCACATCACACCATGCCCTGCAAAAGCAAGTTAGACGTCCTCTACTTTGTTGTTGCAAGTTTTGCGTGGCTGCTACAGGCTTCTAGCAAGAACCGTTCTTACCTATGCAACAAAACCACAACGGTGATTTATCAAGTTTGTTGTTTTAACCTTCAACAAGGACCGGCCGCATTCAAATTCGATTCAACTAAAGATGGAGAAATGGACACCCACCATCCACCTTTATGCAAAACCAGTTGCATGTCTGTCGGTGGAACCAGTCTCATGAACGTGGTTATGTAACGTTGGTTCGGGCCGCTTCATCCAACAATACCGCCGAATCAAAATAAGACATTGTTGGTAAGCAGTATGACTATCACCACCCACAACTCTTTGTGTTCTACTCGTGCATATCATCTACGCATAGACCTGGCTCGGATGCCACTGTTGGGTAATGTGGCATGCAATTTCGAAAAATTTCCTACGATCACGCAAGATCTATCTAGGAGATGCATAGCAACGAGAGTGGGAGAGTCTGTCCACGTACCCTCATAGACCGAAAGCAGAAGTGTTAGTTTAATGCGATTGATGTAGTCGAACGACATCTCGATTCAACTGATCAAGCGCCGAACGTATGGCACCTTCGAGTTCTGCACACGTTCAGCTCAATGACGTCCCTCGAACTCTTGATCCAGCAAAGTGTCAAGGGAGAGTTTCATCAGCACGACGGCGTGGTGATGGTGATGGTGAAGTGATCCGCGCAGGGCTTTGCCTAAGCACTACGACATTATGACCGGAGTAGTAAACGGTGGAGGGGGCGCGGCACACGGCTAGGAATAATTTATGTCTGTTAGAGGCACCCCCTGCCCCCGTATATAAAGGAGGGAGAGGGGAGGATGCCAGCCCTAGGACGCCCCAAGTGGGAGGAGTCCCACTTGGGCTCCTAGTCCAATCTGCCCCCCTCCTTTTATCGGAGGGGGAAAGGGGGGAGGAGAGGGAGAAGGAGAAGGAAAGGGGGCCGCACCCCCTCCCCTGGTCCAATTCGGACTCCTCCCTTGGGGGGGCACCCCTTGTGGGTTGGCTGCCTCCCTCCTATGGCCCATATCTTCCCCCGAGGGTTCCGGTAACCCCCCGGTACTCCGATTCGTACCTGATACTTTCTGAAACACTTTCGGTGTCCGAATACTATCATCCAATATATCAATCTTTACCTCTCGACCATTTCGAGACTCCTCGTCATGTCTGTGATCTCATCTGGGACTCCGAACAATCTTCGGTCACCAAATCACATAACTCATAATACAAATCGTCATCGAACATTAAGCGTGCGGACCCTACGGGTTTGAGAACTATGTAGACATGACCGACACACCTCTCCGGTCAATAACCAATAGCGGAACCTAGATGCTCATATTGGTTCCTATATATTGTACGAAGATCTCTATCGGTCAAACCGTAATGACAACATACGTCATTCTCTTTGTCATCGGTATGTTACTTGCCCGAGATTCGATCGTCGGTATCTTCATACCTAGTTCAATCTTGTTACCGGCAAGTCTCTTTACTCGTTTCGTAATACATCATCCTGCAACTAACTCAATAGTCACATTGCTTGCAAGGCTTATCATGATGTGCATTACCTACAGGGCCCAGACATACCTCTCCAATACTCGGGGTGACAAATCCTAATCTTGATCTATGCCAACCCAAAAACCACCTTCGGAGATACCTGTAGAGCATCTTTATAATCACCCAGTTACATTGTGACGTTTGATAGCACACAAGGTATTCCTCCGGTATTCGGGAGTTGCATAATCTCATAGTCAAAGGAATATGTATAAGTCATGAAGAAAGCAATAGAAATAAAACTTACAATCATTATGCTAAGCTAACGGATGGGTCTTGTCCATCACATCATTCTCCTAATGTTGTGATCCCGTTCATCAAATGACAACACATGTCTATGGTTAGGAAACTTAGCCATCTTTGATTAACGAGCTAGTCTAGTTGAGGCATACTAGGGACACTGTGTTTTGTCTATGTATCCACACATGTATCAAGTTTTCGGTTAATACAATTCTAGCATGAATAATAAACATTTATCATGATATAAGAAATATAAATAACAACTTTATTATTGCCTCTAGGGCACATTTCCTTCATCGGTCCACTGAGTTTAGCTACTCGGTCTCACCGAGATGGGTTAAATGTGTGTAACTGTTGGATTTTGTGTGGAGGCTATATATGTGAGAGAGCCATCAGAACGCTCCTACACTTCCACCATACATTTTTGAGAGAGAACCACCTACTCATGTGTTGAGATCAAGATATTCCAATCCTACCACAAGAATCTTGATTTCTAGCCTTCCCCAAGTTGCTTTCCACTCAAATCATCTTTCCACCATATACAAAATTGTGTGAGAGAGTTGCGTGTTGGGGTGACTATCATTTGAAGCACAAGATCAAGGAGTTCATCATCAACACACCATCTATTACCTTTTGGAGAGTGGTGTCTCCTAGATTGGTCAGGTGTCGCTTGGGTGCCTCTGTCAAGATGTGGAATTGAACCAAGAAATTTGTAAGGGCAAGGAGATCACCTACTTCGAGAAGATCTACCCAAGTGAGGCAAGTCCTTTGTGGATGATGGCCATGGTGGGATAGACAAGGTTTGCTTCTTCGTGGACCCTTCATGGGTGGAGCCCTCCGTGGACTCACACAGTCGTTACTCTTCGTGGGTTGAAGTCTCCATCAACGATGTACTATAGCACCACCTATTGGAAGCATGCCAAAAGTCTCCATGTCTTCATTGCATTTGCAAACTCCAATCCCACCCCTTTACTTACTTGCAATGCATGCTTTACTCTTTCCGCCGCATATACTCTTGTTATGCTTGCTTGAAATGTATTGTGAATGCTTAAACTGTTGGGGAATGCAGTAATTTCAAAAAAATTCCTACGCGCACGCAATATCATGGTGATGCATAGCAACGAGAGGAGAGAGTGTCTTCCACGTACCCTCGTAGACCGTTAAGCAGAAGCGTTATGACAACGCGGTTGATGTAGTCGTACGTCTTCACGATCGACTGAGCCTCGGTACCGAACGTACGGCACCTCCGTGTTCTGCACACGTTCAGCTCGGTGACGTCCCGCGATCTCACGATTCAATAGAGCTCGAGGGAGAGTTTCGTCAGCACGACGGCGTGGTGACGATGTCGATGAAGCTACCCTCGCAGGGCTTCTCCTAAGCACCGCTACAGTATGACCGAGGTGGATTATGGTGGAGGGGGCACCACACACGGCTGGGAGAGATCAATGATCAACTTGTGTGTTCTAGGGTGCCCCCTGCCCCCGTATATAAAGGAGCAAGGGGGAGGCCGGCCGGCCCTATAGGGCGCGCCAGGAGGAGGAGTCCTCCTCCTAGTAGGAGTAGGACTCCCCTCTTTCCTACTCCTACTAGGAGGGGGAAGGAAGGTGGAGAAGGAAAGGGGGGCGCCGCCCCCCTTCCTAGTCCAATTAGGACTAGAGGGGGAGGGGGCGCACGGCCTGCCCTGGCCGACCCCTCTCTCTCCACTAGGGCCCAACAAGGCCCATTAACCCCTGGGGGGTTCCGGTAACCCCTCCGTCACTCCGGTAAAATCCTGATTTCACCCGGAACTCTTCCGATGTCCAAATGTTGGCTTCCAATATATCAATCTTTATGTCTCGGCCATTTCAAGACTCCTTGTCATGTCCGTGATCATACTCGGGACTCCGAACTACCTTTGGTACATCAAAACATACGAACTCATAATACCAATTGTCACAGAACTTTAAGCGTGCGGACCCTACGGGTTCGAGAACTATGTAGACATGACCAAGACACGTCTCCGGTCAATAACCAATAGCGGAACATGGATCCTCATATTGGTTCCTACATATTCTACGAAGATCTTTATCGGTCAAACCGCATAACAACATACGTTGTTCCCTTTGTCATCGATATGTTACTTGCCCGAGATTCGATCGTCGGTATCTCAATACCTAGCTCAATCTCGTTACTGGCAAGTCTCTTTACTTGTTCTGTAATGCATCATCCCACAACTAGCTCATTAGTTGCATTGCTTGCAAGGCTTATAGTGATGTGCATTACCGAGAGGACCCAGAGATACCTCTCCGACAATCGGAGTAACAAATACTATTCTTGATCTATGCCAACTCAACAAGTACCATCGGAGACACCTGTAGAGCACCTTTATAATCACCCAGTTACATTGTGACGTTTGGTAGCACACAAAGTGTTCCTCCGGTAATTGGGAGTTGCATAATCTCATAGTCATAGGAACATGTATAAGTCATGAAGAAAGCAATATCAGTAAACTAAAACGATCAAGTGCTAAGCTAACAAAATGGGTCAAGTCAATCACATCATTCTACTAATGATGTGATCCCGTTAATCAAATGACAACTCATCTCTATGGCTAGGAAACTCAACCATCTTTCATCAACGAGCTAGTCAAGTAGAGGCATACTAGTGACACTATGTTTGTCTATGTATTCACGCATGTATTATGTTTCCGGTTAATACAATTCTAGCATGAATAATAAACATTTATCATGATATGAGGAAATAAATAATAACTTTATTATTGCCTCTAGGGCATATTTTCTTCAGTCTCCCACTCGCACTAGAGTCAATAATCTAGATTACACAGTAATGATTCTAACACCCATGGAGTCTTGGTGCTGATCATGTTTTGCTTGTGGAAGAGGCTTAGTCAACGGGTCTGCAACATTCAGATCCGTATGTATCTTGAATATCTCTATGTCTCCCACCTGGACTTGATACCAGATGGAATTGAAGTGTCTCTTGATGTACTTGGTTCTCTTGTGAAATCTGGATTCCTTTGCCAAGGCAATTGCACCTGTATTGTCACAAAAGATTTTCATTGCACCCGATGCACTAGGTATGACACCTAGATCGGATATGAACTCCTTCATCCAGACTCCTTCATTTGCTGCTTCTGAAGCAGCTATGTACTCTGCGTCACACGTAGATCCCGCCACGACGCTTTGTTTAGAACTGCACCAACTGACAGCTCCACCTTTCAATATAAACACGTATCCGGTTTGCGATTTAGAATCGTCCGGATCGGTGTCAAAGCTTTTATCGACGTAACCATTTACGACGAGCTCTTTGTCACCTCCATAAACGAGAAACATATCCGTAGTCATTTTCAGGTATTTCAGGATGTTCTTGACCGCTGTCCAGTGATCCACTCCTGGATTACATTGGTAGCTCCCTGCTAAACTAATAGCAAGGCACACATCAGGTCTGGTACACAACATTGCATACATGATAGAGCCTATGGCTGAAGCATAGGGAACACTTTTCATTTTCTCTCTATCTTCTGCAGTGGTCGGGCATTGAGTCTTACTCAACTTCACAGCTTGTAACACATGCAAGAACTTTTTCTTTGCTTGATCCATTTTGAACTTTTTCAAAACTTTATCAAGGTATGTGCTTTGTGAAAGTCCAACTAAGCTTCTTGATCTATCTCTATAGATCTTGATACCCAATATATAAGCAGCTTCTTCGAGATCTTTCATTAAAAAACTCTTATTCAAGTATCCTTTTATGCTATCCAGAAATTCTATGTCATTTCCAATCAGTAATATGTCATCCACATATAATATTAGAAATGCTATAGAGCTCCCACTCACTTTCTTGTAAATACAGACTTCTCCAAAAGTATGTATAAAACCATATGCTTTGATCACACTATCAAAACGTTTATTCCAACTGTGAGAGGCTTGCACCAGTCCATAAATGGATCACTGGAGCTTGCACACTTTGTTAGCTCCCTTTGGATCGACAAAACCTTCCGGTTGCATCATATACAACTCTTCTTCTAGAAATCCATTCAGGAATGCAGTTTTGACATCCATTTGCCAAATTTCATAATCATAAAATGCGGCAATTGCTAACATGATTCAGACAGACTTAAGCATCGCTACGAGTGAGAAAGTCTCATCGTTGTCAACTCCTTGAACTTATCGAAAACCTTTCGCAACAAGTCGAGCTTTGTAGACAATAACATTACCGCCAGCGTCAGTCTTCTTCTTGAAGATCCATTTATTCTCGATGGCTTGCCGATCATCGGGCAAGTCAACCAAAGTCCATACTTTGTTCTCATACATGGATCCCATCTCAGATTTCATGGCCTCAAGCCATTTTGCGGAATCTGGGCCCACCATCGCTTCTTCATAGTTCGTAGGTTCATCATGGTCAAGTAACATGACTTCCAGAACAGGATTACTGTACCACTCTAGTGTGGATCTTAGTCTGGTTGACCTACGAGGTTCAGTAGTAACTTGATCTGAAGTTTCATGATAATTATCATTAGCTTCCTCACTAATTGGTGTAGGTGTCACAAGAACCGGTTCCTGTGATGAACTACTTTCCAATAAGGGAGCAGGTACAGTTACCTCATCAAGTTCTACTTTCCTCCCACTCACTTCTTTCGAGAGAAACTCCTTTTCTAGAAAGGATCCATTCTTAGCAAAGAATGTCTTGCCTTCGGGTCTGTGATAGAATGTAACAGCCTGGTTTTTGGCCCTTTCCTTTTTCTTTTGATTTATTTGATTTTTGCTCTGTTTTTCTTTTTGGAGTGGTTCTGTGGCCTTGCCACCTGGGAAATCATCCTCATTCCCCCTCCCAAGTGGCTCATCATCCTAAAAACTTTTCCAAGATCATGTCAGTCCACTGCTTGACCAAACACTAATTTCTTTTTCTCAGGAATATTCCTTTTTCTATTCAAGGAATAACCCCGTCTGCCCTAGGTTGTGAAGCAACCCATATTTCTGTCCATAAAAAAATCCCAAATAATTCTCATAATTTCTTTGGGTCATAAGTTGCTCAAATATGCCCAAACTTTCCTGTCCTTGCCCAAGAATAATTCCCCAATAATTATTCTTCATTTCTGTCCAGAGGGGCACTTTGTGAAGGAAGTGCCACCTATCCTTTGCTGATTGCTATCAAATCTTTTGGGAATTCTCTTATGTCAAAATCATTGCCTCATGCCAAAATTCAACTTTATTTGCCTAGTCAATCTTCCTCAGCAATTTTTCAAACTTTCTATCAGATATAAGTCATTGTGAAGGAAGTACTAGATAAGGTTATCCAAATGAGTTTAAATTTTGTAAACTCCTTCATGTTCTCATATTAGCACACTCCTCCTAATTTCAGCTCCATACCTTGATCTATGTGAGCACATGACCAAATCTTTGCTTCTGGTAAAATTTTCAGGTTGTGAAGCAAGTGCATTTTATATTGCTTCAAAACCCCTAATAAATTACCAGATGGTTCTCCTACCAAAATAAATTCTCTCCACCAAATTTGGCACCATTTAACTTAGCCAATATTTCTCTAGAATTATTGCAAGATTCTGGTCAGTGAAGATAGCTGTGAAGGAAGTATCATTTTGGTGAATCCAATTGGCATGAAATTTTTACAGCATCATTGTATGACCAAAGCATCAAGACTTGCCAAAGTTGGGCTCAAGTTGATGCACCATGTGAATGCTTATTCATGTTCTTGTTTCTGGACCAATTTATGCAGTTGTTAAGCAACTGTAATGATCCTTGATCCAAACCCCTCCATAATTACCAGGACTATAGTCCTTCCTAACATAAATCTACCAGACAACTCATTTACCTCTAACCTCACCTCAGTTGATCACTGTTTCATGATCAAGTTTACAGCAGTAAACTTCAGATCTCACTTACCATTTCAACACGGAGTCTTTGACCGATCTACCAACGCAGTTGGAACCTACCCAGGAAGGACTAAACCCCAGACACCATTTGGGTGAAAGTGTGGCACTGTGTGCACCAGTGCGCGCGGTGACCACCACTTTGGCACACACTGGCCGCGCCCACAACGTCTTCTTGCTCGGGCCCCTTCTCTGTTCGGCGTCTCAGCGAGCACGGGCTTGTCTACCGTGTTCCCCGCGTCATCGCCGTCCTCCTGGAGCCATTTCCCCCTCCGTCCGCTTCTCTATCGGTGCTAGTCGCTGCGCACCCACGAGCGAGCTGTAGCCGACAAGGCTTTAATGGCATTCGGCAGCTTCTCCTCTGTGCCCCTCGGCCCCTCCTACCATGTGCTCTACTATTGCTCGTCCGCACCTCCCTCGTCGTGATCCTGCATCCTCCCATGATCGATGTCGTCGCCAGCGCGTGGCCGGATGCGAGCGGCGGCACCCGAGCCACGGCCACGCGTCCGCGGCCTCCCCTCCTCGCCCTGCCTATATATAGCCTACCCCGGTCTCGTTCGAGCTCACCACCAGCCTCACACCACTCCCCGGATCCCGCCCAGCCTCTCGCCCAAGCTCCAAAGCCCCTCCTCGTTGCTATAGGCCACCATGGCCACCGTAGTGCTCCGGCTAAATTCACCCGGAGTCGAGCCCCTCCCCTCCTTCTACCACCACCAGAGACCCACCTAGTCCCCCACGAACCTCCCCTGCATCTCTCCTTCTTCTCTGGTGGCCCCTTTCCGCAAGCTCACCGGCGCCCGAAGACCTCCGCCCGCCGGCCTCGAAGCAGCCAACGCTTCGGCCTTCCTAGCCAGCCGGAGATGGTCCGAGATGATGCGTCGTGCTCCGCTGAGCTCCTCCATGGCCGGATCTCCTCGGGAGATGGCCGGAGCTGCCGGAACATGCGCCGGCGCCGGCGCCTCTCCTCGGCTCTACGTGCGGTGTTGGGGGAGAAGAAGGAGGAGGCGGGAGAGAGAATCAACGCCCGCGGGACCCGCCCGTCAGCATCACCTAGCCCGGCCCAGTCTCTGCTGACTAGGATAAGTGGAAGTGTATTCCACAGGAATACGTATTCCCTTTCCAAAACCGTACTTTCGCTCTGCTTCGATCCTGTTTATGTTTTCTTAGTTGGAAAGCGTATTCGGCCAAAGGCCTGTTCTGTTTTTCCATCTAAGGGTCTGTTTGTGATGATTTCTTTATAGATAGGTCCCTAGCAGAAAAACCTTCATATCTTTTTGCCCACAACTCCAAATGAGGTGATTCTAAAGCCCACTTCTTTGTCTCGTCGAGCCCGTTCAGTTGATATCACTTTCATCATGTGTTAATATTCTTGAAATGACCTTTTTGCCCTTGCACGTAAACAGCCCCTCCAAGAGAGAACTGTTTCCGGCAAATCTTTCCGCGAGCTTCTCGCACTTTCTCCCGGTGCTTTCTTCCACCCCAGGCAAGCCACACCCTCCATTTGCATGATTGCAATGCAATGACATGGTTTATTTATTTAAACTTATTTAAAATATTGCTTTAGCTACATGTGATCTTGTTCATGGCATTTATCGGAGTATTATTTTGATCTTGTTATTGCCATGATATTGCTTCAAGTTCTAGGACTTATGTTTTGATGATTATGTGGATGACATGTGCCTTTGGATTCTTAGTGGCTATTATGATTATTTTCATGATGGTATCTAGTATTATTTTGGAGTATTACTGTGGATATCATGTTGCCTTTGGATTATTAGTGGCTAGTGTTAGTTTCATCATGATACTAGTTGATATTATGTTTTGGAGTATGATGATGGAGATGATGCTTGCATGTGGATCACAGTTGGATAGTTAGTTCTTGATATTTGAGTGGTAGTATTATCGTTCTTGGATTCATCATGATAGTAGTGTTATACTGTCCTCGGAGTATTTTGATATGGCGATATTAAGCTTTGGATTATTTGTTGGATATTGCTATGACTTGGATTATAGTTTGATAGTTGATATCGGTGTATCAGTTATCACAGTTATATTTTTGGGGATGAATTCTGTCATTAAGTTGGTCAGGTGCCACCGAACCGGGATTTCTCCAATGCAACCACATTTTCCTTTATGGGAAGGCCCTAATGCGATGCTATTGCCGTGTCTCTTGCCGATGCCTCCAACGAGGGAAGGTTATGGGCGCGCGCTACCCTGATCAAGTAGGCGGACATAAGCCTTGTGTGCCCGTAGTTGGATTTTGCGCGCTTTTGTCCTTGTTTGGGACCGTTTTTTGTTGCCATGACGGTGGCCGTTGGTGCCTTTGGTAGGCACGGGGCCACCCAGGACTGAACCCAAAGGGGGTGTTGGTCGGAGTGGCCGGGAGAGTGTCATGGCAGTATATCGGTTTTGTCGAAACGCCGTTGGTCCACCCGAATGGGAGTCCGAGGCCATGGGTTCCATGGTGTGGGTAAAGTGCGCTACCTCTGCAGAGTGTGTTTGTTTAAACTACCGATAGCCGCGTCCTCGGTCATGGGCATGGGTACGTACTAGGTCACACCGTTCGATCAACACTCACATGACAGAATGACTTACAGGTGATTTATATGTTGATACGTTGAGCAGTACAGATTGGTAGGATGTTGATGATGATGTTGGAGACCAAGTGTTGGTCATGGTAGTGATCGCCGGAAAGATCACCGTTTGAGACCAAGTGTTAGTCATGGTTGTGATGGCCGAAAAGATCACCGTTTGGTTACAAGGTAACCCGATCTAAGACCACGAGGTTGGTCCGTTTGTGATTCGTGAATGATCACCGTTTGGTTTTGATCACGAGGTGATCGAGATGGTATATTGCTTGGCCGGTTAGCCAAGAGAGATATGGTTATGGAGATCTGAGATGGTGATTTATCAGTATTGTATTAGTTTCATACCATGCTTAGTAGTTGCTTCATCATGGTAGTTGTTAATTATTTAACCTGTTAATGCTATGTTATTGTCTTGCCTTGATGTTTATGGTTGTTGTGAGCTTGCAAGTACATTCGATGTACTGACCTGGCATGTCATGCCAGATTGCAGGTGATGCCATGATTGCTTGATTGCTTGTCGAGGTTGCCGTGCGTGCGAACTAGATCGTGTCCCAGCCAGATTCCGTGCGGAGTGGAGTTCACCACCTTCGTCGTTGTTCCGCTGCTAGAAGTATTCCGCTGCTACGAGTTGTTCCGCTGCTAGAAGTATTCCGCTGCTACGAGTTGTTCCGCTGCTAGCATAGAGCAAGTGTAGTATCGCAGGCGTAGTGTCGCCGTGCTGATGTGCTTCTTTGTAACATCATACCCTTGTATTATTATTCTTGTAATAAGAGCTGATTTGTTCTATGTCAAGCAGTGCCGTATTCCAGAGACTTTTCCTTGATCTCTGGGCTGGAATACGGGGCGTTCCAGTTTCTCTGAGCTGGGGTGCCACATAGAAGGTGTAACCAACAGTCTCCTTTGGGTATCCTATGAAGACACATTTCTCCGATTTGGGTTCGAGCTTATCAGGTTGAAGCTTTTTCACATAAGCATCGCAGCCCCAAACTTTAAGAAACGACAACTTTGGTTTCTTGCCAAACCACAGTTCATAAGGCGTCGTCTCAACGGATTACGATGGTGCCCTATTTAACGTGAATGTAGCTGTCTCTAAAGCATAACCCCAAAATGATAGCGATAAATCATTAAGAGACGTCATAGATTACACCATATTCGGTAAAGTACGATTACGATGTTCGGATACACCATTACGCTGTGGTGTTCCGGGTGGCGTGAGTTGCGAAACTATTCTGCATTGTTTCAAATGTAGACCAAACTCGTAACTCAAATATTCTCCTCCATGATTAGATTGTAGAAACTTTATTTTCTTATTACAATGATTTTCCACTTCACTCTGAAATTCTTTGAACTTTTCAAATGTTTAAGATTTATGCTTCATTAAGTAGATATACCCATATCTGCTCAAATCATCTTTGAAGGTGAGAAAATAATGATACCTGCCGCGAGCCTCAGTATTCATCAAACCACGTACATCAGTATGTATGATTTCCAATAAATCTGTTGCTCGCTCCATTGTTCCGGAGAACGGCGTTTTAGTCATCTTTCCCATGAGGCATGGTTCACAAGTACCATGTGATTCATAATCAAGTGATTCCAGAAGTCCATCAGTATGGAGTTTCTTCATGCGCTTTACACCAATATGACCCAAATGGCAGTGCCACAAATAAGTTGCACTATCATTATCAGCTCTGCATCTTTTGTCTTCAACATTATGAATATATGTATCACTACTATCAAGATTCAACACAAATAGATCACTCTTCAAGGGTGCATGACCATAAAAGATATTACTCATATAAATAGAACATCCATTATTCTCATATTTAAATGAATAACTGTCTCGCATCAAACAAGATCCAGATATAATGTTCATGCTTAACGCTGGCACCAAATAACAATTATTCAGGTCTAAAACTAATCCCGAAGGTAGATGTAGAGGTAGCGTGCCGACGGCGATCACATCGACTTTGGAACCATTTCCCACGCGCATCGTCAACTCGTCCTTAGCCAGTCTTCGCTTAATCCGTAGTCCCTCTTTCGAGTTGCAAATATTAGCAACAGAACCAGTATCAAATACTCAGGTGCTACTGCGAGCTCTAGTAAGGTACACATCAATAACATGTATATCACATATACCTTTGTTCACCTTGCCATCCTTCTTATCCGCCAAATACTTGGGGCAGTTCCGCTTCCAGTGACCAGTCCTTTTGCAGTAGAAGCACTCAGTCTCAGGCTTAGGTCCAGACTTGGGTTTCTTCTCTTGAGCAGCAACTTATTTGCCATTCTTTTTAAAGTTCCCCTTTTTCTTCCCTTTACCCTTTTTCTTGAAACTGGTGGTCTTGTTGACCATCAACACTTGATGCTCCTTCTTGATTTCTACCTCTGTCGCCTTTAGCATTGCGAAGAGCTCGGGAATTGTCTTATTCATCCCTTCCATATTATAGTTCATCATGAAGCTCTTGTAGCTTGGTGGCAGTGATTGAAGAACTCTGTCAATGACACTAACAACAGGAAGATTAACTCCCAGTTGAGTCAAGTGGTTATGATACCCAAACATTCTGAGTATATGTTCACTGACAGAACTATTCTCCTCCATCTTGCAGCTGTAGAACTTATTGGAGACTTCATATCTCTCAATCTGGGACATTTGCTTGAAATAAACTTCAACTCCTGGAACATCGCATATGCTCCATGACGTTAAAAATGTCTTTGAAGTCCCGGTTCTAAGCCGTAAAGCATGGCACACTGAACTATGGAGTAGTCATCATCTTTACTCTGCCAGACGTTCTTAACGTCACCAGTAGCATCTGCAGCAGGCCTGGTACCTAGCGGTGCTTCTAGGATGTAATTCTTCTGTGCAGCAATGAGGATAATCCTCAAGTTACGGACCCAGTCCGTGTAATTGCTACCATCATCTTTCAACTTTGCTTTCTCAAGGAACACATTAAAATTCAACGGAACAACAACACGGGCCATCTATCTACAATAACATAGACAAGCAAAATACTATCAGGTACTAAGTTCATGATAAATTTAAGTTCAATTAATCATATTACTTAAGAACTCCCACTTAGATAGACATCCTCTAATCATCTAAGTGATCACATGATCCATATCAACTAAACCATAACCGATCATCATGTGAGATGGAGTAGTTTTCAATGGTGAACATCTCTATGTTGATCATATCTACTATATGAATCACGCTCGACCTTTCGGTCTCAGTGTTCCGAGGCCATATCTGCATATGCTAGGCTCGTCAAGTTTAACTGAGTATTCTGCGTGTGCAAAACTGTCTTACACTTGTTATAGATGAACGTTGAGCTTACAACACCCGATCATCACGTGGTGTCTCGGCACGACAAACTTTGGCAACGGTGCATACTCAGGGAGAACAATTTTTCCTTGAAATTTAGTGAGGGATCATCTTATAATGCTACCGTCAAACAAAGCAAAATAAGATGCATAAAGGATAAACATGACATGCAATCAATATAAGTGATATGATATGGCCATCATCATCTTGTGCCTTTGATCTCCATCTCCAAAGCACCGTCATGATCACCATCGTCACCGGCGCGACACCTTGATCTCCATCGTAGCATCGTTGTCGTCTCACCATCTATTGCTTTTACGACTATCGCTACCGCTTAGTGATAATGTAAAGCAATTACAGGGCGATTGCATTACATACAATAAAGCGACAACCATATGGCTCCTGCCAGTTGCCAATAACTCCATTACAAAACATGATCATCTCATACTATAAATATAGCATCATGTCCTGACCATATCACATCAAAACATGCCCTGCAAAAACAAGTTAGATGTCCTCTACTTTGTTGTTGCAAGTTTTACGTGGCTGCTACGGGCTGAGCAAGAACCGTTCTTACCTACGCATCAAAACCACAATGATAGTTCATCAAGTTAGTGTTGTTTTAACCTTCACAAGGACCAGGCGTAGCCACACTCGGTTCAACTAAAGTTGGAGAAACTGACACCCACCAGCCACCTGTGTGCAAAGCACGTGGTAGAACCAGTCTCGTGTAAGCGTACGCGTAATGTCGGTCTGAGACGCTTCATCCAACAATACCGCTGAACCAAAGTATGACATGCTGGTAAGCAGTATGACTTGTATCGCCCACAACTCACTTGTGTTCTACTCGTGCATATAACATCTACGCATAAACCTGGCTCGGATGCCACTGTTGGGGAACGTCGTAATTTCAAAAAAAAAATCCTACGCACATGCAAGATCATGGTGATGCATAGCCATGAGAGGAGAGAGTGTCGTCCATGTCCCTCGTAGACCGTTAAGCGGAAGCGTTATGACAACGTGGTTGATGTAGCCGTACGTCTTCATGATCGACCGATCCTCAGTATCGAACGTACGTTACCTCCACGTTCAGCACACATTCAGCTCGGTGACGTCCCGCAAACTCATGATCCATTAGAGCTCGAGGGAGAGTTTTGTCAGCATGACGGCGTGGTGACGATGTTGATGAAGCTACCGTCGCAGGGCTTCTCCTAAGAACCGCTACAGTATGACCAAGGTGGATTATGGTGGAGGGGGCACCGCACACGCCTGGGAGAGATCAATGATCAACTTGTGTGTTCTAGGGTGCCCCCTGCCCCCGTATATAAAGGAGCAAGGGGACAGGCCGGCCGGCCCTGTAGGGAGCGCCAGGAGGAGGAGTCCTCCTCCTACTAGGAGTAGGACTCCCCTCTTTCCTACTCCTACTAGGAGGGGGAAAGGAAGGGGGAGAAGGAGAAGGAAAGGGGGGCGCTGCCCCCTTCCTAGTCCAATTCGGACCAGAGGGGGGGGCGCACGGCCTGCCCTGGCCGGACCCTCTCTCTCTCCACTAGGGCCCAATAAGGCCCATTAAACCCTGGGGGGTTCCGGTAACCCCTCTGGCACTTCGGTAAAATCCTGATTTCACCTGGAACTCTTTCGATGTCCAAATGTAGGCTTCCAATATATCAATCTTTAAGTCTCGACCATTTTGAGACTCCTTGTCATGTCCGTGATCATATCCTGGACTCCGAACTACCTTCGGTACATCAAAACATATAAACTCATAATACCGATCTTCATAGAACTTTAAGCGTGCGGACCCTACGGGTTCGAGAACTATGTAGACATGACCGAGACACGTCTCCGGTCAATAAGCAATAGCGGAACCTGGATGCTCATATTGGTTCCTACATGTTCTACGAAGATCTTTATCGGTCAAACCGCATAACAACATACGTTGTTCCCTTTGTTATCAGTATGTTACTTGCCCGAGATTCGATCGTCGATATCTCAATACCTAGCTCAATCTCGTTATCGTAAATTCTCTTTACTCGTTCTGTAATGCATCATCCCGCAACTAGCTCATTAGTTGCATTTCTTGCAAGGCTTATAGTGATGTGCATTACCGAGAGGGCCCAGAGATACCTCTCCGACAATCGGAGTGACAAATCCTATTCTTGATCTATGCCAACTCAACAACTACCATCTATGCCAACTCAACAACTACAAATCGGAGTTAAATTCTACTAATGATGTGATCCTGTTAATCAAATGACAACTCATGTCTATGGCTAGGAAACTCAACCATCTTTGATCAACGAGCTAGTCAAGTAGAGGCATACTAGTGACACTATGTTTGTCTATGTATTCACACATGTATTATGTTTCCGGTTAATACAATTCTAGCACGAATAATAAACATTTATCCTGATATGATGAAATAAACAATAACTTTATTATTGCCTCTAGGGCATATTTCCTTCATAAACTTGTGCTAAAACTCAACCTTAACTTGAAGAATCTAAAAACTGCTACTTTTGCTTGTTAAGGGTCTAATCACCCCCTCTAGACCCCTCTTCTCGATCCTCTCAATATAACCCCACAGTATGACCCGCCCGTTTAGGGCCGGGTTATCCAGTGGTGACTCAAAGGATAGGTTATGGGCCGCAATGGCCAAGAAGCTGAGGGCCCAGAGGGCGACTCGTGGAGCGGGCCCACTTATGGCCCAATGTCTGGGACACCGACTCAACGAGGAGACAAAGGAAACTCCCTTACTTGCGAGTTAAGATAAGTAGGAGACAGACTAGGGCACGAGTTGTATTACGATCTGGACTCTATTGTAAGCCCAGGGCCTTGACCTGTATATAAAGGGGAGCCCCTGAGCCAAAAAGACTAAGTTACAAGCTCTCGTGTACTAGGATAGCCAAGTTGCACCCTTGTAATCGAGATCCCAAATCCCAAGCAATAATCAATCAAGAAGGAAGTAGGCTATTACGTCCACCGAGAGGGACCAAACCCGGGTAAACCCGTGTCTCTTGATCTCGATCAACCCCGTTCAAGCTACTACCTCGCATCGATGGCTTCACAACTTAATCCTTTCCCGAGGAGATCTACCGTGACAAAACCACAACATCGGGTCCGAAATTTACATCCTCTTCGGACTCTGGGAGGTAATCCTTGTCCGACCCGCCGTCGAAGGTGCCCATGTCTTCAAGGTTTTCCTCCGCGGGTGTTCCAGTGGGCCCGTTCTATTGGGTGCGTAAGGCTGGAATGTCCTCGCCTAGGTTCTCAACGGCTTCGCGGGCAGCACTGTTATCGGTGATGCCCGAGGTGCTAGTCATGCTTCTGCTTCTGTTGTGACCCTTGGATCGCCTTTTAGGGCGACGACGTTTAGTGGTTTTCATTGGGTTTCTCCTTAGACTTGTCTCTTGGAGTGTCGACCATGTAGACGTCATATGTAGACGTTGCGGCCCAATTCCCTGTATGGGGTATGGCTGCGGGTGGACTTGCTCCCGAGGTATCACAAACGTCTTCGTCCATGTTAGTGACCTCGTTAGAGCCATAGTCGAGTGCATTGGTCAAGTCTTCGACCATGGCGACTAGGTGAGTGGTGGGTGGGATAAAAATTTCTCGATCATCGGCTTTACATCCGATCTTATCATAGACGGCGGATGAGATTGTCTGGTTTTGGATTTGGTCCAACACCTCGCTTTATATGCGAGAGCTGCTTGGTGTCGAGGACTTGGCTGTAGGTCGAGCTGATCTGAAATAGTTTGTCTGGGCTCCTTGACGTGGCGCCGTCCTATTTCTCGTCTGGGGTTGATCCCTGGTCGGTAGGAGCGGTTACTACATCAATCACTGGTGACGCGAGCGGCGTTGCCGGATTCAAAGACAATCTCAGCTCAAGGAAAGCGTCCGGGGACCCAATGTTGAAGCCGGATGTAATGGTCACCGGGTCTATCTCCAAGATCGGCTCTGGGGGAGGGTGGATCCCATCGTAAGCCAACTGCAGGATTCTGGTGCTAGAGGGGTCGTACTGATCTGAGGTCCATCTCGAAAGGACCAGATCTCCTCAAGTGTCCGCGATGTACTCCGGGCTTTTGAATGTGATGACTTGGTTTGGAGTGAAGTTCTCCACACGACCTAGATGGTCGTATGGATCGGCATGCAGCACCATGCTGCCAAAGGCGAAAAGCTGGCCGGGAGTGAAGATGCCCCTGCAGCCAATGTTGCTATCAATCTGTAGACGAGCCATCAACTCTTGATGATCAAACAGTGAGCTCTCAATGAAAGCACCAATGTCGGTGTCAAAATCGGCAGACCTTAGGTAGGGGGGCGAGCTATTTGATCAGATCGATGGATAACAAAAGAAAGAACACACAATGTTTACCCAGGTTCGGACCCTCTTTACGGAGGTTAAACCCTACGTCCCGCTCTTGCTTATATTATGGATGTATCAAAGTACAGAGTTGATCTACCTTGAAATCATAAGTTGTGCTCTAAACCCTAGGTGTATGATGACGATGAATGTATAAACTTCCCTCTACGTACTAAACCCTCCGGTTTATATAGGCACTAGGGGTATCTAGGGTTACACATGGTCGGTTGCCATCTAGGGATTACATGCCAAATCTAATATATCTTACTGAAGTACACGCCAAGTCCCCGATTGCCACACATTGAAGGCCTCTGAGGTCCTTTCTCATTAATGGGCCGGTGGTCTGGCCCCTACATCGGTCCAGCCGGGCCATGGCCCCCTAGTCCAGGACACCGTCAAGGAGGCACAGACTTACGTTAGCGAGAGGCATTCGAAAGAGAAAAAAACACATTTTTTTACTTTCATGAGAAGCACAAATTTGCTTCTTGTGAAGGCATAGATTTGCTTCCACAAGAGGCATAGATTTGCTTCTCGTGGAGGCACATATTTGTCTTTGCGAAAGGCATGCCTCCCGGAAAAGAAAAAATACATTTTTTTTCTTCTGTGAGAGGCACATATTTGCATCTAGTGGATGCACAATTTTGCTTACATGAAAAGCACAACTATTCCTCTCGAAAAGGGAAAAAGTACAAAAAACATGCGTCTGACTATTTATTTCCTTTTGCCCTTTTTTCATAGAAAAGTTTCTTCAAAACCTATTAACATGGGATTTAGTTTCAAAAATCTAGGGCGTGAAATCAAAGGTGAAAACGATTCGGAATTGGATGCACGGTTCAAATAAAATGTTTTGAATAAACGAATCTACGAATAAAAGAAAAACTCATATGTTGCTATAAAGTGGCGCACATGCAGAGCATCACTTGTGAGCACCTAAAAAGATGGGAATGACCTTCGCACGGGGTACACATTAATTAGTGATCTCGAAGCGAGACAACATGACAGCTTGCTGAAGGCGGCTACCCGATTGGGTCGGCCCAATGCAGACATAGGCCTTCAACACTTTCCTTCTTTATTTTCTTTTCACTTTTTTTGTTTTAGCTTTTACTTTTTCTTATATTTCAAAATATTCTGAGTATGTCTACGGTTTATATACAAAAGTTGCAAATGTTGATCATGCATTAAAATAGTGTTAGGTGTGTATAGCAAAACAGTTTTTGACGTATACAAAAAATGTATTAAAAATGTACAATACATATGGAAAAAGTATAAATCAACAGATACTAGTCCCTCGATCCATATGAAATGATGCTGCTTTAGTATAACTTTGTACTAAAGCTCTAGTAAAACAACGTCAATTAAAATGGATCAGAGCGAGTATAAGTTTCTAATTTGTTTTAAATTCTAACGTCAATTAAAAATTCTAACATCATGCAATAAAAAAATTCTAAAATTGTTAAACAATGTACAATGCATATGGAAAAACAAGAAAGAAAAGAAAAACTAAAGTCTGCATATTTTTTTAAAAGCCTTAATCACCCATTAAACAAATTTAAATGTGTATATATTTTTTTTCGGGTGTTTACTAAAAAGGTACAATGTACATAAAAAAGTAGACATCACAATATAATTTTTTTCAGAAATGTTGATTATGTATTTGGAAAAAGTTAATCATGTATATTAAAAATGTTCGTGATATAAAAAAATGTAGAATGTGTATGGAAAAAGTAGGCATACAAAATATACCTAAAAAAATATTAACCATGAGTTTTGATAATTTTAAATGTGTTTATATAAAATGGTCCTGATGCATGCAAAAAATATATAATGTTTATAAAAAGTAGGCATAAAAAATATGTTTAAAAAACTGCTAATCATGTATTTCTTTTTTCTGAGGGTTACTTATCATGTATTTCTAATATGTTAAATGTGTATATAATAATCTTCCTGGTGTATACAAAAAATGCACAAAGAAAACCTGTAAAACCCAAAAAGGTTACACAAAAAAACCAGTAAAACAGAATATGAAAGAAGACATAAAAAAGAAATAAAAGAAAAACCGTTATGAACTGTGAAAGAAACAAAGATAAACGTTGAAAAATAGAGGACCGAAAAAAAGGAAAACCGTAGAAAAATAAATAAAAGAAAACGAAAAAGCAAAACTCAGGAGGAAACCATATGTAAAACGAGCGAGCAAGCAACAATGCTAACGGGCTAACCCAGACACACGACGTCTTCAGGCGATACGGATGGTAGTCTCGCTCTAGGCGTGATATAGCATTCGTAACCCGTCCGCTCTCTCGCCAGCTCTCTTCTCTATTGTTTTGCTTGCTTTTGCTGCTGTTGTTGCTCTTTTGGCTCAGGATTGATTGTTTTTAATTTTTAAAATATTGATTAAACAAAAATGTACATAAAATTGTAAAAATATTATTAAAGTTGAAAAGTATTCAAGAATGTTTTTGTATGTTGGAAAATAATAATTTTTTAAATATTCGTAAATTCAAATAAAAATGATGAAAGTAAAAACATGTTCATCAATTCTTAAAAACATTCATAATTATAAATTTTAAAACTTTGAATTGTTTTAAACAATATTCACAAATTAAAAATATACCCATGAATTAAGAAAACAAAAGGGAAGAGGAACAAAAAAGGGATAAAAGAAAAGAACCCAGCAAAAACGAGAAAAAGAAACATAGGAAAAAAAACAGGTTAGAAGCAAATATTACATCTGAGATAATTGGATGTTCAATAAGTATTTTGTATTCATTGGTTCCAAATTCAGCGATACTCAAGTCTCAAGTCAGAATCTGCACATGTCGTCTCACGCAATGTGCCCCTTAACCACCATCTAACAATGTATGAACGTAAATGCTGCCCTCGATCTTGTAGTATAGCATGGCAACGTGTCGGGCTATACAACGTGATGACTATCTAGTTGCAACATTGAGTAAATCAATAATTGACTAGAGCAACAAGAAGCAAAACTAGCAATCTCAATGGTTTGTGAGCTAGGTGGCCACTGTCGGTATCGTGACTAGTGGGTATCCACGAACCCGCCTGCACACGGGTCACAATAGCCCTCTTCCCGGGAAAGTCACCAAGCGACCACCCCGGCAAGACTAACTACTTCTCGTCTCCAAGATGCGGTGATATTAATTTGAAGAACACCTCCAAGCAGGTGATCGAGAAGAAATAATCAATCTTAACTTCTCCCTCACACCAACAAAAAGGTTGTAAACCTCATCAAGAGCACTTCAGGAGAAGAACCTTCGGAAACAACTCCATCGTCTCGGGAACGCGTATCATCCGCCTTGCCCTGAGAAGCAACAATGATTCTCCACCACACAAGCCCTGACAGCCCACTCACCATGGGCCGTGGAATAGCGGCGCTGCGCCCCGTTCGTTTAGCTTCTATTTGAAACTGCGGCATCCTCGATCGACAGACACAGATCGTCAGTGAGTGGAGGCTGGCCTGGGCGCGTGGTTGGCGGCGAGGGCGGAGCCGGAGAGCATCCACCCATGATTCCGAGGAACTCAGCGGCTGCTTGTCCCCGTCTTCTAATTAGGTGAGATTAATTGACTTATTTTGAGGTCACGGCAAGGGGAATTAGTCATCGGGGATGATTAGCACTTTGAGCTTAATCCTTTGCTTAGGGCTTTGTTTTAGATAGTTTATGTTAAAATTTCAAATTATTAAATTTGAGAGATGAGGAGATTTTTGGCACTGGAAATGTGAGTGGTGTGCAATTGAAAACATAAGTAGAGCCACAACCACCATCCCATATTGCCTAGTGAGATGGCTACAAGCTCTCTATTTTGAATATATTCATAAATAACAATACTTATTTTTTGTGAATTACAAATCCATTTTTGTCTTATAGTGTCTTCTAGGATATTTGAATGGTAATTCAGATAGTTATATTTCCGCCAGCAATATGACGAGTTTGGTTGCAAGCCTGGTTCTATAACTTAATGGTGTCAAGTCTCAACTTCATTTCGGCCTATGAAACTAAATAAATACTCCCTCCGTCTCAAAAAATGTCATTGGTTTAGTTCAAAATGTGCACTAATTAAGTACAAAATCACCGACACTTATTTTGAGATGGAGGGAGTATATATTATATAATGTCACTCTAAAATTACATTTGTATGATTTCTATGGTTATATTTTCACTGCTTCATTAATGTGGACTTGTGCATTGAAAGTTTGATGTTATGTATACGAACACCCGATTTTGGTTTGTAGATTAGACAGTTATGCTCAAATATGCGTAGGCTTCACAAAAGTTCTGGCTCCGCCACTGAGTGGCACGTAGGGAGGAGATCAGGTGGGAGAGTTGCTCTGCATGCGGTGACTCACCCGCTTTTACCATGACCCCACCACCTGCCACGGTCTGTGTCGCAGTAATAAGAGTAGTTACACCGCTGGCATAAAATGACAGGGGTTCGTTCCAGGGTGCAAGAGGAGAATGACACCTAACGAAGGCATTTAATGCATTTGTCCTAATTTGACAGAGTTAGGTATGATACACTGTAGCCATTGTGGTAACCCCTTGAGCTTTTATAAAAGGAGGGCCTGGCTACTATAATAAGGGTCGACACTTTGGAGAGCACACAACAAATAGAGAGTAATTTCCCTTCACTCAAAAGGTTGCATCTTGTACTTTTAGTTCTCTGTCCACCTCATATAAAGCAAACAACATGAGGAGGGTGTTAACTCTCGGTGTGCATTTAGTTCTCGTTCTCATTGTTGATCCGTATTCGCTGCGCCTCCCACCAAATCAGCGAAGGGGCTTTCCCGGCCCTTGGTGTCCTGTGGCACACAGCGACAACCACATTCTCTTCATTTGTTTAATCGCATCGCAAAACTTCATGACAAGAGTTGTAGATAATGCACCGCCTATGAGCTAGTGACTTCACACTGTGATCATTGATCGCGTGCAAGTTGTAGGGCGTGTCGTGATTTGTTTCATGAAACAAAGCATGCACCTTTTTCCAAAAGGCCGAGCCTCCTTGCCTCATGCCTACAAAGTCCATGACCTTTCACGCATCGCACAACTCATCCTCCATCACCGAGTACTCGCCATCATGCGTATGCTAAAAACAAGAAGTTTAACAAAAAAAGTTTAATGGCATTTGACCGAACACCTGCCGGGTGTGGTGTCCGTCACGGACGGCGTCGGCAGGGGGTGGAGGGTACCAGGCTACAGACAGATCCTAAGTGGATGACGATGTAGTGTAAGATGGGCATGTGCGTGGGTGGGTGTTGCAGACGCTCTGCAGTGCCTAGAGCCCGGAGAGGTATATTGGCCGTGCCGGACGAATAGAGTGTGGATGCAGATCAAGTGAAAGCAGGTACAGAGTGGAAGAAAAGTGATCCTGAAAGGTGATTTGAGTTAGCATGGGTGTCGGAGTCCTATGTGAGGCTCCGGACTTCTGCAAAGCTTCCCATTCTGCATCTGCTTCGCGAGAATTATGACAAGTGGACGCGCGAGGGCTCGTGTTGCAAATGCTCGGATACGAGCAAATCTAATGCGCCGACCCAAACGGACATGTGTTTTGTCCGTTTTTCGCCTGTTTGGATCGGCCAGGTGGACATGCGCGTCTGCATTTTTATATGGGTCGGCTTGAACGCTCAATAGGAGACGGACCCAAATTTGCCCGCATAGAAAAAACACGTCGCAGAAATAAACATAATTAAATATTAAGTGGTCGGTCAACCGCCGGCCAAAGTCCACTTAAACAAAATTAAACATTAATTTATAACATAAAAAAGTCTGCACTCGCACACTACCCTAGACATCCTCCGCCTTGCCCTTGCCCTTGACGTCGCCATCGTCGCTAGTGAGGTCGATGAAGACGGTGTTGGGGAATGCAGTATTTCAAAAAAATCCTACGATCACGCAAGATCTATCTAGGAGATGCATAGCAACGAGAGGGGAGAGTGTGTCTACGTACCCTCGTAGACCAAAAGCAAAGCGTTAAGAAACTCGGTTGATGTAGTCGAACGTCTTCGTGATCCAACCGATCAAGTACCGAACGCACGGCACCTCCGCGATCGGCACACGTTCAGCTCGATGACGTCCCTCGTACTCTTGATCCAGTTGAGGCCGAGGGAGAATTTCGTCAGCACGACGACGTGTTGATGGTGATGATTAAGTTACCGGCGCAGGGCTTCGCCTAAGCACTACGACGATATGACCGAGGTGTGTATCTGTGGAGGGGGGCAGCGCACACGGCTAAAACAATTGTCAACTTCTGTGTCTATGGGGTGCCCCCTCCCCGTATATAAAGGAGGGGAGGAGGGGGCAGGCCGGCCCTCATGGTGCGCCCCAAGGGGGGATTCCTACTCCTACAAGGAGTAGGTTTCCCCCTTTCCTAGTCCTAATAGGAGGGGGAAGGAAGGGGGAGAGGAGAAGAAGGAAAGGGGGGGCCCCTCCCAATTTGGATTGGGCTTGGGGGGAGGGCGCCCCCCACCTCTTGGCCGCCTCCTCCCGCTTCCACTAAAGTCCATGTAGGCCCATTAAGCTCCCGGGGGGTCCCGGTAACCCACCAGTACTCCGGTATATGCCTGAACTCATCCGAAACCATTCCGGTGTCCAAACATAACCTTCCAATATACCAATATTCATGTCTCGACCATTTTGAGAATCCTCGTCAGGTCCGTCATCACATCCGGGACTCTGAACCACCTTCGGTACATCAAAACACATAAACTCATAATACCGATCGTCATCGAACATTAAGCGTGCGAACCCTATGGGTTCGAGAACTATGTAGACATGACCGAGACTCTTCTCCGATCAATAACCACTAGCGGAACCTGGATGCTCATATTGGTTCCTACATATTCTACAAAGATCTTTATCGGTCAAACCGCATAACAACATATGTTGTTCCCTATGTCATCGGTATGTTACTTGCTCGAGATTCGATCGTCGGTATCATCATACCTAGTTCAATCTCGTTACCGGCAAGTCTCTTTACTCGTTTCATAATGCAACATCCTGCAACTAACTCATTAGTCACATTGCTTGCAAGGCTTATAGTGACGTGCATTACCGAGAGGGCATAGAGACACCTCTCTGACAATCAGAGTGACAAATCCTAATCTCGATCTATGCCAACTCAACAAACAACATCGGAGACACATGTAGAGCATCTTTATAATCACCAAGTTACGTTGTGACGTTTGATAGCACACTAAGTGTTCCTCCGGTAATCAAGAGTTGCATAATCTCATAGTCATAGGAACATGTGTAACTTATGGAGAAAGCAATAGCAATAAACTAAACGATCATAATGCTAAGCTAACGTATGGGTCAAGTCAATCACATCATTCTCTAATGATGTGATCCCGTTTATCAAATGACAACTCATATCTATGGTTAGGAAACTTTAACCATCTTTGATTAACGAGCTAGTCAAGTAGAGGCATACTGGTGACACTCTGTTTGTCTATGTCTTCACACATGTACTAAGTTTCCGGTTAATACAATTCTAGCATGAATAATAAACATTTATCATGATATAAGGAAATATAAATAACAACTTTATTATTGCCTCTAGGGCATATTTCCTTCAGTCTCCCACTTGCACTAGAGTCAATAATCTAGATTACATTGTAATGATTCTAACACCCATGGAGTCTTGGTGCTGATCATGTTTTGCTCCTGAGAGAGGATTAGTCAATGGGTCTGCAAAATTCAGATCCGTATGTATCGTGCAAATCTCTATGTCTCCCTCCTTGAGTTTATCGCGGATGGAATTGAAGTGCCTCTTGATGTGCTTGGTTCTCTTGTGAAATTTGGATTCCTTTGCCAAGGCAATTGCACCAGTATTGTCACATAAGATTTTCATTGCACCCGATGAACTAGGTATGACACCTAGATCGGATATGAATTCCTTCATCCAGACTCCTTCATTTGCTGCTTCCGAAGAAGCTATGTATTCCGCTTCGCACGTAGATCCTGCCACGACGTTCTGCTTAGAACTGCACCAACTGACAGCTCCACCATTCAATAAAAATACGTATCCGATTTGTGACTTAGAGTCATCCGGATCAGTGTCAAAGCTTGCGTCGATGTAACCGTTTATGACGAGCTCTTTGTCACCTCCATAAACGAGAAACATATCCTAGCCCTTTTCAGGTATTTTAGGATGTTCATGACCGCTGTCTAGTGATCCACTCCTGGATTACTTTGGTACCTCCCTACTAAACTAATAGCAAGGCACACATCAGGTCTCGCACACAATATTGCATACAAGATAGAACCTATGGCTGAAGCATAGGGAATGACTTTCAGTTTCTCTCTATCTTCTATAGTGGTCGGGCATTGAGTCTGACTCAACTTCACACCTTGTAACACGGGAAAGAACTCTTTGTTTCCTTGATCCATTTTGAACTTCTTACAAACTTTATTAAGGCGTGTGCTTTGGGAAAGTCCAATTAAACGTCTTGATCTATCTCTATAGATCTTGATTCCCAATATATAAGCAGCTTCACCGAGGTCTTTCATTGAAAAATTCTTATTCAAGTATCCTTTTATGCTATTCAGAAATTCAGTATAATTTCCAATCAACAATATGTCATCCACATATAATATCAGAAATGCTACAGAGCTCCCACTCACTTTCTTGTAATTACAGGCTTCTCCAAAAGTCAGTATAAAACCATATGATTTGATCACTGTATCAAAGCGTATATTCCAACTCCGAGATGCTTGTACCAGTCCATAAATGGATCGCTGGAGCTTACAGACTTTGTCAGCATCTTTTGGATTGACAAAACCTTCTGGTTGCATCATATACAACTCTTGTTTAAGATATCCATTAAGGAATGCAGTTTTGACATCCATTTGCCAAATTTCATAATCATAAAATGTGGCAATTGCTAACATGATTCGGACGGACTTAAGGATCGCTAGGGTGAGAAGGTCTCATCGTAGTCAACTCCTTGAACTTATCGAAAACCTTTTGCAACAAGTCGAGCTTTGTAGACAGTAACATTACTGTCAGCGCCAATCTTCTTCTTGAAGATCCATTTATTCTCTATGGCTTGCTGATCGTCGGGTAAGTCAACCAAAGTCCACACTATGTTCTCATACATGGATCCCATCTTAGATTTCATGGCCTGCTACCTCTTGAGCACTGCGTTGGTTTTCCCTTGAAGAGGAAAGGGTGATGCAGCAAAGTAGCATAAGTATTTCCCTCAGTTTTTGAGAACCAAGGTATCAATCCAGTAGGAGGCCACACATGAGTCCCTCGCACCTACAAAAACAAACAAAATCCTCACAACCAATGCAATAAAGGGGTTGTCAATCCCTTCACGGTCACTTACGAAAGTGAGATCTGATAGATATGATAAGATAATATTTTTGGTATTTTTATGATAAAGATGCAAAGTAAAGAAAGCAAAATAAACGGAAAAGGAAATAGCTTGTTGACGAAAGATTAATATGATGGAAAATAGACCCGGGGGCCATAGGTTTCACTAGTGGCTTCTCTCGAGAGCATAAGTATTATGGTGGGTAAACAAATTACTGTTGAGCAATTGACAGAATTGAGCATAGTTATGAGAATATATAGGTATGATCATGTATATAGGCATCACGTCTGAGACAAGTAGACCGACTCCCGCTCGCATTGTCGGCGTCCTGGGAACAGGGGTCCCCAAGCTTGCCTGCCTGCAGCCCGTGGCGTGGCTAAGCCAGCAGGCCATACAACCCATCTTCATCAACAAGGCATCCAAGACCCTCGCGAGGGGCCAAGCCTCGTGAGGCGGACGACACAAGACTTCCTTTGGAGTGGCCTAGTCGGGCAGGCTCACAAGGAGTGGAGATGTCAAGGTGAGGCAAACCTCACGAGGCTCTCGTGACGTGAGCCATGACGATCAACACCAGGCAGGCGCCAGCGCGCGCAACGTCCTTGTTTCCTCTTTGGTGCTAAGAAGACCAGCGCAGGCAAGGAGTACTGAGGCATCAGGCAAAGGTTGCCATTTTGGTGCAACAAGACCAAGACCAGAAGGACGGCAAGACGGAGGTCATCGTGGAGCCCAAGACGGCGTCACCACCAGAGCCTTTGGCAGGCGAAGACCACTTTTGTCAGGATGGCTTGTACTAGTTGTCCCCCTTCAAATTAGCCCGCCGTTGTTGGCCCCCTTCCCGCTCAATATTTGGGAAGAGGACCATCGCCTATATAAGTAGAGTTAGCCACCACCAGAGAGGAGGGATGACAGAGAGATAGAGAGAGAGGGGGGGGGGGTGAGGAGATCATCCCCACACACACAAGTTAGCCAAGCACGAGAACACCTCACCCTCAGGAGGTTGTTCTTCCCCTTGTATTGTTCATCATCATCCCAAGAGGCAATCCCCCACCACCACACTGGAGTAGGGTATTACACCACAACGGTGGCCCGAACCAGTATAAATCTTGTGTCTTTCCGTGTTGCGAGTTCGTCCGCGAGATTTTAGTGAGCTAGGGCGTAGATTGGTGGGAGGAAAAGACTTCACGCGCACCCCAGTGTTCGAACCTTAAGGGTTTGTCGGAACCCCCACTCTGACATTTGGTGCGCCAGGTAGCGGTGCACCGGAGCTTCTTCTCCGACAATCGACTTGCAAACGCTCCGTGGCCGCGATGTCCGACGACCCAAGAGCTGACTCCGACCACTGGGCAGCCTGGCCAGCCCGGTCGGCACCGCTCGCCTATGAAGACCTCAACCCCGCGCTCCAGGCGGCACGAGCGCCATCCAATCCGGCAGGGCACGGGTGACGTGGCGGGGCGTCATCTACCCTCACTCCATGGCAAGTGCGGGCCGCTGCCAAAGCAGCAAGCCACGCCGCGGCGACGGCGCCGCACTCATGGAGGGAACAAGCAAACACGTGGGCAACACTCACCGTGGCAAGGGAGCTGCTGCAGTGCCGGCTTATGGAAAGCGGCCGGGACACACTGCTGGAACGCGCCGCCGAGCTGCTGGACGCGGCGGCCTCGGGAGCCCCACCCTTCTGCCATCAGCTTCCTCCTCAGGCCGCTATAGGGATTCTTGGTGGGCCACGCCGCCACCATGCACCATCAAGCGCGCCAGGGGGATTCGTAAACACCAGCATGGCCGGCGGCCCTGGGGACTCTACCACCCCCATACCGCCCGCAACAAGCATGGGCACAAGCCTCGCCTTCCATGGCCCAAGTGGGATGCCACGCTATCATCGCCAGGACGTCACTCTAGGCCGGGCGACATGGAGTGTGGGGCACCAGGGCGAGGTGTTCGGGGTAACAGCCCTAGAAGTCTATGTGCCCCGCATGACGGACCAGGAGTACACATCGGAGGACGTCCCCTGCTCGTTCGTTGGAGAAGATTGGGAAGAAGGGATGCTAGGAGTCGAAGCCTTCCAGGAGCTGTCGGGGAACCACCATGACCGCGTGTGCGACGACCACTACATGATACCCCTAATCCCTCAGGAGCAAGCTTACGCCAACCATGAGTCACAGGAGGAGCAGGTCACCGCAGCGGCAGGCGGCCCCAACTTGACGGCCCCCCTGGCAGCGGGAGGATCGCGTTGGGGACTGCAGGAGAGGGGTCGGGAGCCAGGCCCCTCCCCAAGGCGTTCGAAACTGGGGGACACCTGGAGGTAGGCCCTCTGCCAGGGAGGCTTCGACGACCCTTCCCCTGATAGAGGACCCGTGGTCACCAAGGGAACCGCTGGCGTCCCCTTTCCCTCTTTTGTGTCGTCCTGGTGACCGGTCGGCTCAAAGGAGGTTGAGGGTGGCGCAAGGCGGGGCCCTCGTCTAGCGATATGAAGCAAGGCCGGTACCTGTGAAGAAGGCCCAGTGCCTATGAAGCTCGCCGCTCTTGACACTCTCACGTAATAATGAGTTGGGGCTGTACACGCCCCGGAGTCTCAGGAGCGCCCGCCTCAGGCCCTGGGGCTCCCTCCCACGCCTAGTGGCAGCACTTAGCTCCGCGCTGGTGAGAAGACTTGAAGACCTGAAGACTTGACTAGGTGCCGGACGCGGCCTTTTGCTTTGGATCTCTCTTTCTGTGGCTTTGCTTTCTGGATCAAGATTTAAGTTGAAGCTGAATTTTTATCGATGCGCGCGGGGGGTGCCTTTTCTCGTTCGAGTCATTTCTCGCCTTCTGGATCTCGTTTGGTTTGGGACTCATGTCATTCGCCTTTCCCTCGCAAGCTCCTCGCAAGACGGACCGCACAAAGCGCGCGCTCGTCAAGCACGCGCCAGCGCTGCGGCTGGCGCTCACCTCTTGAGGGCCCCCCTCAGATGGGGCGATAAGCTCCACAGGATTCTCAGAAGCTCGTCGCTTCACAACCCAGCCCAGAGCTGGCCCTGACTAAGGTAAACCACGACGGGAAGCTCGCCCCCGGCTTCACGAGTTCACGAGGACACATACCCACATCGCATACGAAAGTAAAAACTACAATTTGCTTACATGAGGGGCTCCCCCTCTCAAAATGCTCTTACAAGTCTTCCAAGGGCCATGCCCAAGTTTTGCGTGCAGGATGAAACAATAGGAGAACATGGGATCAGCCAGAAATATCACTCGCTACATCACCCGCGGACGCGTCACTCGCGTTGTCGTCATCTTTGTCGGTATCGTCGCCGCTGTTGGCAACACCCCCATCGCCGTCATCGACCACGTCGCCTTTGTCTGCGACGACCACCACCGCATCATCCTCCGAGGTGAAGGCCCTGACCAATGCGTCCACATTGTCCTCTACCCAACGCACCAGGTCGCCCCGGACGGCCGTAGGTACGGGAGCAATGGCGGCGTCAAAATCGAAGTTGGAGTTGGCATTTAGAAGGTGGCTTAAGACACGGGAGAAGGCGCGCTGAAGCAGGCCACTTCCCCTCTCCACCACAAGCTGGCGAGCTCTCACGGATCGAGCCTCTAGGCGCGTCACCACCTCGGTGAAGGTCACACTACAAAAAATACACTTCCGTGATGATACGTGTTTGTCACAATAGGTCGCTTTTTTTGTCATGCATGTACATCCATGACAAATTTATGACAGAATCAAGATAGTCATACCTGTGTTGTCGTAGAAGTGTTCCATGAATTACCAAAATTATCATCACGAAAGTGTCCACTTCCATGATGATAAATCACGCATCACAGAAGTGCTTTCGTCAAGGGTGACCGACACGTGGCATCCACCGTAACGGAACGCCGTTAAGCTATCGGGTTGGGTTTTGGATCCGATAACCCGTTAACAGCCCCGACCAATGGGGATTTTCCACATGTAAAATCATCATTGGCTAGAGGAAACACGTGTCGGCTCATCGTCGGGACAGATGTCATCCACTCACTGGACAGAAGGCGCCTATGATACGTCGACACGTGGCACGGCCCAACAAGTTTAAATGGGCCAGCCCAACTAAAGGCCCAGAAGATTTTGCGGACCATAATGGGCCGGCCCAGCTAAAGGCCCACGAGATTTTGCGGACCATAATGGGCTGGCCCAGCTAAAGGCCCACAAGATTTCGCGGACCATAATGGGCCGGCCCAGGTACAAGCCCACAAGATTTTTGTGTGCCATAATAGGCCAGCCCAGGTAAAGGCCCACAAAATTCTTGCGGATCATAATGGGCCGACCCAGCTAAAGGCCCACGAGATTTCACCGACATTAATGGGCCGGCCCAGCTGTAGGCCCACAAGATTTTGAGGACCCTAGTAGGTCGGCCCGTTAACTGGTTGCCATGTTTTGGGCCAAATGCCGGCCCATATTTGATACGGTCTATTAATGGCCTGCCACGCTCCGGGCCTAATAGTGGCCCATATGAGATCCGACCCGTTAAAAGCCTACCATGTTCTGGGCCAAATTACGACCCAGACCAGGTCCGACCCTTTAAGAGGTTTTGGGCCTAATTATGGCCCATATCAAATTTGGCCCGTCAACTGGATACTATGCTTTTGGGCCCACTTGCTAAAGGCCCACTTAGTAATTCGGCCTGATATTAGTTTTGGCCTGTTAAGGGCCCGTTTAACATTTCGGCCCTATATTAATTTCAGCCTGTTAAAAGCACGTCATATAGTTGGGCCTAACTACGACCCGTTTGCATCCGGCCTGCTTGCAGCCGATATCTGATTGGGCCAAAGAAGGACCGAGAAAATTTTTCGGCCTGTTAAAAGCCTGTGATTCGATTCGCACAATCATGGGTCAGGGTTCATTTCGGGCTGCTGCTGGCCCGTGAGCTGATCGGCATGTTTCAGGCCCAACCTACATCATGATTGCATGACGGCCCGATTATGTACCGTAATTTTACGGTTTTGCCGGTTTACTGCGAAGACAGGATATATATATATACAGTAAAATAACTGCAGCATCCTGAGTAAGAAAAAACCTATACTATACAATAAAGAAATTACGGCATATTACATCCACTGGGCATCAAAGTTTGCCACTATGATAATAAAGCACCAGCAGACAGCAAATTACACACACTGGGCATCAAAGATCGCCCACCAGTGCAAATAAACACGCCGACAAAATAATATACAAAACCGACAGCACTTCAATAGAGTTCAAGAAAGGCTAGACCTGCTAGGGAGCTGCAGCGCAAGCAGCTGAGCAAGATGATGAGACTGCGCTTGTTCAACACTTATATCTTCCTCACTCTGAAAGATAAACAAGCAGACATATGACAGGTTTTGCACATAAAAGTATCAGTGCTGACAATTCATCACATTTCTTACTGACAAATAAAGTGACACAGTTTAAATTTGCATTAACACAATATGGTATTGTTCAGGTCAAGACATGGCAGGAAATGACATTGTGAACGAGTTGGCAGCTTCACGACACCACTGGATTACAGATCAAGAACTCATAAGTATCAATGGTTAGTGTTCTGTCAATTTATACCATTTCAGATTGGCAAATAAAAAGACGGTTTAAATAATAGTAGAATGATATGACATTTTTCATAGTTAAGACACTGCAGAATATGACATTGTGCTGTAGTGGGTAGGTTCACCACACCATTGGATTACAGATGAAGAACAGAAGCATACATGCAGTGCAAAAGAAGATCACTTGCTCTGTATAGTTTAATTTACATGGTATGAAGAAGGAACTTGGTTGTACAACTGAAAACTTAAATTGAGAAAGGACGAACTTTTGTTTATGAACTACATATAATAAACTTTAAACAAGCAATTTGATGCAAACACCAAAAATAAATAGTTGTTGCAGTCATGCCTAACCAAATATGTACAACAAAGTTTGAAGGCTTGAGATGGACAAACTTACATTATTGGTGAAGACAGGCTCTATAAAGGCCTTGTCCATGCTGATGGGGGGGGGCAATTCAAGAAGTTTACCATAGAATCTTCTTCAAAAGCATTGCCTTTATTCTACATTTTGTTAAGAGTAAATATAGATGTGATAATATACGAAAAAATGGAGAATATTTAAGATAAGATGAAGAGTGATGCTACATAACCAAGTAGCTATAAATGTAAGTTCAATGATACAGGCAAAAGGTACAACCAAGAGCAATGCACAGCTAAACTTCTTTAGTACCAACCTTATGGTAAGAGTAAATATAGATCTGATGTGTAGAAAATGGAGGGCAAAGGAAAATAAGCTGCAGAGTGATGGTACATGAACAACTACCTGTCATTATAAGTACACTGATAAAGGACAGCATGTACTTACAAGAACAATGCAGAGCTAAAAAACATTGGCATTGGATATATTCTACACTAATGTAACCATTCATACAGATCAGATAATTTGGAGCGAACAATTGATAAGCAAGCTATCATGCATACTGCTGTCACATAATGAACCAGGTATGTATGCAAGTACAGTGATACAGGACAACATGTACTAACAAGAGCAAAGCAGCGGGCATCATATTTGAGATATCCCGCCGTTCTTGTCAAACCGGAATTCTTCTTCGAGCAGATTTCCTCTAAAAAGATCCGTAAGGCACATGCGGAAAAGTAGAAGTTCAAATTGTCATGTGATTTCATAGACAGTACCTCATCCTGGGAACGAGACCAGTGCATAATAAGGTTTTTCCATTCAATGTCTTCTAAATTTAGCACAGGAGACTTCACTAGGAATTCATTTATAGACTTGCCATCAAAGTGTGATTTCCTCAGGTAACACCGATACTGCTGCAATGCTTCCTTGAAAAGCACAAGCAAGCTTTGCTCGTCATGACTATCCAGATTGACCCTCACCTAGTTACAACAATGTAATGTAAATCTTTGATGTGTTCAATCAGCAGAAAACATGAAAATAATAGCCATGAATAATAGCACTTACACGTAAGTTGGACAGGAAGATGTGAAAATGGTGTTTGTCTTCACAATAATCTTCCCATGATGGGAATATATGCATGTAGTCCCTAACAACATTGAGAGCATTGTCTTTTAAATTGGGAATAAATGGAATTGGGTTTCAATCTACATGAATTGGCCGTCTCTGCAGTTGGGATAGGTCTTCGGCCGGTGGACTTGATGTACTTTTTGCTGGAGTGGGATTTTTCTATGGTACAGCTAGTGCTATGGTAAATCAAATCGGTATACCTTTTGCTGGAGTGTAGGTCCTGTGTGGTGGGGCTAGTGGTGTGGCCAGTGAAGTATGGGTACAGTCTGCTGGAGTCGGTCCTACGTTTTGTGTCACTGGTTGTACAACCAATATAAGTGGGGTGCTGTCTAATTTCTCCGGCACCACCACATTTTTCAAGGACTTTTGCTGGTGCTCCTTCAGGTTCGGCAATCACCCTCTTCCTTTTTGATGTCTGATGCACAAGAACAACATTTGAGTGAAAAAACATGGTATGATGACAGATGGAATATGTATTGATAATGGATGGGCATGGCATCTCGACATATATGATGAGTAAACTAAGCAGATGGAGGTGCAACAAAGTAGAAGAAATGCAAGACAACATATGCAAGATACCCGCAATCAATAAAACATTGCCAAATTAGAACAGGCACCTTTATGGGTGAACAGGACAGGCCATCTGCCTTTGACTCCTCGAGGTTAGAATAGTCATTAGGATGATATTCTGAACAAGAATCAACAGGTGGGGATCGTATGAGTTTCATTGCATCCAGAATGGCACTCAATGCCTTGGTGCCAATTTTGTAAGTCATTGCAGTGTTGTAACACCCTCGATGCGACTATATCTCCCACGTGTCGAGGCATGACTTAGAGGCATAATCGCATTGAAGGCATATGTCGCAAGTAAGGCAATCTTCACAACATCCCATGTAATATAAATAATAAAGGGGAGATAACATAGTTGGCTTACACTCGCCACGTCAATCAAGTACATAAAATAGCATTACATCATTCAAACACTCATGGCCCGGCTACAGCGCCAAAATAAAAGATAACCCAACATGCGACACGGTCCCGATCACCCCCAACTGGGCACCACTACTGATCGTCAGGGAAAGACACATAGTATCGTTGAGAGTCCTCGTCGAACTCCCACTTGAGCTCAAGCGCGTCACCAGGAGCGGAATCATCAGGCCCTGCATCTGGGGTAATAGTAATCTGTGAGCCACAGGGACTCAGCAATCTCGCACCCTCGCGATCAAGACTATTTAAGCTTATAGGTAAGGCAAGGTAAATGTGGGTGGAGCTGCAGCAAGCGACTAGCATATATGATGGCTAACCTGTTCGCAAAATAGAGCGAGAAGAGGAGGCAAAGCGCGAGCGAGAAGCTAGAGAGCAACCTACGCAAACATTACTCCAACACCGTGTCCACTTCCCGGACTCCGCCGAGAAGAGGCCATCACGGTAACTCACACTGTTGATTCATTTTAATTAAGTTAAGGTTCAAGTTATCTACAACCGGACATTAACAAATTTCCATCTGCCCATAACCGCGGGCACGGCTTTCGAAAGTTCAAATCCCTGCACGGGAGTCCCAACTTATCCCATGACAAGCTCTCATGGTCAACAAAGGAATAGACCTCCTCCCGAGACGTTCCGATCAGACTCGGTATCTCGGTTCTTCAAGACACTTCGACAGGTTAAAACAAGTCCAGCAACACTGCCGGAATGTGCCGACAAATCCCGATAGGAGCTGCACATATCTCGTTCTCAGGGCACACTTAGATGAACACTACATACAACTAAAACCAACCCTCGAGTTGCCCCGAGGTGGCGCTGCAAGTGGCTCTATTTGGACCAACACTCAGAGGAGCACTGGCCCGGGGGGGTTTAAATAAGATGACCCTCGGGCTCCTGAAACCCAAGGGAAAAAGAGGCTAGGTGGCAAATGGTAAAACCAAGGTTGGGCATTGCTGGAAAAGCATTAATCAAGGTGAACTATCAAGGGGTTCCCATTATAACCCAACCGCGTAAGGAACGCAAAAATCCGGGAACATAACACCGATATGATGGAAACTAGGGCGGCAAGAGTGGAACAAAACACTAGGCGAGAGGCTGAGCCTTCCACCCTTTACCAAGTATATAAATGCATTAAGATAACATGGCAATATAATGATATCCCAACAAGTAAATAAATGTTCCAACAAGGAACGGTCTCCAATCTTCACCTGCAACTAGCAACGCTATAAGAGGGGCTGAGCAAAGCGGTAACATAGCCAAACAACGGTTTGCTAGGACATGGTGGGTTAGAGTTTTGACATGGCAATTTGGGAGGCTTGAAAGCAAGTGGTAGGCATCGTAGCATTGGCATAGCAAAAGAGCGAGCATCTAGCAAAGCAAAGATAGTAGTGATTTCGAGGGTATAATCATCTTGCCTGCAAAGTTGTCAGAGTTGACTGGATCCTCGAAAGCAAACTCAACGGGCTCCTTGTTAGCGAACTCGTCTCCCGGCTCTACCCAAACAAGACAAACAAGCAAACTGAACACAATCAACCACGTGCAAAGCTCAATCAATATGATGCAAAGATGGTATGCTATGCGGGATGCGATGCGGGATGCATATGCAAGATTTGACAAGGGATGCATGAACCTGGCCTCAACTTGGGAATCCAAGTGTTCCACTAGAAATATGAGATGAAATAGCTTGAAAACGATATAAAGAACGCCGGAATCGGAGTTACGGTTTGGAAATGGCAAGCGATTCAAATATGGCCACGTTCTGCGATTTACAGCAAGTAGCCATCTAAATGCAACAAGATGAACATGCTACATCACCCAAACATGGCATCAAAATACATGGCAGGGGTGCATTCAAGATGCTTAACAAAAGTCTAGCACTGAGCTACGGCCAATTCATCCATTAACAGGTTCAAACAAGCATGGCAAAAATGCATATGACGAACAGATTTCAGACTTGGTGAAATTAACACTTGTCTGGAATTTCAGATCAGGTAGCACACTTCGGAGCAACAAAACTACATGCTACAGGACCTGAACATGGCAAATTAAAACATGGCATGGAGCTACTCAAAAAGCTTAACAAAAGTCCCTTAGTGACCTTGAGCCAAAAGGGATCAGAAAACACATTTACAAGCATGTGAACATAGCAAAAGCATAATCAGTTTTCAAACTTAGTGAAAACTGGCACATGCTGAAAACAGATATCAAGTAGGCATGTTTACGAGCTCGATGCACTCAGTACGGAGCAAGTCATGATAATCTAAGCATACACCCATCAAGAATACACGGAATGCAAGCTAGACATGGCAAGAACAATAGCATAGCATGCACGGATCAACTACAACATCCTCGGCAAAATTGCTAACAAGTAGACAATCTGCCCAGATTCACGAAGTAGCAAAAGTAGAGCTCGATTGACTCAAGCTAGGGTGCTCCATAATTGCAAACAAAGACATGGATGGATAGAGCACTACAAGATTAACAAAACATCCTCACTGATCATCCTCAAAAGAGGCACGGATCACTAGGAAACAACATGAACATATGGCCATATGAGATAAACAGCTCAAGGACTTAGTGGAAAAGCTAAGTCCCTGAAATCAGAATTACCAAGTGCCTCACTTTGCATGCTTGTGCTAGTCACCACACACATCACAAAAATACATGGGTTGCACCTCTGGAAATATGGCAAAACCCTTGACAAAACATATGTAGAGATCGTGGGCATGTCATGCACACAAAAATCATGGCAAAAATGACAAATATCTAAATGGAGTAGCAGATCTGACAATTATCTCAAGTAGCACTATTCTAACAGCATTTCGGGCATCGAGATGAACTCAAATGAAAATGATGCAATGGAATGAAATGATGTGCTCTCTGAGACGAACAATTTGATATGCTATATGCTCAAATCGGAGCTACGGATGCAAAGTTACGGGACGATGAACATGGGCATATGGATTAGGGTTTCGGGAGAAAGTCAACCGAGTTATTTTTGGATCTGAGATCTGCACGGATTCCGAAGCAAGCTCGCCGGAGTTACTGTTGCAAGGTCCGCCGGAGATAGAAGGGGCCGGCCGGATCTGCAGCGCCGGTGGCCGGAGGAGGCGGATGGAGACGCGCGGAGGGGCGGCGGCGCCGTCCGGCGAGGAGCTGCCGGCGATGAGGAGGCGGGCGGCGTTGGCGCGGCGGCGGTGGTGCGGCTCCGGTGGCGGAGCTCCACGAGGGCGGCAAGGTGGCGAAGGGCGCGGGTGGCGGCACACGGGAGGTGGGCCGCGGGGGCCGGCCTCGGGCCCCGGCGGGCCTGGCGGGCGCGGGACGGCGATGTGGGGCGCCCGGGACAGGTGGCGCCCGTGGATTGGTCGGAGGCGGGCGGATCGAACGTGTCCGGCTTCGTCCAGACGTGTCCGGCGGCGGCGAGATCCGATTTTTAGGGTTTAGGAGAGGGGATCCGCGAATTTGGAGGAGGGGTTTTATATAGAGGTGGAGGGAGCTAGGAGAGTCCAAATGAGGTGCGGTTTTCGGCCACGCGATCGTGTTCGAACGCTCTAGATGACGGAGAGGGTTTTGGTGGGTTTTGGGCCAAATTGGAGGGGTGTTGGGCTGCAACACACACGAGGCCTTTTTGGTCCCTCGGTTAACCGTTGGAGTATCAAACGAAGTCCAAATGGTACGAAACTTGACAGGCGGTCTACCGGTAGTAAACCAAGACCGCTTGGCAAGTCTAGGTCCAATCCGGAAATGTTTAATCCCAACACATGAAAGAAAGGTAGAAATGACCATTGGAGGAGAACGAAGCGCCGGAATGCAAAACGGACAACGGAGAAAATGCTCGAATGCATGAGATGAACACGTATGCAAATGCAATGCACATGATGACATGATATGAGATGCATGACAACGAGAACAACACACGGAGACAAAAACCCGAGAAAATAAAATAACTTAAGGCCAGAAACGGCAAGAGTTGGAATACATATTGGGAAAGTCATATCCGGGGTGTTACAAGTGTTTAGCTTCAAGAGTGGACTGCTGCTAGTGCGACACAAAGTAGCTACACAGATCATAGTGTAGATATGACGGGAAAACCTTAAGCATCAGAGTAAGATCAGCAAAGTGGAACTTGCTGGAATATATGTGCTAGTATTGCCGATACGGCTGTTGGAAATATGCCATAGAGGCAATAATAAAAGCATTATTATCATATTTCCTTGTTCATGATAATTGTCTTTATTCATGCTATAATTGTGTTATCTAGAAATCGTAATGCATGTGTGAATAACAGACACCAACATGTCCCTAGTGAGCCTCTAGTTGACTAGCTCGTTGATCAACAGATAGTCATGGTTTCCTGACTATGGACACTGGATGTCATTGATAACGAGATCACATCATTGGGAGAATGATGTGATGGACGAGACCCAATCCTAAACATAGCACAAGATCGTATAGTTCGTTTGCTAGAGTTTTGCAATGCCAAAGTATCTTTTCCTTAGACCATGAGATCGTGTAACTCCCGGATACCGTAGGAGTGCTTTGGGTATGCCAAACGTCACAACGTAACTGGGTGACTATAAAGGTAGACTACGGGTATCTCCGAAAGTGTCTGTTGGGTGACATGGATCAAGACTGGGATTTGTCACTCCGTATGACGGAGAGGTATCACTGGGCCCACTCAGTAATGCATCATCATAATGAGCTCAGAGTGACCAAGTGTCTGGTCACGGGATCATGCATTACGGTACGAGTAAAGTGACTTGCCGGTAACGAGATTGAACGAGGTATTGGGATACCGATGATCGAATCTCGGGCAAGTAACATATCGATAGACAAAGGGAATAGCGTACGGGGTTGATAGAATCCTCGACATCGTGGTTCATCCGATGAGATCATCGTGGAGCATGTGGGAGCCAACATGGGTATCCAGATCCCGCTGTTGGTTATTGACCGGAGAGTCGTCTCGGTCATGTCTGCTTGTCTCCCGAACCCGTAGGGTCTACACACTTAAGGTTCAGTTACGCTAGGGTTGTAGGGATATGTATATGCAGTAACCCGAATGTTGTTCGGAGTCCCGGATGAGATCCCGGACGTCACGAGGAGTTCCGGAATGGTCCGGAGGTAAAGATTTATATATGGGAAGTCCTGTTTCGGGCATCGGGACAAGTTTCGGGGTTATCGGTATTGTACCGGGACCACCGGAGGGGTCCCGGGGGCCCACCGGGTGGGGCCACCCATCCCCGGGGGCCACATGGGCTGTAGGGGGTGCGCCTTGGCCTGCTTGGGCCAAGGGCACCAGCCCCACAAGGCCCATGCGCCTAGGGTTTCCAAGGGGGAGGAGTCCTACTAGTGGAAGGCACCTCCTAGGCCGCCGCACCCCCTAGGAGATTGGATCTCCTAGGGCCGGCCAACCCCCCTTGGCACCCCTATATATAGTGGGGGAGAGGAGGGACTTCATACCTTGAGTCCTTGGCCTTTGGTTGCCTCCTTCTCCCTCCCCAACACCTCCTCAACCTCCATAGTGCTTAGCGAAGCTCTGTCGGAGTACTGCAGCTCCATCAACACCACGCCGTCGTGCTGCTGCTGGTGCCATCTCCCTCAACCTCTCCTCCCTCCCTTGCTGGATCAAGAAGAGGAGACGTGGCTGTTCCATACGTGTGTTGAACGTGGAGGTGCCGTCCGTTCGGTGCTAGGATCTCCGGTGATTCGAATCACGTCGTGTTCGACTACATCATCCCCGTTCTTTGAACGCTTCCGCTCGCGATCTACAAAGGTATGTAGATGCATCTAATCACTCGTTGCTAGATGAACTCCTAGATGATCTTGGTGAAACGAGTAGGAAAATTTTTGTTTTCTGCAACGTTCCCCAACAGTGGCATCATGAGCTAGGTCTATGCGTAGTTCTTCTTCTTGCGCGAGTAGAACACAATTTGTTGTGGGCGTAGATTTGTCAACTTTCTTGCCGTTACTAGTCCTTTCTTGCTTCAGCGGTATTGTGGGATGAAGCGGCCCGGACCAACCTTACACGTACGCTTACGTGAGACCGGTTCCACCGACTAACATGCACTAGTTGCATAAGGTGGCTGGCGGGTGTCTGTCTCTCCTACTTTAGTTGGAGCGGAATCGATGAACAGGGTCCTTATGAAGGGTAAATAGAAGTTGACAAATCACGTTGTGGCTTTGACGTAGGTAAGAAAACGTTCTTGCTAGAACCCTAATTCAGCCACGTAAAACTTGCAACAACAATTAGAGGACGTCTAACTTGTTTTTGCAGCAAGTGGTTTGTGATATGATATGGCCAAAGTTGTGATGAATGATGAATGATCTATATGTGATGTATGAGATGTTCATGCTATTGTAATAGGATTCACGACTTGCATGTCGATGAGTATGACAACCGGCAGGAGCCATAGGAGTTGTCTTTATTCTTTTAATGACCTGCGTGTCATCGAGAAACGCCATGTAAATTACTTTACTTTATTGCTAAACGCGTTAGCCATAGTAGTAGAAGTAATAGTTGGCGAGCAACTTCATGGAGACACGATGATGGAGATCATGATGATGGAGATCATGGTGTCAAGCCGGTGACAAGATGATCATGGAGCCCCAAGATGGAGATCAAAGGAGCTATGTGATATTGGCCATATCATGTCACGTTTATTATTTGATTGCATGTGATGTTTATCATGTTTTGCATCTTGTTTACTTAGAACGACGCTAGTAAATAAGATGATCCCTCACAATAAATTCAAGAAGTGTTCCCCCTAACTGTGCACCGTTGCGACAGTTCGCTGTTTCAAAACACCACGTGATGATCGGGTGTTTTATTCAGACGTTCACATACAACGGGTGTAAGACAGATTTACACATGCAAACACTTAGGTTGACTTGACGAGCCTAGCATGTACAGACATGGCCTCGGAACACAGAAGACCGAAAGGTCGAGCATGAGTCGTATAGAAGATACGATCAACATGAAGATGTTCACCGATGTTGACTAGTCCGTTTCACGTGATGATCGGACACGGTCTAGTTTAACTCGGATCATGTAATACTTAGATGACTAGAGGGATGTCTAATCTAAGTGGGAGTTCACTAATAATTTGATTAGTTGAACTTAATTATCATGAACTTAGTCTAAAATCTTTGCAATATGTCTTGTAGATCAAATGGCCAACGTAGTCCTCAACTTCAACGCGTTCCTAGAGAAAACTAAGCTGAAAGACGATGGCAGCAACTATACGGACTGGGTCCGGAACCTGAGGATCATCCTCATAGATGCCAAGAAAGATTATGTCCTACAAGCACCGCTTGGTGACGCACCCGTTCTCCCTGCAGAACAAGACGTTATGAACGCTTGGCAGGCACGTTCCGATGACTACTCCCTCGTTCAGTGCGGCATGCTTTACAGCCTAGAGCCGGGGCTCCAAAAGCGTTTTGAGAGACATGGAGTATATGAGATGTTCGAAGAGCTTAAAATGGTTTTCCAAGCTCATGCCCGGGTCGAGAGATATGAAGTCTCCGACAAATTCTTCAGCTGTAAGATGGAGGAAAACAGTTCTGTCAGTGAGCACATACTCACTATGTCTGGGTTGCATAACCGCTTGACTCAGCTGGGAGTTAATCTCCCGGATGATGCGGTCATTGACAGAATCCTCCAGTCGCTTCCACCAAGCTACAAGAGCTTTGTGATGAACTTCAATATGCAGGGGATGGAAAAGACCATTCCTGAAGTATTTGCTATGCTGAAATCAGCAGAGGTAGAAGTCAGGAAGGAACATCAAGTGTTGATGGTCAATAAAACCACTAAGTTCAAGAAAGGCAAGGGTAAAAAGAACTTCAAGAAGGACGGCAAGGAGGTTGCCGCGCCCGGCAAGCAAGCTGCCGGGAAGAAGCCAAAGAATGGACCCAAGCCCGAGACTGAGTGCTTTTATTGCAAGGGAAGCGGTCACTGGAAGCGGAACTGCCCTAAGTACTTAGCGGATAAGAAGGCCGGCAAAACAAAAGGTATATGTGATATACATGTAATTGATGTGTACCTTACTAGTGCCCATAGTGGCTCCTGGGTATTTGATACCGGTGCAGTTGCTCACATTTGTAACTCAAAGCAGGGGCTGCAGAATAAGCGGAAACTGGCAAAGGACGAGGTGACGATGCGCGTCGGAAATGGTTCCAAGGTCAATGTGATCGCCGTCGGCACGCTGCCTCTGCATCTCCCTTCGGGATTAGTTTTAAACCTTAATAATTGTTATTTAGTGCCAGCTTTGAGCATGAACATTGTATCGGGATCTTGTTTAATTCGAGATGGCTACTCTTTTAAATCTGAGAATAATGGTTGTTCCATTTTTTTGAGAGATATGTTTTATGGTCATGCTCCTATGGTGAATGGTTTATTCTTTATGAATCTCGAACGTGATGCTACACATGTTCATAATGTGAGTACCAAAAGAAGTAAGGTTGATAATGATAGTCCCACATACCTGTGGCACTGCCGCCTTGGTCACATAGGTGTCAAACGCATGAAGAAGCTCCATGCTGATGGACTTTTAGAGTCTCTTGATTATGAATCATTTGACACGTGCAAACCATGCCTTATGGGTAAAATGACCAAGACTCCGTTCTCAGGAACAATGGAGCGAGCAACCGACTTATTGGAAATCATACATACTGATGTGTGCGGTCCGATGAGTGTTGAGGCTCGCGGTGGCTATCGTTATGTTCTCACCCTCACTGATGATTTAAGTAGGTATGGGTATATCTACTTAATGAAACACAAGTCTGAAACCTTTGAAAAGTTCAAGGAATTTCAGAGTGAGGTTGAAAATCAACGTGACAGGAAAATCAAGTTTCTACGATCAGATCGTGGAGGAGAATACTTGAGTCACGAGTTTGGGGCACACTTAAGAAAATGTGGAATAGTTTCACAACTCACGCCGCCTGGAACACCTCAGCGTAATGGTGTGTCTGAACGTCGTAATCGCACTCTGTTAGATATGGTGCGATCTATGATGTCTCTTACCGATTTACCGCTTTCTTTTTGGGGCTATGCTTTAGAGACTGCCGCATTCACTTTAAATAGGGCTCCGTCGAAATCCGTTAAGACGACACCGTATGAATTATGGTTTGGGAAGAAACCTAAGCTGTCGTTTCTAAAAGTTTGGGGATGTGATGCTTATGTCAAGAAACTTCAACCTGAAAAGCTCGAACCCAAATCGGAAAAATGCGTCTTCATAGGGTACCCAAAAGAAACTATTGGGTACACCTTCTACCTTAGATCCGAAGGCAAGATCTTTGTTGCCAAGAATGGGTCCTTTCTGGAGAAAGAGTTTCTCTCGAAAGAAGTAAGTGGGAGGAAAGTAGAGCTTGATGAAGTATTGCCTCTTGAACCGGAAAATGGCGCAACTCAAGAAAATGTTCCTGAGGTGCCAGCACCGACTAGAGAGGAAGTTAATGATAATGATCAAGATACTTCTGATCAAGCTCCTACTGAAATTCGAAGGTCCACAAGGACACGTTCCGCACCAGAGTGGTACGGCAACCCTGTCTTGGAAATCATGTTGTTAGACAACGGTGAACCTTCGAACTATGAAGAAGCGATGGCGGGCCCGGATTCCGACAAATGGCTAGAAGCCATGAAATTCGAGATAGGATCCATGTATGAAAACGAAGTATGGACTTTGACTGACTTGCCCGTTGAACGGCGAGCCATAGAAAATAAATGGATCTTTAAGAAGAAGACAGACGCGGATGGTAATGTGACCATCTATAAAGCTCGGCTTGTCGCTAAGGGTTATCGACAAGTTCAAGGGGTTGACTACGATGAGACTTTCTCACCGGTAGCGAAGCTGAAGTCCGTCCGAATCATGTTAGCAATTGCCGCATTCTATGATTACGAAATATGGCAAATGGACGTCAAAACGGCATTCCTTAATGGTTTCCTTAAGGAAGAATTGTATATGATGCAGCCGGAAGGTTTTGTCGATCCTAAGAATGCTGACAAAGTGTGCAAGCTCCAACGCTCGATTTATGGGCTGGTGCAAGCATCTCGGAGTTGGAACATTCGCTTTGATGAGATGATCAAAGCGTTTGGATTTACACAGACTTATGGAGAAGCCTGCGTTTACAAGAAAGTGAGTGGGAGCTCTGTAGCATTTCTCATATTATATGTAGATGACATACTCTTGATGGGAAATGATATAGAACTCTTGGACAGCATCAAGGCCTACTTGAATAAAAGTTTTTCAATGAAGGACCTTGGAGAAGCTGCTTATATATTAGGCATCAAAATCTATAGAGATAGATCAAGACGCCTCATAGGTCTTTCACAAAGCACATACCTTGATAAGATATTGAAGAAGTTCAATATGGATCAATCCAAGAAAGGGTTCTTGCCTGTGTTACAAGGTGTGAAATTGAGCTCAGCTCAATGTCCGACCACGGCAGAAGATATAGAAGAGATGAGCGTCATCACCTATGCCTCAGCCATAGGTTCTATTATGTATGCCATGCTGTGTACCAGACCTGATGTTAACCTTGCCGTCAGTTTGGTAGGAAGGTACCAAAGTAATCCCGGCAAGGAACACTGGACAGCGGTCAAGAATATCCTGAAGTACCTGAAAAGGACTAAGGAAATGTTTCTCGTTTATGGAGGTGACGAAGAGCTCGTCGTAAAGGGTTACGTCGACGCTAGCTTCGACACAGATCTGGATGACTCTAAGTCACAAACCGGATACGTGTATATTTTGAATGGTGGGGCAGTAAGCTGGTGCAGTTGCAAGCAAAGCGTCGTGGCGGGATCTACATGTGAAGCGGAGTACATGGCAGCCTCGGAGGCAGCACATGAAGCAATATGGGTGAAGGAGTTCATCACCGACCTAGGAGTCATACCCAATCCGTCGGGGCCGATCAAGCTCTTCTGTGACAACACTGGAGCTATTGCACTTGCCAAGGAGCCCAGGTTTCACAAGAAGACAAGGCACATCAAGCGTCGCTTCAACTCCATTCGTGAAAATGTTCAAGATGGAGACATAGAGATTTGTAAAGTACATACGGACCTGAATGTAGCAGATCCGTTGACTAAACCTCTCCCTAGAGCAAAACATGATCAACACCAGAATTCCATGGGTGTTCGATTCATCACAATGTAACTAGATTATTGACTCTAGTGCAAGTGGGAGACTGTTGGAAATATGCCCTAGAGGCAATAATAAAAGCATTATTATCATATTTCCTTGTTCATGATAATTGTCTTTATTCATGCTATAATTGTGTTATCTGGAAATCGTAATGCATGTGTGAATAACAGACACCAACATGTCCCTAGTGAGCCTCTAGTTGACTAGCTCGTTGATCAACAGATAGTCATGGTTTCCTGACTATGGACACTGGATGTCATTGATAACGAGATCACATCATTGGGAGAATGATGTGATGGACGAGACCCAATCCTAAACATAGCACAAGATCGTATAGTTCGTTTGCTAGAGTTTTGCAATGTCAAAGTATCTTTTCCTTAGACCATGAGATCGTGTAACTCCCGGATACCGTAGGAGTGCTTTGGGTATGCCAAACGTCACAACGTAACTGGGTGACTATAAAGGTAGACTACGGGTATCTCCGAAAGTGTCTGTTGGGTGACATGGATCAAGACTGGGATTTGTCACTCCGTATGACGGAGAGGTAGCACTGGGCCCACTCAGTAATGCATCATCATAATGAGCTCAGAGTGACCAAGTGTCTGGTCACGGGATCATGCATTACGGTACGAGTAAAGTGACTTGCCGGTAACGAGATTGAACGAGGTATTGGGATACCGACGATCGAATCTCGGGCAAGTAACATATCGATAGACAAAGGGAATAGCGTACGGGGTTGATAGAATCCTCGACATCGTGGTTCATCCGATGAGATCATCGTGGAGCATGTGGGAGCCAACATGGGTATCCAGATCCCGCTGTTGGTTATTGACCGGAGAGTCGTCTCGGTCATGTCTGCTTGTCTCCCGAACCCGTAGGGTCTACACACTTAAGGTTCAGTTACGCTAGGGTTGTAGGGATATGTATATGCAGTAACCCGAATGTTGTTCGGAGTCCCGGATGAGATCCCGGACGTCACGAGGAGTTCCGGAATGGTCCGGAGGTAAAGATTTATATATGGGAAGTCCTGTTTCGGGCATCGGGACAAGTTTCGGGGTTATCGGTATTGTACCGGGACCACCGGAGGGGTCCCGGGGGCCCACCGGGTGGGGCCACCCATCCCCGGGGGCCACATGGGCTGTAGGGGGTGCGCCTTGGCCTGCTTGGGCCAAGGGCACCAGCCCCACAAGGCCCATGCGCCTAGGGTTTCCAAGGGGGAGGAGTCCTACTAGTGGAAGGCACCTCCTAGGCCGCCGCACCCCCTAGGAGATTGGATCTCCTAGGGCCGGCCAACCCCCCTTGGCACCCCTATATATAGTGGGGGAGAGGAGGGACTTCATACCTTGAGTCCTTGGCCTTTGGTTGCCTCCTTCTCCCTCCCCAACACCTCCTCAACCTCCATAGTGCTTAGCGAAGCTCTGTCGGAGTACTGCAGCTCCATCAACACCACGCCGTCGTGCTGCTGCTGGTGCCATCTCCCTCAACCTCTCCTCCCTCCCTTGCTGGATCAAGAAGAGGAGACGTGGCTGTTCCGTACGTGTGTTGAACGCGGAGGTGCCGTCCGTTCGGTGCTAGGATCTCCGGTGATTCGAATCACGTCGTGTTCGACTACATCATCCCCGTTCTTTGAACGCTTCCGCTCGCGATCTACAAAGGTATGTAGATGCATCTAATCACTCGTTGCTAGATGAACTCCTAGATGATCTTGGTGAAACGAGTAGGAAAATTTTTGTTTTCTGCAACGTTCCCCAACAACGGCTAGAAAGGCTTCGGATACCAACTCTCTTCAAGTGAAGGTGAGGTACTATTAATATCAATGTAACTCTCAAAGGCGACACAGCTCCCCACATTTCCTTGCTATTCTTATAGGATTCAAGTGGGCAGGCCACTACAAATCCTATTCCTATGCTTACAAGATCCTACGAATCAAAGAGGCTCAAAGTGTCCATCACAACCGACCGTATAGACCTCTACACTGCAAATGTCCCTGCTCATCTTCAGTACAAGGAACATACTGTACTACTATCATACTCCCTCTGTTCCAAAATACAAGTCTTGGTAGAGATTTCCACTATGGATCACATACAGATGTATCCAGGTACATTTTAGAGTGTAGATTCACTCATTTTGCTCCATATGTAGTGCATGGTGGAATCTATACAAATAATTGTATTTAGGAACAGAGAGAGTACATATTAAAGAAGAACGAAAGAGGAACATGGTAAAGAAGAGCAAGCAGATTTTGGATAATAAAATGTTGGTTGCGTAGTGCCCACACATGATGAACCAGAGCGCATTAAGAATGCAACTCTAGCTGTATCTCGACCATTTCAGGCGGTTGGATGAAGATCCTACGTCTCCTAACCCTTCTTCTTCCTCGTCTCTGATTCTTCCCATACAGAACACCGCACGGGCCGCCGGCCAGACCACCGGCCCCCACCGCCTGTGTTCCTCCGCCACCCCCACCCCCACCCAACCCCCACCCGCGTCGAGTTTTCTTCGTTTGGCGAGGCCCCACAACCACCTGAGCCCCTTCGATCGCACCGGCGAACTCCGGTGAGCTCTGAAAAATCGACTGACCCAATTTTGAAATTTAGTCTACTGTGATTTAAGTAGTGTGGAATATAAAAGGGGAAAACCATAAGCATTGCGAGTATGGTGTTGAGCGTGCCATGGCGGATCTAAAGGTGCAAACCGGACAAAGGCAACTTCGCAACCAAGACAAGAAATCAGAGTAAAGCAGCGGCGATCTATTTTCTTGCCGCGATAAATAAGTTGAGCAGATATGAAAGAGTACCGCCTCTGGTGCGGCGCCGTGTAGGCATCTGCTGAGAATTTGGCGGTGCTGCGGTAGCGATGGCTGTCGGCGGCGTGGAAGCAGATCTAGGAGGGTAGACGGTGGCGGCAGGGCACGGTGGACGAGACGGTCGTAGGAGCGGCGCTGGCAAGGTGGACGACGGCGGGGATGAAGCGAGAGGACGGGATGCAAGGATCCCGGTCCGAAGCCGTGGATGAGAGAGATTGATCTCTTGTAATGGATGGCGGCGTCGGGGTATTAGCTCCGGCATGGTGGAGGAGGACGGCGGTGGATGGGGTGGCGGACGGCGGTGGACTGAGGAGGGTGGGGTGGAGAGGGTGTTTTGGCGCCCACGGAGTACGAATGGGGAAAAGGAAGGTAGAGAGGAAGGGGGAACCATGTATTCAGGGTGCGCTTGTCTCAAATGCGAGGAAATTTACAAACTTAGCCCCCGTTTCAAATTTCTACTACATCACAGCAACACTAGTCGGTCGAGGATAGGACGGTAATCTCGCATACACCGAATATTTGCCGACGAGTTTTTGGCGCCCACCGTGTATGAATATGAATCAGGGAGGGAGTCGATTTCGGCCGAGGACACACTATGTTTTGGCGCCCACCGTGTATGAATCCGGGTGAGAGGCGGTTACGTCACGTTTGGGTGAAATTACAAACCTACCCCTATCGAAACCTATAGAAATCCAGCATATAGGCTTTGCATGGCAGGGATAGGCAGTAGTGATTTCCATCTCGCAGATTTTGGTTTCGGGCGGTTACTACGACTTTCCCTGCTTCGTTCAAATTTTGCAGAGTGCACGTTTACCGTGCGAACTCAATTCGAATCCCGTTTGTATTCTATTTTTTTCGGGCGGGATCCATTTTCAATTGGAATTACATTCTATATACATCATTTTTTATATATATATATATATATACTTTCAAAATCACAACAAAGAATTCTGCTCCTTTATATGTATAATATGATCTACAAATACAACGATCTTGAAATCTTAAGGTCGAATTTGATTTTTTTAACCAAATTATGTTCTACTAAAATGTATGGACCAGTAATATCTACATATTAAATAACATAGATGTGCGTGAATTCATATGAGTATGCATGTTTGATAGATCAATTTTGGTTCGAGTATGGATTACATGTATCATCACCTCGAATTCAAATATTTGAATCCTTTTTTTGTTCACTCCTTTCACGCCCATCTCTGTCGCATTCATGCTCCTTCAGGTAGCTATCACTCTCTTTTCTCCAGCTCACCCGCACGCTCACTTCATGTTGCTCCTATCCTCGCAAACATGGTCTCTCGACGTCTCCCTTGAGAAGTGTCACACTGTCCCTATCATTATAAATTACACGGTTTTCATTATCTCTCACGTCTCTACTGTTCTCTGGTATCACTCGGTACCTAAGCTTTCTTTTTCACCGCCAAACACACAATCTCCACTCGTCTTTCACTTTGTCTTTCTCTCTATGGGATTCTCTCACACACCCTATATGTCTCTACATATGACTCATACCACTAAAATTACTCTCTCTATCTCTCATGTAGACACAACATTTGTTGCGGTCTCCTTTTCGTCTCCATCCCAGACTGACATTATTCATTTGTTTACCGATCAGACAATCCCGACTACCATCTCCTCTCTCTCTCTCTCTCTCTCTCTCCCAGACACACATGCACAACTCCTACCACTAAAATGTGAATGGAAAATGAGATTTTGTTATACCCAAACAAAAAAGGACTGGAGGGCGTGATTGCTCTCACACGGACGTGACCTCTCATAGCGCAGGCATTGAACCGGCACGCCAGCCAAGAGGGCTGCACTCGCTGCAGGCTTGGCTAAGCACGCCTCCTCGCCGCGTGCAACCAGCTTAAGACTGCCCCGCCTGCCTTCATTGAATCCGTGCATGCGCCGGTAACACGTCCTTCCGCGAGCCGGCGGGCATTTTAGAACACAAAAAATGACTACAATATAATTAATTTACGCATGGTCTTGAATTGTTGTGCTCGCACTGGTAGCAGGAACTAGTAGAGGATTTTCTTTATTTATAACTCTCCTCACATTTTTTTGGCTTTGAAGTGAATCATGGTTGTGGACATTATGTATGAATGTGCAGATATCTGTGAACATGAGTTTGATGTGGAAGTTGAACTTGGAATGTTGGGCTTGCGCGTGAACTATACCATGTCCAATGCTTCGTCTGTTATTGTTTGGAAAGTAATTGCTGTTATTACATGACCCAAAAAAACATTTTGTGCCACATCAGCAGATGCACGGACATCACAACAGGCATGCTGACTGGATAAACATTTGAACCTAGCTATTATGAAGGAAATTTTGTATTGACAACAGTTTTAGATAGCAGGAGACGCCTAGCCTGCTCTGCCTCTGCTAGCTTATTTCTGGCTTCTTCCATCTCTTCTTTGGCTTGGGTGAAGAGAGCATCTGATTGCTCTTTTTGCTTCTTCAAGAACTCAGCTACATTCTCAAGGGCTACTGCACGCTTTCTTTTAGCCTTTACTAATGCCACAAGGACACGAACAGCTGACGACTCCACCTGGCCTGTGTGTAATCCATCATCATCTGGGAATTTGCACATTGTGTCTAATCCAACATCATTAGGGAACTGGCACCTTGTGTGTAATCCAGCCTCATCTTGGAAACATGATCTCGAGGTTGACCATACTTCCCTCCTCGCATGAACTAAATCCTGACATGAAGTTACTTCTTTTTTAGATCAATACTCAGAGCAACCTAGATCCATTTAGTAGAAGCCAGATAAACAGAACTCGGAGAAGTGAATTCAAAAGGAATAAATAAATAAAAACAGACTACAAGGTGAGAACACCCACTTCCTACATCAAGCTAAAAATGAAAGCATTAGGATGATTAAGACTCTTCTTATTACACATCAAAGAACACCACGCTTAAGAGAAACAGAAACTACAACATATACACATCGAAGAACACGAGGCTACACGGAAGTAATTGAAAGGGTGTTACTTACCAAAGCTCGTTTTACAGGTTCGGTGCAGCTCCTCTTTAACTTGCCACACTCCTTGAAGATGTCCCGAATATCCCGTGTTTGATCTTCATTTCTCCTCTGCATGTTCGCACTTGTGGTTTTAAAATCTCAACATGGCAAGAAAAATATACTACTAGTAATACTCGCGCATCTTGTGGGCAACATTAAAGCACTCGTCTGCCATGTTAGAGCATCTCCAACAAGATAAACTACTCATACAAATGCATCTTGATGCGTGCAACGCATGGGCATTTTGCTAGTTCAAAAAACCTTTCCATCATTTTCCACACTACTGGTTGCAGATGAAAAACCTACCCAAGCACAGCGCGATACAGGAGCGATGCAAAATTACAAGCTGATATTCTGTTGGATGGAGGCTATAACCAATTACTTTTACGGGAACAATAGCAGCCAGGAAATTTGAAGGGTAGGTATGAACAAAATTGGAACTGCACATGTACTGCTAAGTGATTCAATACACACATAACCAATCGAGGAGGAGAACGATGGTCGCGACGGCCTCTATGAGTCATGGTCGGCAACGAGAGTCAGTTCATTGTCCACAATGGTGGTACTTCTGCGCTTGGCGTCGGCTTCCGGGAAGCAGATACGAGACCGTGGAAGACGATGCCGGGGAAGAGGCTCCGTGTACAACGATGACGGTGGACCGGCTCCAGTGCGGTGTACGAGGTCGTCGATTAGGCAGATGCGCTGCGGTGGACGAGTGCACCGATGTAAAGGGGAGGAGCATGAAGGCTGGGGTGCCGTGGAGAAGTCTATTTTGCGGTGGGGATAGAAATTGGGGAGTATTTAGGTGTACTACTCTGGGTGCCGGGGTGGGGTTGGCTGGGTAGGGAGAACCTGAAGTTACGAAAACAGCCCCCTACCAAGCGTTATCCGTAGGCCTGTTCCGAAGGCTATGATGGTAACTTCCCACTATTCGAATCAGGGTCGCGGGAGATTTTGCCGCCGACCTCAAAATTTTGTGACACTGGACTCCCCATGTGGCGTGTTGAGTGATTCGGCTAAGCAACTAGCGAGTAGTAGTAGTAAACTCTGCATATTAGGTTTGACCGAAGTCAAACTTCCTAAAGTTTGACCAAGTTTATAGAAAAATATAAACATTTACCATAACAGATATGTATGATGTGAAAGTACATTCAATAATGAATCTAATGGTATTTATTTGTTATTGTATATGTTAATATTTTTTGTTATAAGCTTTCTAAGAGTTTACAAAACTTGACTTTGACCAATGCTAATACGCGGACTTAAATAAAAACGGAGGGAGTACACATTTGTTTTCTTAGTTTGTAGTGAACTAATCATTTGTTAAAATTGTCAAATAAATATATTAGGCTATTGACTTCGAATGTAATGGTCTATACAATTCAATAGTTACAATCATTGTCGAATCCCAAGATGTATACAAGGTCTATAGTACTTCACAACATGCTCAAAACATAATCCCAGTCAAATGAGAATCTAAATGCATTTCATAGTTATTACTTTGTAGGATGCAACAAGAACAACCATAACTCTACATCAGCCATTATAGAAGCAACATTTTGACATATCCCAATGTGTGAATGAAATGTGCAGAGCGAGCTTTTGAAGATGGAGTAGATAGGGAGGGAAAGATTGTATGTATGTGGACGAGAGAGTAGGAGACAAACCTAACGAGACAGAGAGAGAGATAGAGAGAGAAAGAGAGAGAGGAAGAAGTTAGGTCTGTCAGAAAGATGCATACATGTAATATACATGAGATGCGTGTGCATCTGGATTCTGTATACATGGAAGGAGAAGAGACAACATGTTTGATGAGAGAGTAGGAAAAACATGGACGAGAGGGGAAGGATCTCGTGGGTTGAGGGATTGACAATTTTGTGCGGGGGAGAGAGGGATTGGTAATTTTGTGCAAGAGAGAGAGAGGGTGGGGGGAGGAGTCAGTTAGCCATCGTCACATCACCCTGCTTCCAAATGACCCCGCATTCTCTAGCGCGGTGTGGTCGTCGTCTTCGATCTTCTCGTTGCCCTCTTTGAAGATTGAGGTGTTGTGCATGTTGGGGTGCAAAGAAGCACAAGCGAGAGTGGTCGCCGTATAACCTTGGATGGGGATGAATTGTGTGCTCGGGGGAGTGTGTGTGTGTTGTGTTGCGTGTGTGTCTCTCTCTGTGTGTGTGTGTGTGTGTGTGTGCGAGTGTGTGTGTGTCACATATTGAGAGAAAACAAACCTAAAGAGAGAAATGGGTATTTACGAAGAGATTGTGCGGGCCTTGAGGTGGGCAGGGGCCGGGTGAGGGTGTCAAAATGTGCGCGTTGATGCATGTGTTGCATGCGACCATGCGAGGGCCGGACGAATCGAGAGAGATGGTTGTTGTGTTACGGATGCTCCTCTCTCTGTCTCTCTCTCTCCCCTCTCTCTCTCACACACACACACACAAGTAAACTAGAAGACCGTTCTCTCATGTATACACAACATATCGACATCTGTCTATGTCTCACTCATGCACGATCATTTGCACATTCACACGTCTCTATGTCTGTATCACACGCACACCATCTCCACATTGCCCTTCCGCCACAACGCACATATGGACACATACACACGTTCTCTCTCAGTCACACACACAAAATCAGTATTAAAAAAAACTAGGGCGCACCTAAAATGTCCAAATCCAAATAAAAACAAACTGGAGCTAAATTCAAATATATGGAAATATTGCAGCATCAAGAATTTCACAGGAAAAAAAGTTGAGTAATATTCGAGGATTGTTTTCACACACACAAAAAGGTTCGGTGGATGTCCTTTGAGCGTGACACGGTGACGCACCGTTCGATCGACCGCGTGGCCGCGGTTCACGCGCTTGCACAGGATTCCGTATCGTGGCCGTGGTACTAAGGCTGGTCACAATGGGCAAGAACATAAGCTAGTAACTAATAAAAGTGCTGCCTAAGTCTAATGTTTACGTGTACTAGTACGGTTTTATTTTAAGTTTGACCAACCTTATATATAAAACTAAAGTAAGCTCCCACACGTGCACTCATCAATATGCCGCCGCAGCCGTTGCGCATGCCGGCGCCCGCCTGCTCCGGCCAACAATTTCTCGCTCATCACCGCCATGTCGCCGCCATCCCTGTGCCATGAAGCCGAAGGCTCGCCCGCTCATGTCGTCTGCAGTCCCTCCTCGCGATGCCGCCGCGCTGCCAAGCACGCGAGTAGCTGGTGGAGCCGCGTCTATGCACGCAGCGTACGAAGAGGAGGACGAGCGCGTGCTCCAGCACGCCGGTGAGGAGGAACTAGCGTGTCATTGTCGTCTCCGCCCGCGCGGAGGAGGCGCGCATGGTGGCTGTCGCGGCGGAAGCCAGTCGCGTGCGCGTCGAGCCCACAAACCGGGTGCGGACGCGGAATCTACCTTTAAGACCTTGAATGCCACGTGGATCCTGCAATCTGAAGGAGCAATTTGGGTCAGTCGACCCATGTGAGCCGTTTGATGCAACATGGATGGCTAGAAGGGCTTCTTCTACCTCTTCTACCGTCTTCTTTCTTCGCTCCGTCGAACTTCTTTCACAAATCGACTGACCCAAATTATACTACTAGTACGAACGTATTAAGTACAGTAGGAACACGAAGATACGAGCAGTAGTACCAACTGCAAGAAGAACAGTAGTAATACATAGTACTAGTACTACTGTACGTACTAAAGAGTTCAAATAACGAGAAAGAACATAAACATAGGGGTTGTTTGGTTCCTAGCCACACATTGCCACACTTTGCCACACCTAACCTTAGGCAAGTTTGACCAAGTTAGGTAGGTGTTTGGTTCTAGCCACACTTGAGACAAGAAATTTTCTATCAGCAGTGAACCCCACATGTCATAGACACAAAAAAGTGTGGCAAGATTCCCTTAGGCAAGCCAAAGTATGGCTAACAATTTGAGCAACTCAAGTAAGGCAAGTGTGACAAATGTGGCAAAAATCATGTGGCAACATATGGCAAAGATAGTCACAATCCAAACAGCCCCATAGTTCTGCTGGGGCCTCAGCACAACACACCCTTGAAAATAAACTAATAAGCAACTAGTCCGCTTGACACTGCAGTAGAACCAGCATGAGCGACGGCACTGCCACCTACTTGGAGTCTGAGTCCATGTCCTCGACTTCGTCCTCGTCCCTCTTCCTCTTCCTCTTCGCCGGCACTTCTTTGCTTGAACCGAACACTGGGCTCTACTTCTTCATCCAACCCTTGTAGATATTTAAACAAAGGTAGGGATCCATTGCTGCGTACAGGATGTGATCTTCATCTAATGTCTTCGACTCCCATGCATGATGAAACTCATGATGAGGTTTCTTCTGTTTAGCGTACGAAGGATCAATCATGGCTGCTGTCAGGGTCAGCATTGGAGGTTGATAGGAGGACACCAGGCTTGCCTTCTGGAGATCGAAGGGCTGGCCTACAACGAGACCTATCCGACCCAGGATGCCACTGTCGTTCTTAAAGCCTACAGTAATGAATTTCACTCTTTTGTCCTTGAGGAAGTTCTTAAAATCCTGGCACTCAATGTTGGCATGGCATATGTGGTAGACCAAGCAAACGTTATGTACGCAAACCTGGATCACGGCGGGCTTCTTCCTCTCCTCGTCCTTTAGATCCTTCTCTCGTCCCAGGACTGTGGTGTACTTAACATCTAGCCCAGCGACCCACTCATCCGCTGAACCATTGAACATGCGTAGGAAGCGAGCAAGCCATGCTTTCACCATCTCGGATCCACGTGTGTAGATGATGATGAACTGATCGCCGGTGATGGCTCTAACCTGGTACTCAGTGGCGACCATGGAGATTTGGGAGGCCATGGATTTTGGAGGAGGGTTAGGAGAAGTTGAATTGTTGTACCCCGCAAAAAACTGGGAGCGAACTAATGTGAAAGGACGGGACGACTGGGAGCGAACTATTGTAAGGTAGAAGACGGGGACGAGTAGGGCGTGCGAACGGCATGAGGTTGCTGGCTTGCTCGGTGGATAAACGGCTGCAAGCCCCCAAAGAGGTCTCGAGAACTATGCGGGACCCACTAGATGTCATGTCTACTAGACCCATATCGTAGGCCTGACGGTATAGCTTCTGCCTGTTCGCACGCCATGCCGGTGCGTTGATGTAACTTCACTTAATTCCGTCAAACATCGCGCCTCCCACGACCTTCGCCTCCCTCGCGCGGTCGCGCCCTTTGAGACTTCGACCGTCTATAAATGAGCAATTTTTTTGCCTTTTTTTAGACAAGCAATTTTTTTTGCCTACTCCGCATGCATGATACTCCCTCTGGTCCTTTTTACTCCCGTCAACCGTTTGCAAAGTGTTTGACCAAATTTATACTTTTTTTGAACACCACCTTATATTAATTAACCAGCCACACCAATACACTCATTCGATACAATATTCACCACACAGGGCAGTACGTTATTTACAAGAATACCATCTAATCTATTGTCAAAGCTATACTTAGTGATTAAGTGTGCCACCTTATTGGCCGAACGGCTAATCTTTGACAATTGAAGATTATTGATCAACTTCGAGATGCTCAACACTTTCATCTTCAGGTCACGCATAGCAGACCTGTCAACGCTTTGACAGGCATCAATGAAATCCCACGACCAAACTTATACTAAAAATATCAATATCTACAATACTCCCAAAACACTTAGGTGCGGTGCATTAACTTCTACCTCGTTTCTTGTTTCTTGACATATCAACCAATAGGAGATGTGGGTGTGCATGCTTTTAATGACTTGAGACTACCAAACACGACATGCAGTGTTTAGTTCATTGCATGCAATGCTACTAATTAGCAAATAAACATTAAGATCTCTCGTTTTCCCCTCCTCCTTGGTCACAGTGCACAATCTAAGATGACTTGCTCACCTAGACGGAGGGAGTACTGATTAGAAACATTAAGATCTCTCGTTTTCCCCTCCTTCTTGGTCACGGTGCACAATCTAAGATGACTTGCTCACCTAGATGGAGGGAGTACTGATTATAATGAGTACTGAACTAGTACTAGTATAAGAACTACGTTTTATAATGAGTGTAAAACTATTGATTTGACATTGTGAATGTTGACACATTGTGGAATAGTTTTTGAAGTCTGCAAAAGTACTCAACTAGTGTTGTCGTTCTCCACAAAAAAATGTGTTTACCAATGCATGCATGAACTCTAGTTACTCTAACCCCGCTCTCTTCTTTAATTCTTTGCCACATCAGCATGTTTGCTATTCCCGTGTGCATGATACCAGCTAAGATACCACCATTATGGCCAGCCTTAATCATCGCAGACAATAATTTAGTGCACCTTGAAATATGAACATGCGTGGGGCGTGTTTGTTTTTAATGACTTGAGACTATACCTAGCCCGGCATGCAAGATGACTTATTATGCACCGTTCCCCATACCTGCAGGAAGCCCGTTCGTCTCCAAATTTTTATCTCTCCATGTGTGAAACAATATGCCTGCCAAACTCTCCTTCTCCCTCCAACGGTCCCACCACTCCACCCCGTGTGAAAAATCTGCATGCATGACTCTCCTCCCCCACGCTCGTCCATGAAGGAAATATGCCCTAGAGGCAATAATAAAGTTATTATTTATTTCCTTATAATCATGATAAATGTTTATTATTCATGCTAGAATTGTATTTACCGGAAACATAATACATGTGTGAATACATAGACAAACAAAGTGTCACTAGTATGCCTCTACTTGACTAGCTCGTTAATCAAAGATGGTTATGTTTCCTAACCATGAACAATGAGTTGTTATTTGATTAACGAGGTCACATCATTAGTAGAATGATCTGATTGACATGACCCATTCCATTAGCTTAGCACCCGATCGTTTAGTATGTTGCTATTGCTTTCTTCATGACTTATACATGTTCCTATGACTATGAGATTATGCAACTCCCATTTACCGGAGGAACACTTTGGGTACTACCAAACATCACAACGTAACTGGGTGATTATAAAGGAGTACTACAGGTGTCTCCAATGGTCGATGTTGGGTTGGCGTATTTCAAGATTAGGATTTGTCACTCCGATTGTCGGAGAGGTATCTTTGGGCCCTCTCGGTAATACACATCACATAAGCCTTGCAAGCATTACAACTAATATGTTAGTTGTGAGATGATGTATTACGGAACAAGTAAAGAGACTTGCCAGTAACGAGATTGAACTAGGTATTGGATACCGATGATCGAATCTCGGGCAAGTAACATACCGATGACAAAGGGAACAACGTATGTTGTTATGCGGTCTGACCGATAAAGATCTTCGTAGAATATGTAGGAGCCAATATGGGCATCCAGGTCCCGCTATTGGTTATTGACCGGAGACGTGTCTCGGTCATGTCTACATTGTTCTCGAACCCGTAGGGTCCGCACGCTTAAGGTTACGATGACAGTTATATTATGAGTTTATGCATTTTGATGTACCGAAGGTTGTTCGGAGTCCCGGATGTGATCACGGACATGACGAGGAGTCTCGAAATGGTCGAGACGTAAAGATTGATATATTGGAAGCCTATATTTGGATATCGGAAGTGTTCCGGGTGAAATCGGGATTTTACCGGAATACCGGGAGGGTTACCGGAACCCCCCGGGAGCTATTTGGGCCATAGTGGGCCTTAGTGGAAAAGAGAAGGGGCTGCCCTAGTTGGGCTGCACGCCCCCCCTTCCCCTAGTCCTATTAGGACTAGGAGAGGTGGCGGGTCCCCTCCTCCTCTTTTCCTCTCCGAGGAATCCTAGTTGGACTAGGATTGGAGGGGGAATCCTACTCCCAGAGGGAGTAGGACTCTCCTGCGCCTCCCCCCCTTGGCCGGCCAGCCTCCCCTCCTCTCCTCCTTTATATACGGAGGCAGGGGCACCTCTAAACACACAAGTTGACACAAGTTGATCCACGTGATCGATTCCTTAGCCGTGTGCGGTGCCCCCTGCCACCATATTCCTCGATAATACTGTAGCGTAGTTTAGGCGAAGCCCTGCTGCTGTAGTTCATCAAGATCGTCACCACGCCGTCGTGCTGACGAAACTCTTCCCCAACACTTTGCTGGATCGGAGTCCGGGGATCGTCATCGAGCTGAACGTGTGCTCGAACTCGGAGGTGCCGTAGTTTCGGTGCTTGATCGGTTGGATCGAGAAGACGTACGACTACTTCCTCTACGTCGTGTCATCGCTTCCGCAGTCGGTCTGCGTTGGGTACGTAGACAATACTCTCCCCTCGTTGCCATGCATCACATGATCTTGCGTGTGCGTAGGAAATTTTTTGAAATTACTACGAAACCCAACAGTGGCATCCGAGCCTAGGTTATTGATGTTGATGTTATATGCACGAGTAGAACACAAGTGAGTTGTGGACGATACAAGTCATACTGCCTACCAGCATGTCATATTTTGGTTCGGCGGTATTGTTGGACGAGACGACCTAGGCCAACCTTACGCGTACGCTTACGCGAGACCGGTTCCCTCGACGTGCTTTGCACAGAGATGGCTTGCGGGCGACTGTCTCTCCAACTTTAGTTGAACCAAGTATGGCTACGCCCGGTCCTTGCGAAGGTTAAAATGGAGTCTATTTGACAAACTATCGTTGTGATTTTGATGCGTAGGTGAGATTGGTTCTTACTTAAGCCCGTAGCAGCCACGTAAAACAAGCAACAACAAAGTAGAGGACGTCTAACTTGTTTTTGCAGGGCATGTTGTGATGTGATATGGTCAAAGCATGATGCTGAATTTTATTGTATGAGATGATCATGTTTTGTAACCGAGTTATCGGCAACTGGCAGGAGCCATATGGTTGTCGCTTTATTGTATGCAATGCAATCGCGATGTAATGCTTTACTTTATTACTAAACGGTAGTGATAGTCGTGGAAGCATAAGATTGGCGAGACGACAACAATGCTACGATGGAGATCAAGGTGTCGCGCCGGTGACGATGGTGATCATGATGGTGCTTCGGAGATGGAGATCACAAGCACAAGATGATGATGACCATATCATATCACTTATATTGATTGCATGTGATGTTTATCTTTTTATGCATCTTATCTTGCTTTGATTGACGGTAGCATTATAAGATGATCTCTCACTAAATTATCAAGAAGTGTTCTCCCTGAGTATGCACCATTGCCAAAGTTCGTCGTGCCCAGACACCACGTGATGATCGGGTGTGATAAGCTCTACGTCCATCTACAATGGGTGCAAGCCAGTTTTGCACACGCAGAATACTCAGGTTAAACTTGACGAGCCTAGCATATGCAGATATGGCCTCGGAACACGGATACCGAAAGGTCGAGCGTGAATCATATAGTAGAATATGATCAACATAACGATGTTCACCATTGAAAACTACTCCATCTCACGTGATGATCGGTCATGGTTTAGTTGATTTGGATCACGTAATCACTTAGAGGATTAGAGGGATGTCTATCTAAGTGGGAGTTCTTAAATAATATGATTAATTGAACTTAAATTTATCATGAACTTAGTACCTAATAGTATCTTGCTTGTTTATGTTGATTGTAGATAGATGGCTCGTGCTGTTGTTCCGTTGAATTTTAATGCGTTCCTTGAGAAAGCAAAGTTGAAAGATGATGGTAGCAATTACACGGATTGGGTCCGTAACTTGAGGATTAACCTCATTGCTGCACAGAAAAATTACGTCCTGGAAGCACCGCTGGGTGCCAGGCCTGCTGCTGGAGCAACACCAGATGTTATGAACGTCTGGCAGAGCAAAGCTGATGACTACTCGATAGTTCAGTGTGCCATGCTTTACGGCTTAGAATCGGGACTTCAACGACGTTTTGAACGTCATGGAGCATATGAGATGTTCCAGGAGTTGAAGTTAATATTTCAAGCAAATGCCCGAATTGAGAGATATGAAGTCTCCAATAAGTTCTATAGCTGCAAGATGGAGGAGAACAGTTCTGTCAGTGAGCATATACTCAAAATGTCTGGGTATAATAATCACTTGATTCAATTGGGAGTTAATCTTCCGGATGATTGCGTCATTGACAGAATTCTCCAATCACTGCCACCAAGCTACAAGAGCTTCGTGATGAACTATAATATGCAAGGGATGAACAAGACTATTCCCGAGCTCTTCGCAATGCTGTAAGCTGCGGAGGTAGAAATCAAGAAGGAGCATCAAGTGTTGATGGTTAACAAGACCACTAGTTTCAAGAAAAAGGGCAAAGGGAAGAAAAAGGGGAACTTCAAGAAGAACGGCAAGCAAGTTGCTGCTCAAGAGAAGAAACCCAAGTCTGGACCTAAGCCTGAAACTGAGTGCTTCTACTGCAAGCAGACTGGTCACTGGAAGCGGAACTGCCCCAAGTATTTGGCGGATAAGAAGGATGGCAAGGTGAACAAAGGTATATGTGATATACATGTTATTGATGTGTACCTTACTAGAGCTCGCAGTAGCACCTGGGTATTTGATACTGGTTCTGTTGCTAATATTTGCAACTCGAAATAGGGACTACGGAATAAGCGGGCACTGGCAAAGGACGAGGTGACGATGCGCGTGGGAAACGGTTCCAAAGTCGATGTGATCGCAGTTGGCACGCTACCTCTACATCTACCTTCGGGATTAATATTAGACCTAAATAATTGTTATTTGGTGCCAGCGTTGAGCATGAACATTATATCTGGATCTTGTTTAATGCGAGACGGTTATTCATTTAAATCAGAGAATAATGGTTGTTCTATTTATATGAGTAATATCTTTTATGGTCATGCACCCTTGAAGAGTGGTCTATTCTTATTGAATCTCGATAGTAGTAATACACATATTCATAATATTGAAGCCAAAAGATGCAGAGTTGATAATGAAAGTGCAACTTATTTGTGGCACTGTCGTTTAGGTCATATCGGTATAAAGCGCATGAAGAAACTCCATGCTGATGGACTTTTGGAACCACTTGATTATGAATCACTTGGTACTTGCGAACCGTGCCTCATGGGCAAGATGACTAAAACACCGTTCTCCGGTACTATGGAGAGAGCAACAGATTTGTTGGAAATCATACATACCGATGTATGTGGCCCGATGAATATTGAGGCTCGTGGCGGATATCGTTATTTTCTCACCTTCACAGATGATTTAAGCAGATATGGGTATATCTACTTAATGAAACATAAGTCTGAAACATTTGAAAAGTTCAAAGAATTTCCGAGTGAAGTTGAAAATCATCGTAACAAGAAAATAAAGTTTCTACGATCTGATCGTGGAGGAGAATATTTGAGTTACGAGTTTGGTGTACATTTGAAAAACTGTAGAATAGTTTCGCAACTCACGCCACCCGGAACACCACAGCGTAATGGTGTGTCCGAACGTCGTAATCGTACTTTACTAGATATGGTGCGATCTATGATGTCTCTTACTGATTTACCGCTATCTTTTTGGGGATATGCTTTAGAGACGGCCGCATTCACGTTAAATAGGGCACCATCAAAATCCGTTGAGACGACGCCTTATGAACTGTGGTTTGGCAAGAAACCAAAGTTGTCGTTTCTTAAAGTTTGGGGCTGCGATGCTTATGTGAAAAAGCTTCAACCTGATAAGCTCGAACCCAAATCGGAGAAATGTGTCTTCATAGGATACCCAAAGGAAACTGTTGGGTACACCTTCTATCACAGATCCGAAGGCAAGACATTCGTTGCTAAGAATGGATCATTTCTAGAGAAGGAGTTTCTCTCGAAAGAAGTGAGTGGGAGGAAAGTAGAACTTGACGAGGTAACTGTACCCGCTCCCTTACTGGAAAGTAGTTCATCACAGAAAACTGTTTCAGTGACACCTACACCAGTTAGTGAGGAAGCCAATGATAATGATCATGAAACATCAGATCAAGATACTGCTGAACCTCGTAGATCAACCAGAGTAAGATCCGCACCAGAGTGGTACGGTAATCCTGTTCTGGAGGTCATGCTACTAGATCATGATGAACCTACGAACTATGAAGAAGCGATGGTGAGCCCAGATTCCGCAAAGTGGCTTGAAGCCATGAAATCTGAGATGGGATCCATGTATGAGAACAAATTATGGACTTTGGTTGACTTGCCCGATGATCGGCAAGCAATTGAGAATAAATGGATCTTTAAGAAGAAGACTGACGCTGATGGTAATGTTACTGTCTACAAAGCTCGACTTGTCGCAAAAGGTTTTCGGCAAGTTCAAGGGATTGACTACGATGAGACCTTCTCACCCGTAGCGATGCTTAAGTCCGTCCGAATCATGTTAGCAATTGCCGCATTTTATGATTATGAAATTTGGCAAATGGATGTCAAAACTGCATTCCTGAATGGATTTCTGGAAGAAGAGTTGTATATGATGCAACCAGAAGGTTTTGTCGATCCAAAGTGAGCTAACAAAGTGTGCAAGCTCCAGCGATCCATTTATGGACTGGTGCAAGCCTCTCGGAGTTGGAATAAACGTTTTGATAGTGTGATCAAAGCATTTGGTTTTATACAGACTTTCGGAGAAGCCTGTATTTACAAGAAAGTGAGTGGGAGCTCTGTAGCATTTCTGATATTATATGTGGATGACATATTACTGATTGGAAATGATATAGAATTTCTGGATAGCATAAAGGGATACTTGAATAAAAGTTTTTCAATGAAAGACCTCGGTGAAGCTGCTTACATATTAGGCATTAAGATCTATAGAGATAGATCAAGACGCTTAATTGGACTTTCACAAAGCACATACCTTGACAAGATTTTGAAGAAATTCAAAATGGATCAAGCAAAGAAAGGATTCTTGCCTGTATTACAAGGTGTGAAATTGAGTAAGACTCAATGCCCGACCACTGATAGAGAGAATATGAAAGATGTTCCCTATGCATCAGCCATAGGCTCTATCATGTATGCAATGCTGTGTACCAGACCTGATGTGTGCCTTGCTATAAGTTTAGCAGGGAGGTACCAAAGTAATCCAGGAGTGGATCACTGGACAGCGGTCAAGAACATCCTGAAATACCTGAAAAGGACTAAGGATATGTTTCTCGTATATGGAGGTGACAAAGAGCTCATCGTAAAAGGTTACGTTGATGCAAGCTTTGACACTGATCCGGACGATTCTAAATCGCAAACCGGATACGTGTTTACATTAAACGGTGGAGCTGTCAGTTGGTGCAGTTCTAAACAAAGCGTCGTAGCGGGATCTACATGTGAAGCAGAATACATAGCTGCTTCGGAAGCAGCAAATGAAGGAGTCTGGATGAAGGAGTTCATATCCGATCTAGGTGTCATACCTAGTGCATCGGGTCCAATGAAAATCTTTTGTGACAATACTGGTGCAATTGCCTTGGCAAAGGAATCCAGATTTCACAAAAGGACCAAACACATCAAGAGACGCTTCAACTCCATCCGGGATCTAGTCCAGGTGGGAGACATAGAGATTTGCAAGATACATACGGATCTGAATGTTGCAGACCCGTTGACTAAGCCTCTTCCACGAGCAAAACATGATCAGCACCAAAGCTCCATGGGTGTTAGAATCATTACAGTGTAATCTAGATTATTGACTCTAGTGCAAGTGGGAGACTAAAGGAAATATGCCCTAGAGGCAATAATAAAGTTATTATTTATTTCCTTATAATCATGATAAATGTTTATTATTCATGCTAGAATTGTATTTACCGGAAACATAATACATGTGTGAATACATAGACAAACAAAATGTCACTAGTATGCCTCTACTTGACTAGCTCGTTAATCAAAGATGGTTATGTTTCCTAACCATGAACAATGAGTTGTTATTTGATTAACGAGGTCACATCATTAGTAGAATGATCTGATTGACATGACCCATTCCATTAGCTTAGCACCCGATCGTTTAGTATGTTGCTATTGCTTTCTTCATGACTTATACATGTTCCTATGACTATGAGATTATGCAACTCCCGTTTACCGGAGGAACACTTTGGGTACTACCAAACGTCACAACGTTACTGGGTGTAAAGGAGTACTACAGGTGTCTCCAATGGTCGATGTTGGGTTGGCGTATTTCGAGATTAGGATTTGTCACTCCGATTGTCGGAGAGGTATCTCTGGGCCCTCTCGGTAATACACATCACATAAGCCTTGCAAGCATTACAACTAATATGTTAGTTGTGAGATGATGTATTACGGAACGAGTAAAGAGACTTGCCGGTAACGAGATTGAACTAGGTATTGGATACCGACGATCGAATCTCGGGCAAGTAACATACCGATGACAAAGGGAACAACGTATGTTGTTATGCGGTCTGACCGATAAAGATCTTCGTAGAATATGTAGGAGCCAATATGGGCATCCAAGTCCCGCTATTGGTTATTGACCGGAGACGTGTCTCGGTCATGTCTACATTGTTCTCGAACCCGTAGGGTCCGCACGCTTAAGGTTACGATGACAGTTATATTATGAGTTTATGCATTTTGATGTACCGAAGGTTGTTCGGAGTCCCGGATGTGATCACGGACATGACGAGGAGTCTCGAAATGGTCGAGACGTAAAGATTGATATATTGGAAGCCTATATTTGGATATCGGAAGTGTTCCGGGTGAAATCGGGATTTTACCGGAGTACCGAGAGGGTTACCGGACCCCCCCGGGAGCTATTTGGGCCATAGTGGGCCTTAGTGGAAAAGAGAAGGGGCTGCCCTAGATGGGCTGCGCGCCACCCCCTTCCCCTAGTCCTATTAGGACTAGGAGAGGTGGCCGGCCCCCTCCTCCTCTTTTCCCCTCCGAGGAATCCTAGTTGGACTAGGATTGGAGGGGGAATCCTACTCCCAGAGGGAGTAGGACTCTCCTGCGCCTCCCCCCCTTGGCCGGCCAGCCTCCCCTCCTCTCCTCCTTTATATACGGAGGCAGGGGCACCTCTAAACACACAAGTTGACACAAGTTGATCCACGTGATCGATTCCTTAGCCGTGTGCGGTGCCCCCTGCCACCATATTCCTCGATAATACTGTAGCGGAGTTTAGGCGAAGCCCTGCTGCTGTAGTTCATCAAGATCGTCACCACGCCGTCGTGCTGACGAAACTCTTCCCCAACACTTTGCTGGATCGGAGTCCGGGGATCGTCATCGAGCTGGACGTGTGCTCGAACTCGGAGGTGCCGTAGTTTCGGTGCTTGATCGGTTGGATCGAGAAGACGTACGACTACTTCCTCTACGTCGTGTCATCGCTTCCGCAGTCGGTCTGCGTTGGGTACGTAGACAATACTCTCCCCTCGTTGCTATGCATCACATGATCTTGCGTGTGCGTAGGAAATTTTTTGAAATTACTACGAAACCCAACAGTCCAATCCATTGTGACCAGCAATATTTCCACCCCTTCGCTCCCCCATAATTTACTCCAACAGATATGCCCACGTAGTTGTTACTTAACTGCAGGTGCATTCGATCACTGACATTGGGCCCAACAGGGCTCTGGCCCACATGTCAGTGACGCAACTGGACCGGCAGTTAAGTCAGTGCAGCTTAGTCCATATCTTACGTAGGTGTGCCATTGCTCGCTATAAATACTGCGCCTCCCACGACATCGCTATCTCCTCCCACCTCACGTTCACGTTCATCGCTATCTCCTCCCCCTTCCTCTCACGTCGACCACCATGGCATCGCCCCTCCCAAGCCCTAGGAGCCCCTCGTTGCACCGCGCAGATGGTCATGCGTCGCTGTTCCGTTCCTCGCCGCCACTAGCCGAGGAGGACGCGCCGGTGTTCCGCTCCTTGCCGCTACGCGACGCGTCACTGTTCCGTTCCTCGCCGCCACTAGTCGAGGAGGACGCGTCGGCGTTCCGTTCCTTGCCGCGACGCGTCAGGTGGACGCATCGGCGTTCCCAATCTCGCCAGCACGCGCGCCGAAGGACGCGTTGGCTCCCCGCTACGAGGAGAACGCTGCGCCGCCTGCCGAGCCCCCCCCCCCCAGCCTTGAGGAGCTTCGGAAAGAAATGGATGTCGCCTTGTGGGAGGCTTTGCCTCCAGCAGAGCACGCCAAAATAGAGGCGGAGAAGAAGGCCGAGGAAGAGAAGCGCACCGCGGAACAAGCTGCCTGGGAGGCCTATGTCGTGTCCGAGAGAGTCACACAATTGGCCCTTTGGCAGAAGGCTCGTGCGAGGGCCGTGAGGGTGGCGGAGGACGCCCGTGCCGACGCCCTGAGTGCAGTCAGGCCCAAGCGCCTCATCTATGCTTGGCGGTACATGGACCGGGTGCATGCTTCCAGCAAGGAGGAGTACCTGTTGGCGCCGGATCACCACACCGGTGAGATCGGGCTCGCCCGCCGGCAAGCCGTCAATCAGCACCTCGCGAGTTGCGAGGCTGAGGACGAGGCATTGTGTCGGCGCAGTGGGAAACGACCGCGCACCAGGGCACTCGTGGCACGCCGCAAGCGCTCCTGCGAGCGTCGTGGCTTTTAGGAGGAGTATAATTTTTGTTTCGTAAGGCGATCTCATTAGTTTTGGGACGCAAATGATAAATCCCGAACGTTCAGGAATTTTGAGTGTCTTTAATTAAGTATGTAAAAGGGAAAGTTTGGAAACCTTGTGTATTCGTACGCATTTTGCAAGTACGTGCATATAGCACAAACTTTACTATATACTATTGCAGGAAAAGAATTCTATGAGAACAGGTCTCACGCGAGACCCATCCTGATGGATGACATGTGCCATTCACAAATCACAAAGCATCCCCCCCCCACTTAAAGGTCACGTGTCATCCATCAGGACGGGTCTCACCTGCTAACCGTGAGACCTGGTCTCATATACGAGTAATTTTTTCCACTATCGCACTACACATCTCTCTCGATATATGCTTGCAGACTGTGCTACTCCCTCCGTCTAGGTCAATAAGTCATCTTCGGTTGTGCACCATGACTAAGAAGGAGGGAAGACTTATACACCTAGACGGAGGGAGTACTACTATTACTTATGTACGTGCAAATGCACGTTTTAACATTACGATGCGGTTTTTGTAAAAGTAGAAAAACAGCACTAGTCAAGCTTGTGAAATGATTCAATGCAAAACAAAAGCAAACATGCTTGTTTGATTGTTTACTTTTAGCTTCCTTCTCTGTGGTTATTTCTCTGTGGTACTTTGTATAGAGTATCTCACTAGTTGGAAAGGCATGCAAATTCCCAAACCGCTTCCTACACCCTGTATCTCACTGGTTGCCGGCATTGACGTTGTCACCCATGCCGTCGAGGATGAGGTTGCCGAGGTCGGGGAAAAAGTCGTTGTTCGCAACTAATCATGTGGACTAGCATAGTAGTAGGATACATAGCAGAAACATGAATTTTACCACGATTTCGAACAGGAAGGACAGAAACACATACGGTGCAACGGGAGCTGCACTGTTGGCGTTGAGGTTGTCGCCCATGTTGAAACACCACGTAGACACGGTCTTTGAGCACGGTTCATAGTAGTTCCATGCTCGGGCATTGAAGTTTGTAACTATTTTAGATTAGAATATACTACACCTCCGGTGCTAGTAGTAGAGCAGAGTCCTACTCTACTACTCTACTCAAGCAAGTTAGTGCATAACATTGTAGGGAGTACCAGTACTGTGATCACTCAAGCAAGTTGTCGGGCATCGACATGACCCTACGCTGCTGGTATGTGTCTCGTAAGTCAAGCGGCGTGTTGTAGTCATCATCACCTGTCCACTTCCCGCAGCACATATTCGCTTCTCCATCTTTGTCCGCACATAATCTCGTCCAATCTTCCATCCCCGCTAAGGCGCCACCCCCTCGTCTGAAACCCAAGCACAAACAATAGCAGAACCGAGCAGCGTCCGCCGAAAGAGTGGCTGGAATTTGCTCCCCACAGAGGTAATCAAGCTCATTGTTTCGCGTGTGGACAATCTCAATACCATGCCGCTCGCCGCGTGCTCGTCGGGGCTGTACCGTTTACTCAAAGCCCTCAGGCCGGAGCTTTTTAAGCCAGCTCCTTGCTTGCTGATGCCGCCTGATCTTCAGAAACGGCGTGTCATGCGGCATAACGATCGTAGGGTGGCGAGCATCAACCCCCTTGACTGCGATCCGATCCCCGTCTGCCTCAACTACATTAACGGTATGTACTGGGTCGACATGAACACATCTTGGATGGTGCTCGTCGACGGTCGCGGCAGCTGGATGCTCGTGGAGGTCTACACCCGGTGATTGATCCCCCTTCCTTCGATTAACACTGCATTGCTTTGGCACCGCGGCCCAGAATACTCGGAACCTTACAGTAGCCAACATGATACCAAGTTTGATTTGCTCAAGGTTGTAATCTGCCAAGTGCCCACAAGATCTGTGAATTATAAAGACTTCACGCTAATTGCATTCTTCAACCGCGGTCTCGCCTATCTGACAGGTCACTGCGGTAAGTGGATAAATCTGCACGTCCATCACAAGATCATACATCCTCCATGGTTCTCTGATGCCATTGAACATAAGGGCTTCATTTACGCTGTCGACTCCTTCTATGGCTGGACGTATTGCTGACCTACTCCAGTCATCGCTACAAACGGCTGTTACAGCAGTATGTTACTTTCCTATGATATCATGATGGCTTGCTTATATTACTGTCAACATTTGCTGAAAAAATATTCATGCTCATAACATGCTGTTCTTAAGATTGACTAAACCAAGAGCCCTTTTTTATTTGACTCCAACTTGATATGATGTTGTAGGCCGCTTGGTGTCCCTACCCTTCATAATCCCAGAACCTTTCGAAGAAAAGCGGCATGGCAGTTGCAGGTGGTTCCTGGCTCGATCAGACGACGGCAAAAGATTGATGATCGTTCGCACGTACCGGACATGTTGTTTCGTGGAATACAATCACAGTCACTGCAAGGTCTTTGAGCAGGATCCCAGCTTCTCTGGGCCTTCAGGAATTTTTGACTGGAGGCTGGTAAGTAGCCTTGGTACACGCTCTCTGTTTGTCGGACTGAATTATCTGATTAACTAGGAGATAACCGACGGCAAGGATCATGATGGCAGCGCGGTTTCGTTCATCAGGCAAAACTATGTGTACACGGCGTACCATGCGTCTCTGCATGCACCATACCCTGATATGTGCCGCCATGCTCTGCAACCCAAAGTGGGAGAGAGGGTCGCAAGTATCAGACTTCGACCTGCTGGCTGGAGTTTCCCCCGTCAGGGACCCATCTGGTTCAAGCCGTCAGCCAATCTCCACAGCTTAATAAATAGTAACGTCTAACTGAGCCTGTTAGTTAGATGCGTACACTTGGTGTAGTAGGATCTTTATTTAGTTTTATGCATACACTTGTTCTTTTTTGGTAGCCCTTTTGTAATGATGGCTGATGTTTGGTTTGGAAGAGAGAGTTGCGTCTTCACTCTTCTGGCCTGCTTACTACTTCTGTTGCACCCCAGCCCTGGTTGCTGCTGCTGTTGTTTTCAATGTACAATCAGTAGTATATTTTGTCTGTTGGTTGAATAAATGTGTTGTTAGAACGACAAACACAATGTTTTGGAAGTGGTTGCATGATTCGATCCTTTAGTGCCCCGTGTCGTACATAGCGCATACTATTTATCGTACGGAACGCATTATTTTTTTGAAACTCGGAACACATTTTCCACTTGTTGATAACATACAGCCCACTGATGAAGGCCCAATAGAGAAGCCCATAATTAACTGGAAGGGAGGCTCTCACATGAATCCGGCCCAGGTATATGCTCATGGTCCCCTAAACATAAATAAATAAATAAAGCTAAATGATCATGCATTAGTTCTTTGGGAAAATAGGTAGCCCAGTATTTCTTTTTGAAGAATACCCAAGCTAGGCCTATTTGTTTTCTCCGAATTACTGGGCTGCAAATCTTTCAAGACAAGGAGGGATGCATTCCGGCCTGGCTTAAGAGTATGGTCAATGTCTGTTAAAAGTAATATCAAAAGGGGTTGAAAATTCCAAAAAAATTATAGCAAATGGGATATAAGTTTCTTTTTTTGTTTTTGTTCTTCACTAATATCTTATACATATTTTATTGGATTTAACATGACATAGTACTAATTTATTTTTAAATTTGTTTTGGTATGGCTATTAATTTTTGAATTAAGAATATTTCATTCCCCAGCAAAAATTTGCGAATTTTCAAAATTTCTCGCATATTTAGTTAATTTTTTGACCCTGGTACTGACCAGAAAATGGCCAGCAATTCTAAAAATGAAAAACGGGCTGCAATAAATTCCATATGAATTAGAAAATGAGTAAAAATTATAAAAATAATAGCAAATGGGCTATACACGCCACAGATTTTGAGGCTGACTTGTTTACGCACGGCTTTTTCAGTGAACACACGATTCTAGCAGCAGTTAGTGTTGGATGTCCATCCAACGACCGACGTGCTTCTTCAATCTCTGATCTTCCTGCTCCAGCCGCCTAAACTAGCGTCGGCTGGACTGCCTGCTCCCTCCTCTTGTGGCCCGCTGTGATGCCGCGCGGGCTTCCCCGGCCCACCCTACTCCCTCCGCTGGCCTGGCCGCACGCAATCAACTGCCTCCTTATTACGTGAAAAAAATGATTCCTCCCACTGACATCTGGGGCGCACCGGTTGGGAGGCTGACCTGTGGGCCTACTAAGTTGACATATATGCAGGGCTTGTCAACTTAGTCAACAAACAATTTTAGCAGCAGTAACCGTTGGATTTGAATCGAACGGTCCTGCTGCTTCTTCAATCGCTGCTCTTCTTGCACCAGCCGCCCAAATCAGCGTCGGGGAGACCGCCTGCTCCCGCCTCCAGTGGCCGGCTGTGCTCACGATGAGGCCTCATCGCCCCCTACTACTCCCACCGCTAGCCAGGCCCTGCGGTGATGGCAACCTCACACCGCAGCCGAACCAGTGAACCCTCGTACTCCTCTCTGCGTGGGAATCCACTGCCGCGTCTTCCCCGGCTCCGCGTCGTCCCCTTCCTAGGCCTCGCCGTCGTCCACCGCCTTGGTGCTCTCGGCGCGGCGTGGTCAATGTGTTCAACGACATTCCATCGGAAGAGTACTGTACGTGGAGAGGCTGACAGCTGGGTCCACGGCCACAGCCCAGTTTTTTTGTGATTTGCCAAGTAAGTCGCTTTGTCAGGCCTGTTGGGCTGCAAATCTTTCAAGACGAGGAGACCTTTCATTCGGCTGGCCGAGAAAATGGCCCATCAGTAATGAGAAATGGGCTGTACATTTTTAAAACACATCAAACCGGCAATTAGTTTGAAATATCTTTTCTTCATTTCGAGATTTGAAATTACATTAATTTTTATGCGTGGAGAATTTGTTGGATTTTATATTGATATACATTTATTTTTAAAATCAGTTTGAATGTGAGTTGAAATTTTGGGATTAAAAATAGTTCGGACCGCACCGAAATATGCAAAATTTTGTATATTTTTTTAACCGTGGCCACAATATGGGCTGTAATGCTAACAAAAAGAATATGGGCTCCAAAAAAATCTTAATAATTAGCAAATGGGCTATAAATTATTAGAAATAATGGCAGATGGGTTGTATGTTGTTTTCCATAGATTTGAAGCTTTCCGAAAAAAGGTTGACGCACAAGCAGTGACTGTTGGATGGCCATCCAACGGCCGTCGTGCTTCTTCAATCTCTGCTCTTCCTGCTCCAGCCGCTCAAACAGGCGCCGGCAGGACTGCCTGCTCCTAATCCCTGCGGCCGGCTCTGCTGCCGCGCAGGCCTCACCGCCCCACCGTACTCCCATCACTGGCATAGCCATCCCTCTACTCACCCACACCTGCTGTTATTCTCCGGCAACAGCAGACGAACCAGTAAACCCTCGTACAATCGTACTCCCCTCCGCGTGGGAAACAACTGCCGAGTCTTCCCTGCCTCCGTGTCATTCCCTTCCTAGGCCTCGCCGTCGTCCACTGCCCTGGTGCTCTCGGCGCGGCCTGGTCAACGTGGTCAACGACTGACATGCATCTGAAGTGGACTTTACGTGGAGAGGCCGACAGCTGGGTCCACGGCCGCACGCAAGGAAATGCATCCTTATTACACGCAAAATAATGATTCCTCCACCTGACATCAGGGACCCAATGAAAGGGCCTCTGTATTTCGCAAAAAAACGTTACCGCCGCTGACAGCTCTGACCCACCAGCTATATCTTCGCACGCAAGGAAGTGCCTCCTTATTACACACAAAAAAATGAATACTCCCCTGTTAGCTGGGACCCAGTATAGTGGCAGGCTGACTTGTGGGCCTACTAAGTTGACGGGGACGGAGGGCTTTGTCAACTTAGTCAGTATGCACGATTCTAGCTCCAGTGACCGTACGATGTCCATCCAACGGCCGTAGTGCTTCTTCAACCTCTGGTCTTCTTGCTCCAGCCGCCCAAACCAGCGCTGGTCATGCCTCGTGCTCCTGCCTCCCGTGGACGGCTGGGATGCGGTGGAGGCCTCACCGCCCCCTACTACTCCCACCGCTGGCCAGGCCATCCCTCTACTCACCCACACCCCCTGTTATTCTGCGGCGATGGCAGCCTCACACCGCAGCGAACCACTGAACCCTCATACTCCTCTACATGTAGGCATACACTGCCGCGTCTTCCCCGGCTCCGCGTCTTCCCCGGCTCTGTGTCGTCCCCTTCCTAGGCCTCGCCATCATCCACCGCCCTGGTGCTCTCGCCGCGGCATGGTCAACGTGGTCAAGGAATGGCTTCCATCGGACGTGGACTGTACGTGGAGAGGTTGACAGCTGGGTCCACGGCCGCAGCAAGGAAGTGCCTCCTTATTACGTGCAAAATAATTATTCTCCACCTGACAGCGGGACCCACCAGACGGGCCACCGTATTTTGCGAAAAAAAACGTTTCCCCCTGACTGCTGCGACCCACTAGCTACATCTTCGCACGCAAGGAAGTGCGTCCGGGCAAAAAAACGATTCACCCCCTGACTGCTGGGACCGACCAGCTACATCTTCGCAGGCAAGGAAGTGCCTGACAGTCGGGACCCACCTGGTCGAAGCGTACGTAACGTTGTCATTCTGTTCGCGAACGTGTACGTACATACTGGTCGATGTAGAGGCGCGCATGTGTCGTAGTAGAGGCGCGCACGTAGCATTTACACGTACGTACAGCGGCCAGGGTGCAAGAAAGAAAATACGGCCACGTATGTGTACATACGGTCGGGGTCTCGAATGCCTACTCGCGCATACGTACGGCGACGGCTCGTGTACATGGCTGGGTCAGAACGGAGAAACAACGTCGTCGTCCTGTTCATGGGGAGGCAACGGAATGCGTCGTGTTCATTGGGAGGGCTTGGACGGAACAGACGATGGAAACGAGGCCTAGCGTACCGCAGAATGGAGGAAACGGCCTTGTGTTCGACCGGCCACGTTCGAAACGAGATCCTGTTCATCGGGAGGGGTCTGTCGTACCGCAAAACGGAGGAAACGGACCTCCTACAGTCGAAACGGGGGTCCTGTTGATCGGGAGGGGTGTGGCGTACCGCAAAAAAGAAGAAACGGACTTGTGTTGGAGCGCTACGGTCGAAACGGGGGTCCTATTCATCGGGAGGGGTGTGGCGTACCACAAAACGGGACTCCACGGGATACTGTTCATCTCCACCATCGACCTCCTCCAGCCTCCACGGGCTCCTGTTCATCCAGCCTCCCACGAGCTCCTGTTCATCTAGCATCCACCGCGCGCTACTCCACCGGCTACTGTTCAACCACCCCTCCACCGTCTACTGTTCATCCAGCCCTCCACACCACGGGTCCTGTTCAACCACCCCTCCACGGGCACCCCTCCATCGTCTACTGTT